>NC_081317.1:31685625-32004062 GCF_026419965.1 Kogia breviceps
TAGAACTTTATATCTGATGCATGATATGTAATATATTCTTAATAAATATATACTTACTATGGCATTGAATATTACTTAGCTGTTTTTAACAACATGGTAACACCATTGTAACTATTCATCATTATAACTTATAAGATAATTTTTCATAATCCAAAATTATGGTGATCAGCTACATACTAATCACCACACAGAATTACCTGACACTCATCTTCTCAAAATGATACTGATCTATCTAGAACGTAAGATGTTTCACTAATTATTTATCAATATTCTAATTATAATTGTATTGTTATAAGTTGTCAAAGTCAGAAATATTAAATAAAAAGGCATAAAGATTCAGCCATCTTTTTTCAAATCCACTGCTACATTTTATGGAGTGTATATGAATTCCATTTTTAATTTCTCATTTATATTAATCAGAAAATATCATCTGTGATTGGTAGAATTTAATTTTAGTACTACTCTAAAACTACTCTAGAATCCATTAATATTTAAATCATTATAACTATTGATTTTTATTATGCAATGGAAATTTGAAATCATTTGAAAATGTCCTCCTTATCATTTACTATATAGTGTTGATATATTCATTCATGATCATGAATATGATTTTCCTAATAATTAAAAAATCTGTATATCATGATAAAGCATAGTTCTTTTAAAAATCCTCTTTAGAAATATAAAAAAGATACACATCTCAAAATTTCTAGTAAATGATATTTCTTTTACTTCTGTGATGCACTTGTAAGTAATTAGATCCTACCATAGAGTAAGTTTTGGGAAGGAATGTATATTCTGTGAAACTAAAAATCTTCCTTTTAACAAGGATGGTGTTTTACTAATCAGCCTAGCTAGCTCTCTGTTTTTTTGTTGGTTTTTTTTTTGTGTGTGTGTGGTACGCGGGCCTCTCACTGCTGTGGCCTCTCCCGTTGCAGAGCACAGGCTCCGGACACAGAGGCCCAGCAGCCATGGCTCACGGGCGCAGCCGCTCCGTGGTATGTGGGATCCTCCCGGACCGGGGCATGAACCTGTATCCCCTGCATTGGCAGGTGGACTCTCAATCACTGCACCACCAGGGAAGCCCAGGACCCTGGCTTCTTAATAGCTGTTGGCTGGAAGCTCCCCTCAGTTCCTCGAGGCCACTCACAGGTTCCTACCATGTGACTCCATATGCAGTTTACAACATTGCTGTTTCCTTCTTTACGGTCACAAAGAGATTGTCTTTACAGTCTGATAAGACAGAGTCCTCTCTAAGGAAATGTAATCATGGGAGTATCATAACATCATTTTACCATATTCTCCTGCTTAGGAACATGTCAGAGATTCTACCCATACTCAAGGTGAAGGGATTTCATAAGGGCATGATTCATTGGGGGCTGCTTTAGAAGGTACCTGCTGTACCATGTATTCTCTCATTTAATCCTCAAAATTCTATAAGGCATATGCTCTTATTATGAAGTTAAAGGAACTAAGGGCACCAGCCAATAAAAAGTCAAGCCAAGTTTCAAGCCAGACAGTACTACTCCAGAATACAAACTTTTATCTTACACTATATTGACCCCACTAAATACATGTCCACTGAATTTATAAATGAAATAGTGAGTAAACAAGTGAATGAATTAATGTTGATATAGCTTTTCCCTTTACAGATAATATGAAGTGTATCTATGTACATAATAGAAATACAGTCAGCACAGCATGTTGCTTGAACTAAGAAACTGAGAAAAGTTTATGTGTCTTATATGTCTATTGGGTAGAATGGAAGAACGAGTTTTCTGGGCTATTTAACTCTTATTTTATTTCACTTTTTTCATCCTTAATTTTGATTC
This sequence comes from Kogia breviceps, assembly GCF_026419965.1. Lineage (NCBI taxonomy): Eukaryota > Metazoa > Chordata > Mammalia > Artiodactyla > Physeteridae > Kogia > Kogia breviceps. The sequence continues at coordinate 31,687,455 of NC_081317.1, forward strand.
TTTGTAGCATTTGTATACTTCAATTTCATTATTTAAAATTCCTGTGGTACTAATCTATTTTGAAGTCATTAGTAATTATTGGGTAATATTATATCATGTTATATTATACTGATAGAATGATTTATTTCTTCATTCATTTACAGTATATTTTCCCTAACTAGAATATAATTTTTGTGAGGACAGGTCTTATCTGTTTTTAAAGTAGTAGGCACACAGTAGGCACTCAGTAAATGACTTTGAATGATTTCACTGAATCAAATAAAATAATATACTAGAAAAATAAATTTCAACCTACTATCACTTTTTTTCTTTTGCTCTAATATTGTGGTGGCTACTGTTTGTGTTTTAAATACAAAGTATCTGGAGAATAAAATAGTAGAATGAATTCTCAAGCTTCATTTGACTTTAATATACAATCAAACAAAAACATATTTTGAATTTTTGTTGTTGTTTAAACATCATAAGTATTTAATTAAATTTCAAGTAGCTAGGGTTGGAAAGAGTGTCTCACTCTGCCAACATAATCCACATAGATTTAAAGGAAAGTTGTGTTTTCCCATATGGGCTTAATTCAGAAGGCCTAACTTGTAAAACATTGCTCTGATCTCTGAAGACACACTCATTTCTATGATATATTTCATATATTTCAAACTACCTAAATGATTTTGGAAACAAGATTCCAACAGCATTTTTCTCCCTTTCACTTTCAGCTAAAAAATATCCAAATCATTTATCATGGGGTAGATCTTTCTTGTATCTTATAGCAATAAACTCGTGGCTAACATATGGTGTTATTTAGCTGTGTAACAGAAGAGATTAATCAGCTGACAAAATGTCATTATAAAGGAAATATTTTAAGCTGTGATTTTCTTTTTTCTCTCACTTATGGGCATCCAGCCAAATTCATCTGCAGCTGGCTTAAAGAACGACATGTGGAAATAAAAATCCAAACCCTTAAATTATCAGTGGCATTAGTATACTCGAGATGCCACACTGGAGGTCCATTGCTTGTGAAGTGTAAATGTTTCCCTTTAATGAGAAATTACATTGTTGTTTTAACTGTGTGTGTGTGTGTGAGTGAACTTTTGGAGGGTTCATTGAAAGCATTATCATTACCAACATTATCAACAACAGCCATGTTCATTCACTTACTGTTGCCTAACTCACAGCTTATAGTAAATGATTATCCTAGATATCTTTGGAAAGAGAAGGTTTTAACCCAGGAGTGGGAGGACTCATAGGAGTGACCTTAAGAAAAGCTGTAGCTTCTTCTGAAAAAACACTTTAGCATTGAATTGCTTGATATGTTAGGTTGATCCTATTATTAGGGAAAATACTCACTGGCTGGAAAAATAACACCTTATTAACAATATGTATTATTGCTTCTTCAAAGTCATATAAATACTGTAATAAATTTTTAAAAATTCATTTTAAGAGCTTTAACAAATCATAGTAGCTTTTCCCTGTTTTTTTAAATTTTATTTTAAATTAAGCCAAAAAAAAGAGTAATATAAGGATTGAGGATCCACTACTGCTTTTTATATGAAACCTTTATACTTTAAAATGTTGACAGCCACTGCATTATCTCATTTACTCCCCATAATTTTCCCATTAACACCTCAAACTGAAGAGACTAACATTAATTGCATGCTTAATTTTAAATAACCACTTTACTAATGAATCTTTGAATCATTCTGGGAGGTAGGCACTGCTTATCTACAGGTCATGGATGTGAATACTGATCTGTTTTATTTTAAAACCTTTGTATCTCAAACTGACCTGGACTGTAGTTTCCCGACCAATTTAATATTTGTCTTACCCATAAACATCTGAGAATTTTTAGCAGTTTTCCAGAATCAATGAATGCTGCTCCCATTTTTATCTGGATTCTGTCATGCCACAACTTCTTTCTTCACTCTGGTTTTATATTTATGCATTTATATATTCACTATTTAAATCTAACAAAGAACTCATTCCCATAACTTTCTCAAAACCTGCTGGATATGTGACATATTAATTTGGAATGCATTTTTATAAATTAACATGCTAAGTATCCAAAGTGAAATTCAGACTAGCAAACAGTATGAACTCTACTTCATTTATATTTGCAGAGCATGAATTACATTTTTTTCCAGAATAGGACAATTCTTCCTTACTGAGTTCTATCTAAAAATAATGAATACTATGTTAAACATGAAGTCACAAAGGTTGTTTACACTGGTAACTATTCATAAAATTAGTATTTCCTTAGTTCCCAGGGATAGTAGTTAAATTGTTTATTAGCAAACACAAACAAATTAATTTGTTGGAAGAAAATTAAGCACAATGTCCTTTGACATTTACATACATGATAAACACTGGTTTATTCTGTCAAATTTATGTTGAACATAAAATAATACCTAGCCCAATTAAATAAATATGCATTGAATGTTTGCCATTAACATGTTATTCCACTAAATGTTAAGGTTCTAAAGATATCTAAAACACAGCTTCTGGCCTCAAAAACTATAGTGTCTTTTAGGGAGAATAAGGCAAGTAATTTTTCAAGTGAGTCTTAAGGGCCTGGTACTATAGGTTCTATAAAAATGATGCAAAGTGCCATGAGAATTTAAAGGAGAAAGCCCTAACATTGAGTTGGGGTGATTAAGAAGAGCTTTAAAGAATTGATACAGTTGAGATCTATATTTAATTATGTGTCTTTATGCTGTGAAAGTAGAGAGAAAGGTCATTACACTAGGGTGTATATCTTGAGCGATGATAGGAAAATGAAAGCATTCATTATGTTTGTGGAATAAGTATTCCCACTTGACTGTATAACAAGTCAGTCATTATTTCACCAATACTTAATGAGTACTTACCATGTGTTAGGCACTCTTTTAGGGACTGGGAATTTAAGAATGAACAAAATAGGCAAAAATCTTTACCTCTGAAGTTTACTTCCTTGTGATAAAAGGTATAGACGTATAAAAACATAAGTAAGTGAATAAATGATATGAAGTAGGGCTCCAAGGTCTATAGATGAACTCAGTAACAAGGAGTCTTAAATGCAACTTGGGTTGTTGTTTTTAATTCTGTTTTAATTTAATAGTTTGAGAGCTTGTGACTGATAGTATAGACACTTTGATACATAACAATTGGCATGTGCCTGAGTGTGATGTATTCAGAAAGGGAATCAGGAGACTACTTCAAACAGTCCAGGTATAATGTCACAAAGGAGTAAATTAGGGTAATGGCTGTAGGAATGAAAAGAGAGAATATGTGTGAAATACATTAAAATGAAGAATTTGTAGGATTTGGCAACTGTTTAAATATGTGAGAATAAGAAAAGTGTAAAGTCTCAAGGGTCTAGTCCTCTAATATTGGGGAAAGTCTTGTGCAATTATCTGCAAAGGCAAACAAAATTAGTTGAAGATGGTTTGAAAGAGAAGGTAGTAATTCTAGTGTTAAGCATTTGAAAAATGATCAGAAAAGACTCATGATAATGTGAAGCAGGCACTTAGAAAGTTGGATTTGCAGCTATGAGTGAGGAATCAAAACTAGACATATAAAAGATTTAGAATGATTTTCATTGATTTCGTAATGCTTTTTTTTTTTTTTTTTTGCGGTATGCGGGCCTCTCACTGTTGTGGCCTCTCCCGCTGCGGAGCACAGGCTCCGGGCGCACAGGCCCAGCGGCCATGGCTCACGGGCCCAGCCGCTCCGCGGCATGTGGGATCCTCCAGGACCAGGGCACGAACCCGCGTCTCCTGCATCGGCAGGCAGACTCTCAACCACTGCGCCACCAGGGAAGCCCTCGTAATGCTTTTGAGTGTCACTTGGGAATGATCATGGAGGAGAATGGAACTCCTTGGAAGTATCTATATTTGAAGGCTTTGAGATGGGTTAAAGTTAATGTTTGATAAAATGTGGATGAGATTATACGTTAAAAGTATTTTTATTCTAGAGGATGAATGGAGGAGAAGAAGGCAATTAAGCAGACAGAGAGGAAACAATGTACTGTAAAAACAGCATAAGGTTGATGCAGGAAGAAATGCAGGAAGCAAGTATGAGCCTTTTTGTAAAGATGAAAGAAAATGAGGGTGAGGAATATGTCATCTATTTGTAAAATTAAGAGATCATTTAAAAAGTGACTTTCTAGAAAGTCAGACACTAAAGAATACATACACTATGTTCCCATTTATATGAAGTTCAAGAACAGGGAAAACGGGGCTTCCCTGGTGGCACAGTGGTTGAGAATCCGCCTGCCGATGCAGGGGACACGGGTTTGTGTCCCGGTCCGGGAAGATCCCACATGCCGCGGAGCGGCTGGGCCCGTGAGCTATGGCCACTGAGCCTGCGCGTCCGGAGCCTGTGCTCCGCAACGGGAGAAGCCACAACAGTGAGAGGCCCACGTACCACAAAAAAAATAAAATAAAAAAGAGCAGGGAAAACTAAACTTATATGGTAAGGAGTACAGTATACTGAGTCTTAGGAAATATTGACTGGGAGGTGATATAAGGGAAATTTCTGAGCATGCCAGAAATGGTCTACGTCATGATCTAGGTTTTTACACTGTTGTATACATATGTAAATATCAGTCAAGTTATATACTTAAGATCTGTGTACTTCACCATAAATAAGATTAATATCAAAAAAGTGAATAAAAAGAAAAAGAAATGAAGGAAGGGGGAAAGGATGGGAAGAAGGGAAGAAATGTGGACCATACTGGCTTTATGGAACACTGAATCCAGCTTCATATAAAATCAAGCATAATTCCACACCCAGAAGTAACATGAGTCACTAAACTCCCTGTATTGTTAATGCCAGTTAGGGCTACGTATTCTGTTATTTTCAATATAAAGAGTCCTAACTTGTCTATATTTAGATCAAGGTTTAAGTGTCATTTTGCAATTTAAATTATAATTACAAATTGTATAATGTTTTAAAAGTCATAATAAAAGAAAAATAAAGTATAGTTTTGGAATATGGCATAGGTTATATAATTAGATATTTATTTATTGTAATATTCAATATTTTGAGTATTCAAACTGTAAATTCAAAAATGCTATGTATTTTGTGAATTCAATTTAATGTTATAAAGCAAACTTAATACATGACAGTATCAGAGTCTAAGGACAAATAGAAATAAAGCATTAATTACACTATGTCATCATCTCTAATAGATATATATAAAAGATAGGTTCATGTTAATGAACAGTAAACATTCACATAAGAATTTTTAAAGTTTTATGGTAATTAAAATATTGAATATAAATGAAAAATAGGAAACAAAACATGAAAAATTATATATGAATATATGTGTATCTATGCCTATGTATGCAGATAAAATTATCAAATAATCTATAAATTTAATATATTCCAAAGAAATATATCCATATGGATTCTGTGAAAGTTGATAGAGCTGATTCTAAAGATCCTCATGAATTAATATATATAATAATGCTCAAGATATTACAGCAACATGGGAATACTGAGAGAAATTTCTGCAAAATATAACAATATATAAAGCTACAATATTTAAATAAGTATGGCATTAGTGTGGAGAATAAAATCAATGCAGCAGAATTAATCATCTAGAAAAATACTAATTTACATGTAGTACATATGTGTATGTATTTCAAATCAAATTACTAGAGTTAGTCAACAAATTGGGATAGGATGACTTTTGTTATTGTCGAAGGGATCTAATTAGTCCATCTATTAACATCATTTATAGAAAATACAGATTTAAGAACTTTTTTCAGTCTATATGTCTATAACTTAGTTTCTTCTTAAAGTAGAAAAAAAGCACAAACTGCAGTGCAACAGTGATGAAATTAATCACCTTAAAATTATATCTGTGTGTGTATACACATATATCTATCCAACAACAATGATCATAAATAACTTTTGAAACCATAGAGTATACTGATATCTTTGTGCACATGTGTGTGTTTGCATATATATATGACCTTATCAGGCATCCAGACTCTGTAAGGATCTTTTACTAATGCTTAAAAACAACAAATTAAATCAAAACAAAATCTACTTATTAAAATGGTAGTACACCAAAATCACAAAACATCTGAAGAAATATAATGCCAAAAAATAGAGCCAGAAAAAACAAACACTGAAACTCTGAATCAATTAAGATGAAATTAAATTTACTTAATTTAAACAATCTGAAATGTCCACTTAGGATGCAGAAAGGTGAAAGGTGTTGTTATACAAGATAAAATTAAGTGCAACCGCTAGATAAATTGAAAGCCTATGGTGCACTGAGGGTAATCATAGTGACCTAAACCTGAATAGATCGACTCAAACTTCCACACTAGAGGCTACTAAGAGAAGAGATGTGCCCATTTCCAGGGATAACTATACAAGATACCAAGTTTATTCATAAATTATAATAATACAAAAAAGAGGATGAAGAAGAAGGAGAATGAGAGAAGAAGAATACACTATTGTATTAGAAAATAGGTACACAACAAGGACCTACTGTATGGCACAGGGAACTGTATTCAATATCTTATAATAACCTATAATGGAAAAGAATCTGAAAAAGACTATATATAACTGAATCACTTTGCTGTACACCTGAAACTAATACATCATTGTAAATCAAGTATACTTTAATAAAAATGTGTTTGTTTTGAAAGAAACAATCTTGAGAAAGAACAAAGTTGGAAGAATCATACTTCGTGATTCAAGATAGACTGTAAATTACTGTTTAAGAAGAAACTGTAGAATTGATGGATAGATAGATAGAGAAAAAAGACAGGCTAGAAATATACTACACAAATATGGTCAATTGATTTTTGAACCCATTCTATTTAGTTCACCTCTGTTTTTCACATTTTGATACTTCTATATTGCTTATCTCATGCTAGAGATTCTTAGGCAGTGATTTGGGCAAAGAAGATTTTAGAGAGAATAAAGAAACTTTGGGGAAAAGCATTCTTAGCAGGAGACACTAAATGTCTTACAGTATAGCAGTATGTACATCACAAAAAATCTCTGGGTTGCGTGAGTAATATAGTGTGACTGGAGCATAAGGTGCATCTGTGGGCATGGCATGTAAGAGGCTTGAAAAGTAGTTTGGAGCCAAATCACTAAAAGCCTTTTTGGCTTTTAGCACCATGGGGAGCTACCACAGACTTCTCAGCAAATGCTCATAGGCACTGTGTTCCTGTGGTGGTGGTGGGTAGATACCAAATGTGAATGAGTTGAAAGAGCAGAAGGCAGAGAGCCCAAGGGTCAATATTTGAAACAGCCCATAGGAGAGATTATATGAGTGAAATGCAGGAACAGAAGTAGATATTGAGTGCAAGTAGAATGAATTTAAAAGACTTTTTAAAAATTGATGTTTCACATTACGTGGTGACTCACTGAATGTGGGACTGGGGTCAAGAAAGCAAGAATATGACTTTCAGGTTTCTCACCTGTGCAACATGTCTTTAATTTGGGCAGAATCCATTAATGTAGTTAGCAGACACCAAAATGGCAGTCATTGGATGATGTAAATGGAGAGGGCATGTGATAATTAGATAAGTTTTGGACTTAAAAAAGTGTGATTTAGGGACAAACACGTGAAAAATATCAAATAAGCAGTTTAAAATACAGGTCTGACAATCAGAAAAGAGAAGTATACTGGCAATATATATTTTTAGTTTATTCAAACCAAACATTCATTCATGAAATATTTTAGGGCCAAACATGTCATTCCCTAGTTATAAATTATCTACATGTATGTAGATAATCACTATATAGAGAGATATAAACAATTAGATGACTATATATACATAGTCATCTAACTGTTTTTATCAACCCTATGAAGAAGATGTTTAGACCATAGTAATGGAACAGATGGCCCATGGAGTGCAAAAATAGAGAAACTCAGCAGAGCTAAGGATGCTCCTTTGTTATCTCCAGTTTTAGGGTGCAGAATGAAAAAGAATCAATCAAACAAAAAGACAGTATTTTAGGAAAGGTAAAAGAATGGTAAAGTTGAAGCCAAAGGTGCCTGGTTTCAATTAGAAGGAATGATTAAGAACTTTAGGTAACTTGGAAAGGTTTAGATCGAATGGAAAATGAAGAGTCTTTGGATTTTCCAATTAGATGATTATGAGTGATGTTTGGATTTTTTTCATTAATTTGTGATACTTGAGGCAATAAAATGAATTAGTAAATTGGAGCTAGAGAAATTAAAGACTGTCTGTACAGACTATACTTTCAAGCTGTTAAATTAGAGAGAGAGGAGAGAAAATAAGAAACTTAATAAAGAGATTTTAGTATTACCAGGTATACCTGGGCATATTTGTAGTTTAAAATGTTGACAGAATGAAAGAAAAGAATAATGTAAAATTATGTGGAAAGATAGATTCTAGATCAGCCAACAAACAGGATCAGAAAGAGAATTGAAAGCTTAAGAAGAGTAGGGTGTGTATGAAAGCAGAAAATACTTCAGGAGTGGTAAGGTAAAAGGAAAGTCATGGCTAATGCAAACCTAATTTCCTTTCCAATCTCAGCATTTAATTAGGAAGTCCTTAACAGCAAAATGCTTACTTCCCATGTTTTACAGCATCTTAAAATAAATATATAAAATAGATCCTTAGAGCTGTTTAAGTTTTTAACATATGTTCAAATAAGTTTGAAACTTGATTATTACTCTTATTCTTGGCAGATAAAATGAAATATTATAAAATTGTTCTTAAATCTAGTAGCAAATCTAAATCCTTCAGTTTACTATTAATTTATACCTGGGTAAGATTTACTTCAATTAAATGTTTTGTGGAACACAGTGCATAAAATAGAAATATAGTATTTGCATAGAATAATTTATTTACACCTTTTAAAGATATACAGTTTTAATTGTAATCGAGTTGTGGGATATGAGTGAGTTGTTTAAAGAAGGCTGTTTGTTCATTAAATGATTTTTGAGACTTAATTATAGAATCACATCTTTTAAATTGTAAGGAAAGGTAATTTGCATTAATTTCTTGAATCAGATGATTCAATATACTTATTTATGTAACTACTTTTTAAGAATGAAATTGAGAAAAGTCTGCCAAGCGTTGCATTTCGGTAGACTCTAAATCACTCAACAATAACTTGCAGAGTAGGCTGACACTGCTAGAGAAAAAATCATGAATTTGTGCAGTATAAGCACATTTAAAATACCTGTGTAGTAAAAAACATAAACAACCTGGAAAAATATATTAAATAATGTTTAGTATCAGGTGCCAGGAAGTCACTAAGGACAGATCAAGAAGGCTTTCTGAACTTATTTCTACACTTTTCACAAAACAAGTGATTAAGAGTGATGATACTAAAAAGTATGTGCTTTCAAATTGAATATATAACATAACATTTATATTAATATTAACTATTTTGTAATGACATTTTGGGGTTTATAAATTTTAAAAATCTAGTGAACTATCAGAACTCCTCTCTAGTTCACATATATTAAGAAATCTCAAAACTTATCCAATCCAAATATATAATATCCCTAATTCAATGACTCATTTGCATTCTGTTTATTAATTATAGCCCCACTTAAATATTGTCCACTACAGAAAATAATTCAGTACAAGATGAATTATATCTGAGAGAAAAGTAGTTCTATTTATAATAAAATTCATTTTAAGGCAATTTATTTGCATGTTGTACCCATATAATTTCCATGAGAATTTCCAGCAAAATTTCCTGTTTAATTTTTAAAATATTCAAGACTGGCTCTACTCTTTAAAGACCAAAAACTGCTGTGTGTTTGAGAAGTGCTGTATTTTAAATAATTTGAGCTACACATTTCCAGCTCCTCTTGTACATGTAGACTGAAGACAATGAAAACAATGTAAGCATAAAAAGCCAAATGATTTTTTAAATTATGAGTGAGTTTTACATCTGTGTCTTGTATATATAGAAACCAAAATAACTATTTGTTTAATTAATTCAACCAATCTGTCATTTTTGTTTTTATTTATTTATTTATATATTTTTGAGGTACACGGGCCTCTCACTGTTGTGGCCTCTCCCATTGCGGAGCACAGGCTCCAGACGCGCAGGCTCAGCGGCCATGGCTCACGGGCCCAGCCACTCCGTGGCATGCGGGATCTTCCTGGATCGGGGCACGAACCCGTGTCCCCTGCATCGGCAGGTGGACTCTCAACCACTGCACCACCAGGGAAGCCCAGTCTGTCATATTTTTTTTTTTTTTTTTTTTTTTTGCGTTACGTGGGCCTCTCACTGTTGTGGCCTCTCCCGTAGCGGAGCACAGGCTCCGGACGCGCAGGCTCAACGGCCATGGCTCACGGGCCCAGCCGCTCCACGGCATGTGGGATCTTCCCGGACCGGGGCACGAACCCGTGTCCCCTGCATCGGCAGGCGGACTCTCAACCACTGCGCCACCAGGGAAGCCCAAGTCTGTCATATTTAAAGGGAATACATAGTTAAATAATTGATATAATGTGGATTTTAAATGAAGATGCTTGCTTGAAAGTTTTGGTTTCTTAATCCATGTTTATATCATAAAACATGATGCTAATTGACATATATCTGCTATTTTCCTATATTTATTTTTCTTAATTGCCTTTTTAAAATGGAAACCATAGACACGCAAGAAAAAATAATGGCTATGTACTAAGTATATATTTAGTAGTAATATAAACAATATTATTAATCATTTAAATTCATATGGGGCAACATAGTATCATACTAGTATCTGGATTTAAAAATTGTACAATTACTGACCACAGGTCTTACCAGAGTTACTTATCTTCTCTAAGGTTAGAGTCCTGATAACTCTAGTTATGACCTAATGGTTTTATAAAGTGTATGTATTTTTCTTACAAAGTCTTTTTTTCTTTTCCTTTTAGCTCCTCCCTCATTATCAGTTTTTCAAGATTCAGATCAAATGTCTAGAAAACCTCCCAACATATCCCTAGAGAGGGTGTATTTTTACTTGCTGTGCTCATCTAACAGTTAAAATAATTTTAATAAGAAATATAATAATTTTAATAAGAAATATAAAATATAAAAATTAAAATAATTTTTAATAATAATTTTAATAAGAAATTTAAAATAATTTTAATAAGAGGATTAAATGAGATAAAGATACATTATCACTTATATATATCACTTAGAACAGTGTCTGGCACAGAGTAATAGTAAGCACATGATAAATTCTGGTGTCATTATTAGTTTATGAAAAGAGTGCTCTAGCTGTAGTACTTTTGGTTTGTGTCTTGAAATGCATGATCATATGCATGCCTTTTACTATATCTTGTTCCATTCAACTCACTCTCTTAATATATCTATTATGTTCAAGCAGGTTAAATAAATAATAATTTATTTGTGTTTACATACATACTTTTTTTCTAGTTTAACTTTGGCAACAATTCATCCAGTCTAATCTGGTACTATACATAAACTGTGTATTTTACCTGAAGGATGGACCTGTGAGCAGCACTTCCATGAAAATCATCCAACTTCAATGTGAATAGTGGGACCTAATTAATTTACTAAGTGTCAAATAAGAACTTAAAAACATATGATGTATACTACATGTAACAGCATATGACTCATTAAGATGGAAGACAGTAAGAGGCAGATTTGTGGTTTTGCCTACTCTAGATGTAATAATCACATCAGGTCATTCTTCAATATCTTGATAATAATCTCACTTGAGTTCTTCAATTTTGAAAATTTTGAAGTTGACAGTATAATCTCTTGAGAATTAATGAGACTGCACTACTTACTGTAACTGTATGTAATGACCTATTTTAGTTAAAAAATGTAGGACCTAACAGGTATACAGAATATTCCTCCCCAAAGCAGCAGAATATACTTTCCTCTCCAGAACAGATGTGTTAGGTCACATAATAAGTCTTAACAAACTTAAGAAGCTTGAAATCTTATCAAGTTATCTTTTCCAACCATGGTAGAATAAAACTAGAAATCAATAGCAGCAGGAAAGCTGGAAAGTTCACAAATATGTGTATTTAAACAACACACCTTTAAACAACCAAAGGATCAAAGAAGAAGTCAAAAGGGAAAATAGAAAATATCTTGAGATTATTGAAAATAAAAACACAACATACCAAAAATTATGAGGTACAGCAAAGCAGTACTAAGGTGGAAGTTTTAGCAATAAATGCCTACAATAAAAACGTAAAAAGATCTCAAATAGGGCTTCCCTGGTGGTGCAGTGGTTGAGTGTCCGCCTGCCGATGCAGGGGACATGGGTTCATGCCCCGGTCCGGGAAGATCCCACATGCCGCGGAGCGGCTAGGCCTGTGAGCCATGGCCGCTGAGCCTGCGCGTCCGGAGCCTGTGCTCTGCAACGGGAGAGACCACAACACAGAGAGGCCCGTGTACCGCAAAAAAAAAAAAAAAGATCTCAATTAAACCACACCTCAAAGAATTAGTAAAAGAACAAATTAAGCCCAAATTTAGTAGAAGAAAAAAAATAATAAAGGTTAGAGTAGAAATAAAGAATAACAAAACAAAAAAAATCAATGAAACAGTTATATTTTTGAAAAGATAAAATTGAAAAATTGTTAGATAAACAATTTTTCCTGCTTTAACGGTTATGTATCAATATGTCATTCTAACATCACATAAATACAGCCCAATACTAGAGTATCAAACATTATTCCAGTAAGAAGTTCAAGAGTATATATAGGGCTATTTTAAGAAATGGGATTACTTTAGCTCTTATTATTACACCAGATAAAAAATGCAAATCAAAGAATAGTTTTCATCTCCCCTATGATTAACAACAAAACCAAGTAGAAAATTTAAAAAGTGTACTTTAAGAAAAAGATATTCAAGTACTTTTTTGAAGGACTTATTTTTGCTCTGTTCAGTATACATACTCATACAAATAACTCAGTAATTCAATACGAAAAGTGGTTCTTCACTTATATTAGGAACTCAGCAAATATTTGTTGAATGAACTATCTATGGAAATGAATCTACTACTTTAATTTGTGCTTTTTTTGAAGTTTTTTCAAATAAGAGCAATAGTAAACACAATGAAGTTCTTGTTTTGTCCAGATCACCAGCCTACAGAACAGTGATTGTTACAAATACTACATGATATATGAAAAGATGCTCAACATCACTGATCATCAGGGAAAAGCAACTCAAAACCACAATGAGATGTCACCTCATATCTTTGAGGATGGCCATCATTTTTTTAAAAAGATATAATTGGTAAGAACATGGAGAAATTGAACCCTTGTATACTGTCGCTGGGAGTGTAAAATAGTGCAACAAAAAAATGAAAGCAGAAATACCTTATGATCCATCAATATCACTTCTACATACATATCCAAAAGAATTTAAATCAAGATCTTGAAGAGATATTTACACTCCCTGTTCATTGCACCATTATTCACAATAGCCAAGATATGGTAACAACCTAAGTGTACATTGTTGAATGAATGGATAAAGAAAATGTGGTGTATACATACAATGGAATACTATTCAGTATTACAAAGAAATAAATTTTGCCATATGTCATAACATGGATGAACCTTGAGGACATTATGGTAAGTGAAACAAGCTGGTCACATGAGAACATATGCTACATGATACCATTTATATGAGGCATATAAGATAGTCAAATACACAGAAGCAGAGAGTAGAGTAGTGGTTGCTATGGCGGGGAGAGGGGAATGGGGAATTGCTGTTCAAAGGGTATAAAGTTCCACTTATGCAAGATGAGTAAGTTCTAGATATCTGTTGTACAACAATGTGCCTATAGTTAGCAATTCTAGCACTTAAAATTTTGTTAAGAGGGTAGATCTCATGTTAAGTGTTCTTAACACAATAAAAACAAAAAAGATGTATATACCTCTCTCTCTTTTAAACATATATATGTGTATATATATATATGGGTGTATATATATTTATATATATATACACTAATCTCACTTTAAATCAGCTTTATCACTAAATAATTTGTGAAAACCCTTAGCATATCAGATGAAGGAGAAATTCTGGTATAATTAAGATTTTTCTTTTAATTTGTAAGGTTACTAGTATGTAACCCACATTTGTCTTATCCTCTTTTATTTTCACTGAAAGACAATGTATTTGCTGCAGCATACTTACTCCTGAAGCCTGTTCTTTGCCAGGTCACCTTCTTGAAGTGCATCTTTATATCTTTATGGAAGTTTTGATCCCTCCAAGATCCTAAATCTGTGCATGATATTTCTAGTCTGTGTCTCTAGTTTATGTAGCCCGTGTCTTACGTCATTGGCAACTCTGTTGTCTCTATTGCAGCCAGCATTCTGAAGCCCTCTGCTGACACAATAGGCAGAATATTGCAGTAAGAATTGTTGGAACCTGTGATGAAAATTAATTGCTTCAAGGTACAGCACTATGACACCCCCCCTGTGTATAACATTAAATATTCTCCTGACAAGGACAGCTTACATCATTACTATTTAATCATTCTGTGCTCAATATCATGTATTGTGGATACTCTTCATCTTTATAAATTTGAATCAATATAAAAAATTAAGAAAATTTGAAGGTCTGTCTCTATAATCAGTCAGGTTCTGTTAGATTTTGCTATAATTAAAACAATTCCAAAATCTTAGTGACTTAAAACAACAGACGTCTGTTTCTTATTTTATGTGACTATTTCTGAACAAGGACTCAGGTTCCACCATCCATAACATCTTTGTGTCTACTATAGGAGAAAGAAGGAGGTGGATATTTGTGCCTTGATTTTTAAGTGCTTCCACCCAGAAGAGACACAGGTTATACTACTTCTTATATTTAATTGGCCAAAATAAGTCCCATGGTCACACTTAACTTCAAAAAAAATGCTGAAGTACAATCATCTTGTGTGCCTTGAAAGAGGTGAACAGGAAATATTGGTGAGCATCACTGATATCAATATATTAATATTAATATAAAATATTAATAGAATGTTTAATTGTTCAGGTAAAGAGAAATAAAAGGGACGTAATAATTTCTAAACACCACATCAGTCCATTTAAGTAGTGTGTAGTATAGAGAACACCACTGCAAGTTTATGTTCAGCCTCTGGAAAATAACATCCTTCAAAATGTTTTATAAAGCTCAAAAATCAAAGCTAATTTTCAAGGAGACCTAAGGATTTTAAAGGATTTTAAATGATTTTAAAGCAGGCCACAAAAATTTTAGTTAAAGAGAGGTCAGACATAGAAGGACAGCTTCTTGATACCACAGGCTGTAAGAGCCATGATCCTTGATAAGGGCAGTCAGAGCACGTTTTTAACTATCAGAGACATAAGTGGAGTTGGAAGTAGTTGAAGACATTAGAAACAAAAATTACTGCTGTGTCATAGATTTCTTATAATGAAGGAGGAGGGCAGTAATGTGATTCTCTGGAAACATTTAATTTTCTGACCAGAGTTCAGGCATTTGATTTTTACCATAACTGGTGTAGCCTTGAAAAAAAGGAATGCACCTAAATCACAGTCCCTCTCTCCATATTACCAGGCTTCCTTTGGACACCTCCTCACCACATATTCTTTACACTGCAAGTATTGCTCTCACATCTCTAACAGACATATCTATGATAAAGGTACTAAATCTAATTATTATTTAAACAACTCAACTCATAACCATTCCTATTTAGCTTTTACCCAAACCACGGTCCACAAAACTCTAAGGCTTTTTCTGGGAAAACTGATCCAAATCAGCCTGTACACTTTTGTATTAGTTTTCTCTTCTTAATATAATATGTAAACATCAGAAGCTCAATATTTCAGATAATTGGCATATACCTCTTCTGTCTTTCTGAGATGCTGGTCATGTTTAAAACTTCCTTGGTTTTAAATTTTACCCATATAAACTATTACTCAGGCAGCAATATTGAATTCTAGGACATAGTCAGGCTCACCCACTGCACTCAAGGGAAGGAAGTAATGCAGTTGGCAACACCCAAAAGAACCACTAATTGGAATGAGTGAGACACAGTTTTGGAAAAGAAAGGGGCTGTTGTTAACAAAAAAGTAAGAATTGTACAGGAAAAAAAATAGGCATTACACACAAACTGTAAATGTTTATTATTATGGTTGTTAATGAGATAATAGTAAGAGAAGCCCTCATATTATTGCTAATAAAAGTGTAGTCTGGAATCAACTTTCATGGGAAGAAAATTTGCAATTTTATAAAAAGCCTAAAATTATTCATATTTCTTACCTAGTGTTTCCTTTTAAAAGTATAGCTTGAATAAATAGCCTGAAATTGGGAGGGACTTCTGAAATGTCAGTATGATGATCTTAGTAATTACCCTACTTAATAAAAGCAATGAAAACACTGGTCAAAAAAATAGTCAAAATCAACTTTTCCAAAATTCAGATTATTAAAAATATCCAATACTCTAAGAACCTTTTAATATACAAAAACTCAACCTCAGGAAGAGCAGCCATGTTTGTGGCCAGCTCACAACTATGGAAGTAATGAAGACCATGAACCTTGCATTTATAAGAAGTAGTCCAGGTTAGAACTCCTCAAAAAGTCCCATCCCCAGAGCACTGCCAACTGGTTTATCTTGGAGCTCTGATGAAAATCCCCATGCTCAGTGTGTTGCTATTATTTAATCTTTCTTAGAGCTTTCTCAATGAAAACAGCCTTAGCCTGGGGCATTTGTTGAAAACAATCAACAGCAATCCGTCAAACATAATAGTTACCTGAGTCTACAGTATGAGTTGGGGCTAACAAGATCCTGGTCAAAAACTTAAAGAAGAGATCTGAGAAACAAGATGCCCACAGGGGGCTTTGGAAAGTTCTGCCATTTCTGAGTATATAGAAGGTCCCACACATGTGCAGTTCTTTATGCGTACACAGAAAAAAGTTGAGGGAACCACAATGAGAAAATCGGTGAAATTAAAAGTCACTTATTTGAAAAGATCAACAAAATTGACAAACTCTTAGCTAGAATGATGAAAAAAAATGAAGAATAATCAAATTGCTGAAATCAAGAATCAAAGAATTGACAGTACTGACCTTATAGAAATAAAAAGGATTTTAAAGGGAATTCTATGAACAATAGTATGCCAACAAATTAAATAACTTTGATGAACAAATTTCCAGAAAGATAAAACTACTGAAGCTGACTTAAGAAAAAATAGAAAATCTGAACAAATCGATAATAATTAATGACTTCAAATTATAATGAAAAACTTCCCACAAAGAAAAGTTCTCCTCCCAGTGGCTTTATTGGTGAATTCTACAAACTTTTGAAGAATAATTAATCCCAATTCTTCACAGACTTTTCTAAGAAATAAAAGAAAAGGAAATATTTCCCAAACCATCAGATGAGCCAGTATTACTCTGATATTGAAACCAGACACATCACAAAAAAACAATGCTAGAGACCAATATCCAATATGAACAAAGATGAAAAAATTCTCAACAAAATGCTAATGTTGACTGAAAAACAAAAGCACAGCCTAAAAGCTGAGAATTTTGTTTTATTGAGTGGACAAACTGAGGACTTAAGCCCTGGAGGCAGCCTCTCAGATACCCCTGAGGGTATCCAAAGAGGTTCCAAAGAGGTAAGGAAGGCACCTGGATATATAATTTTTGCAATGAAAAACAAGTAGACCATCAAAAGATTAACGTTAATTAAAGAAAACAAGTTAATGAATTTAGCGCTTTTCTATGTATGGGAAGGTGCAAGAGTCTGGGCTCCTTGAAATCATTCCTTTGTTATGCACCTTAAATATCTAGAGCCAGTATTCTGCTTTTCTCCATCCTGAATCCCTCAGGGTGCACAGTCAGCTGCAGTAGCTGATGGCTTAATGGCCACAACATACTATGTTTACTAATATGGAAGGTGACATTTTTGATCCAGACTAACAAGTCAAATTCAGCAATATATAAAAGAATTGTACACAATAACCAAGTAGGATTGTCCCAAGAATGCAAGGCAGATTGAACATCTGAAAACCAATCATTGTGATGCACTATATTTGTAAAATAAAGGATAAAATCTATATAATCATTTCCAATGATTGCAGATAAAGCACTTGACAGCCTCCAACACCATCTCATGATTAAAAAAAAAAAAATTCAACAAACTAGAGATTGTTGGGGCATCTATGAAAAATCTAGAACTGACATCACACTTAATGGTAAAAGACTATTTTCTGCCTAAATTCTGGAATAAAATATATTCTCACCACTTCTATTCAAAATTGTACTGTAAGTTATATTTAGGGAAAGTAGATAAATAAAAGAAATAAAAGGTATTCAGATTGGAAGGGAAGATATAAAGTTATATCTATTTGCAGATGACATTATCTTATATTATAGATCATAACACCAAAAGAACATATCAAAAGAAAAAAACTAGGGGTTCCCTGGTGGCGCCGTGGTTGAGAGTCTGCCTGCTGATGCAGGGGACATGGATTCGTGCCCTGTCCAGGAAGATCCCATATGCTGCAGAGTGGCTGGGCCCGTGAGCCATGGCCGCTGAGCCTGCGCATCCGGAGCCTGCGCGCCAGGAGCCTGTGCTCTGCAACGGGAGAGGCCACAACAGTGAGAGGCCTGCGTACCACAAAAAAAAAAAAAGAAAAAAACTAGGTAAATTAGACTCAAAATTAAAAACTTTTGTGCTGAAAACAAAACCATCAAAAAAGTTAAAAGACAACCACAGAATGGGAAAAAATCTTTAGAAACCATAAATCTGATGAAGAACTTGTATCCAGAATATATAAAGAACTATTACAACTCAAAAGTGAAGACAAATAACCGAACTCTTTTTTAAAAATTGGCAAAAAATTGAATATTTTTTCTCTAAAGAAGATATACAAATAACCCATAAGTACATAAAAAGATGCCTGCATAGTTATTAGGGAAATGCAAATCAAAACCAAAATGCAATACAACTTCAAATTCCTTGGGTGGCTAAACCAAAACCACAGACATAGCAAGTGATGGGTACGAAATTGAAACCTTAAAACTTTGCTGATAGAAATGTAAAATGGTGCAGCCACTATGGAAAACAATTTGGTATTTTCTGAAAATGTTAAACGTAGAGACACTATATGATTAAACACTACCATTCCTAGGTATATACCCAAGAAAAATGAAAATATATTCCCACACAAAACCATGCACAAAAAATGTTTATGCACATTGATAATTGCCAAAAATGGAAACAAGCCAAATATCCGTAGCTGATGAATGGGTAAACAAACGGTGGTATAATCAAGAAGCAACAAAGGATTAATCTGCAAAATATACAAACAGCTCATGAAGCTCAATATCAAAAAAACAAACAGCCCAATTAAAAACTGGGTGGAAGATCTAAATAGACATTTCACCAAGAAGACATACAGATGGCCAAGAGGCACGTGAAAAGATGCTCAACATCACTAATTATTAGAGAAATGCAAATCAAAACTACAATGAGGTATCACCTTGCACCGGTCAGAATGGCCATCATAAAAAAAATCTACAAACAATAAATTCTGGAGAGGGTGTGGAGAAAAGGGAACCCTCTTGCATTGTTGGTGGAAATGTAAATTGATACAGCCACTGTGGAGAACAGTATGGAGGTTCCTTAAAAAACTAAAAATAGAACTACCATATGACCAAGCAATCCCACTACTGGACATATACCCTGAGAAAACCATAATTCAAAAGGACATATGTACCCCAATGTTCATTGCAGCACTATTTACAATAGCCAGGACATGGAACCAACATAAATGTCCATCGACAGATGAATGGATAAAGATGTGGCACATATATACAATGGAATATTATTAAGCAGTATAAAGGAGCAAAATTGGGTCATTTGTAGAGATGTGGATGTAAGCCAGAGTACAGAGTGAAGTAAGCCAGAAAGAGAAAAACAAATATCATATATTAATGCATGTATGTGGAATCTAGAAAAATGGTACAGATGAAACTATTTGCAGGGCAGGAATAGAGATGTAGACATAGAGAACAGACATGTGGACACAGGTAGGGAAGGGGAGGGTGGGACAAATTGGGAGATCAGGATTGACATATATACGCTACCATGTGTAAAATAGATAGCTAGTGGGAACATGCTGTAAAGCACAGGAAGCTCAGCTCCATGCTCTGATGACCTATATTGGTAGGATGGGGAGTGGGGAGGGAGGTTCAAGAGGGAGGGGATATACGTATACATATAGCTGATTCACTTCATTGTACAGCAGAAACTAACACAACATGGTAAAGCAATTATACTCCAATTAAAAAATAAGAAAATAAGAAAAAGAAGTGGAATATTATTTAGTAATAAAAAGGGGGGAAGTACTGATACATGATATAACATTATGAACCTTGAAAACATTATGCTAAGTGAAAGAAGCAAGTCACAAAAGACAACATACTGTTTGATTCCATTTAAATCAAACATCCAGAAAAAGCAAATCTGTAGAGACAGAAAGTAGACAGGTGGTTCTGAGGTAAGGGTGAGGAATGCATACTAAAGAATGAGAATTCCTTTAGGGGGTAATGAAAATATTCCAAGGTTAAATAGTGGTGATGGTACACATCTGTGAATATACTAAGACACATTTTAAATAGGTGATTTTTATGGTATGCGCTAAATCTCAATTATGATATTATTTATTTTATATATATGTATATATATATATGTATGTATATATATATATGAAACAACCTTAGAAAAATGAAAACATGGTTAAATAAATTTTAGGGCATTTAATCAATTATGGCTTCTCAAAATTGAACATGTAAGAATCATCTGAGTAAATTGTTTAAAATGCATATTATTGAGCCCCTATCCCACAAATTCTGCTTCAGGTGCCTCCAGAAGATCCTATTGTAGATTGTCCCTGGACAACACTTTGAGAGATATTTCACTTGATGGAACATTAAGCAACCATTAAATTATGTTAAAATTTAACATAAATTATGTTTACACAGTGTTTGCAGTAACTTGAGAAAAGGCTTTTGTTTTCATTTTAATTGAGGAAAGCAGAACATATGGTATAAATCTAAATTTTAAATGAAAAAAATTGGTTATCTCAATCTCAAGCTAGGTAAAAGACTTGATGCTTAGAAAAGTTAACTCTGATGGAATATATGGTGATTTTTTTCTTTGTTTTTAATTTTCCATAATATATATGTTGTACAATCAGCATAAATTAGTTTTATAATCAGAAAAAAATAAAATTGACTTTTAAAATGAGAACAAACCATGTTGAACAAGCCATTCAAAGTATGGAAGGTATTTATATAAAGCTCTTTTGTTAATTCTTCCTATTTTCTAATTTATATAAGGAAATTTGTTTCCAAAATAATTTTTAAATATTTTGACAAAATAAAAGTTATGCAGTAAATATAATTTTTGTGATGTTCACAAATTTAGAATTAGTTTTCTGAGAAAACTGTGATTGGTTTTATAATGATATATATTTTAAATCGGAATTTCAATGTATGTTACTAGACTCACAGTATAATCTGTCACATATTTGGATCTAATTACATGTTCCTGTATTCATTCATTAAAGTATGTTTATATGTTCAAACATACTGTTTTGCATTTAACAATATAGACTGGATTTTTTAATTGAATTTAAGTAAATCATATTGTGTGAAAGATATATATCACTAAATACCTCTATATAAATTATACTGAAGGAGTACTCTTTGTGCAGATATTCAAAAGTGATAGTGCAGGAGATGGGAAGTGGGGTATTTACTAAAGTTTGCCTGACTAAAAACAGCTTGGTTTATATTACTGTCTTACCAATATTTATATTTAAGGCTTGCAATATACACAAGATGCTTATGCATTTTGAGGCTGACTACATTTTTATTTTGAAGTATTTAATGATAAGTTGCTGTTGGCTGAATTTAATAGGTTCTTGAGAAAATGTGGTTGTGATATTATGAATAATGTGATATTATGTGATATTATTGTGATATTATGAATAATATTATGAATCTCCAGATTCATAATATCACCCTAAACCAGATTTAGCATTTTATTATAGAAAGAATGGAGTCAGGAGTCACATATCTGAGACTCTTTTGAAACAGGACAGAAAAAGCCGGAAGTAAAATGGTGATAGGAAAAGACAATGTATTTTCCTCTGCCTGCCTGAATCTAAAAGGTATATTTAACCCAGAAAGGAATAGATGGACTGTATTTATAATAGAGATAAAATGTTATATTATTCAATTTTTCTATTAATTTATTTCTTTTGCTCCCAATGCCACAAAGTGTACTGTTACATATAGGTGAATTAAATGAAAAGAAAAACGATACCATGTATGTAGTGTATGATTAATGGAAAGCTATTTATTTCAAGTTTACTTTGAAGTATTTTCTAGTTTGGGTTTACCTACTGAACTCAGCCTCAAGGTAAAACATAGCATTAGATTTTAATAGATTTATAATTTTTGATACAGTACATTGTCAAAAAAGAGCCACTCAATGTCACCTCGATAATGTCATTGGATTAGAAATGCTAAATATATCCATCCAGTAAACAAGAGCGAGGTGGGCAAGATATAGGAAGTAAAAATCATTATACCTTAAAAATTTGACTGAATGGGTGAGAATGAATAAACTCAATTATTTTGCTTTGAAATATTGGTTTCATTTCTTAAGTTGTTTGGTATTTTTCAAATAAATAGTAGAAATGCAATGAACTGTGCTTTTGAAAAGCTCCTCTTTGCCTTCTGTATTGAACTGTAAATTTTAATTTAATTTTGTTTTGATCTTTTCCATGTCTCTATCACTTAGAATAGTGTCAGGAACATTGATGAAAAGGTCCTTTATATTATGTTAATAACCACAGCTATGGTAGAAATGATCTATCCCATAGTTAAGTCTTCACTACCAAAAAAAGGTAAATTGGACTATAAATGTAAGAAAACAGTCTGCATTCACAAACCATATGTAATAAGGTTATCAAAAATCAAATATATATACATATATCCTTGCATAGGAAGCAGTGTTTGGTAATTATTTTGACATTAAGCAGTTGTTTGCTTGATTGACAGCTCCTTCACTGACTACTGATGTAAGCCTGGTAAGTTACTTAACTATTTTGAGCTTCTTTTTCTCATTTGTAAGATAGGAAGAACATCTTGTGATATAAGAAAATGTAAATTTAGATTCTGTTTTTCTTAATTTGAAAGAAATAAATTCCCTAGGAATAACATTTTTAAATCTGTGATAATTGCAATACTATTTATTAATACTTGTTTTAGTATGTAAATATAATCCTAGATACATTATTGTATCTCAAAAGAAGTCACTTAAGCCTCATCTAACAGGTACTAAGTAATTATTTCAACCTGACCATTGTCACTCCAATTTACAAGATGGAAATTAAGATTCCAAAAGATGATCGTTTTCAAGTCACAAAATTAGCTATTCGGTCAAATATAAAGCACAATTCAATCAGCAGTCTAGTATCTTTGTATAAATAAAATGAAGAAATGTCAGCATGTATCTTAGAGTCCCTTTTTATACCTAGTTGCCTTGCCAGCTATGAACATGGCAATTTGAATTCTCATACTCTGAATAAAGCTCCTTGCATTAAGATGCTGATTTCCCAAACCTTTGATTTATGCAATATTTGAGCTTATCCTCTATCTTATAGGCACACCTCCCCCTCATATTGAGACTAGAGGCACTAAATCCTGTGACACCTATCAGAGTGGGTGAAGTATGGTGCAGCCCACCACTCTTCTATTCAATTTGTCATGGGAAACAGAAAATAGGGTATCAGATTTTACTACATGTATGAAGTAAAAGTATTATCTTCCTAAAAATGTCAAATTATTGAAATTGAAAATTCAAATTATTGATATTAATTAACTACTAATATATTCCTGTAAAGGGGTTTTACTGTGTATTATAAAGATTAATATAAAACAGACAGACTAACTGTATGAACCACAGGAGTAGTACTAAAATGACTGAATGTGAGTTAGAAGGAGATCACTTTTAGCTCAGGATGAGGATGGCCCTTCCAACAGTTAATATTGACGAATGATTAAAGCCTTCTGAAGTAGTGAGTTATCTGTTACTGAAGAGGTTCAAATAGTTGATTGTCATGCACTTTGTAGAGAAGGTTGAACCACTGAATGAGTGCTTTGACTAGCTGATGCTCAAGAGCATTCCCACTCCTAGATTGAAATTCTGTGATCTTCACAGAATGCTAGTATCCTATAGACCACATATTGAGACTATAGGCACTAACTCCAGTACTTATATGATGTTAGTAGTGATAATGGAAATAAAACAATGCATGACGATTGTAAGATGGTTTAGAGTATACAAAGGAATTTTATATAATGTTTAATTCTCACACCAACCCTGCCTGAGAATTATTATTACTATCATTCCTATTATAGGTAAGGAAACTGGAGCTCAGAAAAGCTTAATGTCTTGGCTATGATCAACCCATAAGGGATGAAGATGAGTCCTGATGCAAAACTGTCTTTCCAAATCTCTTGTCTGTTCTATTACATGATTATAATTGAGAACAAGTAATTTAAAAATTTCCTGGGCTTCCTTTGCCTAAAAAAAAAAAAAAAAAAAAAATCAGAATAAAGATTTAAAAATCAGTGAGAATCCCATGGAAATATTTTAAATACCACACTTTGATTTAACTTCCTAAGGGAGTGTGTGTTGTATGGCATTGCCTCGTGTGGCATTATCATTAAGATAAGCCCCCTTGCAAAGGTCCCTGCCTGTTAGAATGATACAGTGTGCTATGGCATCATGCCCTAGTCCCCAGTCAGAATCCATTTCTGAAAGGGTCCGTCTCATTTATGAAGACTTTCAGGGAAACCAAGAGAGCAGCAACTGCTGATCTGTCTGTTTTGCCTTGGTCACACCCATCTTCTGAATCAGGAATGCAGGGTTGTTTTAAATGTGCTGCTTCAGGGCTTCCTGTGGATAAGAATTTTTAAAACTCCTTATGAATCTCATTTCATACTGAACTGGTTGACACCAACCACTGCAAGTTCTGCAGTCTCACCAATGGGACAAGGTGGGCTTCTTTACACCCTTTAGGAAACACTTGGCTATGCAGCTCCCCACAAGGGCAGGACTAAATTCTCTGTTACTCCCTCTACTTGTCTCACTCTATCCCACTCCTCAACACTGAGGAGGAAGGATTTTTTTCAAACCTAATAACATCAACCTTCAGCCTGTTTAATATGGCTGAAATATGACTTTTAATAAAGCCAAACTGGTTTGTTTTTATTTATTTATTTTCCTGTATTAGAGGACCATAATGCAAAGATGTCCCCTTCACCTTCTGGGAATATTTCATGCTATCTGACCTTGAAGAAAAGGGAATTATATTTTAATGGCCCATGGCTTTGAATTTAATGGACCAACAAGACTGCTTATGAAAGAAGCAAGATGACAGTAGGGTTATGAGATGATTGTTTAGCCGTTTTGGTTGTTGTTTTTTTAAATTTCCTCCTGAACATAGCAATAAAGTGACTGTGACTGTGAGAACTCAGGATATCACTGAAGTGGGGTCAGGATTTTCAAATAAAGTGGAGGGTCCCTGGATGCCTGGGAGCTCCTGCTGGGTAAATTATCCTAGGATTATGTTGGAAGAGTCAATGTCATAACCTAGTGAAGAAACAGGGCAAAAGAGATTGTTTCCAGAACCCTTGTAGAAGCTAAATTTTTATAAGCCTACCCCCAAACTTCAGAAGAGAGGGAGAAAGTTTCCATTGCCTCACTCAGGTGATCATCCCTTCTCTGACTCATGAAAATATGGCTTCATCAGTAACACACTTCACCTGCAGATAGTCTACATACAGAGCTCTGCCACAATGGCCCACGATAACATATATGCCCAAAAAGCAGCCTGGAGCCTTTTGAGGGTGATTGTAAACCATCCAAACACCTCTCCTTGGAATGCTGAACCAAAAAAACTGGAGACTCCTGATATGAAACAATGATTCATGACACGTATGTTATACACACATCAAAGTTATACAGTTCGAAATGAAAATAGCAATAAAATGGCTTGTCAGTCTTTTTTGTTGTTTGTTTTGTTTTGTTTTTATTTTATTTAAGTATAGTTGATTTACAATTTTGAATTTAATTTTGTCAGTATTTTATAAACTCTGAAGAATGTGAGGATCCAGGAGCAATAGGGCTTAATGACATGTATTTCATTAATTCACTTAAATCTAAGTATTGAGTGCCTGCTTGATGCCAGGCCCTGTTGTAGGTTCTGTGGATGGATTAATAAACAAGACATACAAGGTGCTTGCACTTATAATACTAACTTCCTAGAGTTACGTTGACAGAAAATAAACAAGATAATCCAGAGAGTGCTGTAATAAAAATAAAACAGTGTTATACCACATAGTGACTAGAGGTAAAAGAGGGTGAACGATTTTACTTTGGTTGGAAGAGGAGTCTTCTGTATCTAGAGTCAGAGCATTTCTGGTAGGGAAACCAGGGAGTGCAGACAAGGAACAGGTTTGCCATGTTTAAGGGAAAAAAGGAAGGCCTCTATGACTGAAGTTAAAGGACAAAGAGGAAAGTGGTAAGAAATTGGATCAGCAAAGTAAACAGAGGCTAGATCATATAGAGCTTTGTAGATCAGTATAAGCAATTTGGATTTCATTATGTATATAATTAGAAGCCACTGGTAGCTTTTAAGTAGGGAGTAATATAATGTAATGGATGTTATGTTGGTTTTGGTTTTGGTTTTAAAATTTTTCTTGCTATAAAGAGAATAAATTTTATTAGAGAAAGAACAGAAGTAGAGAAATCAATTAGGAGGTCATTGCAGGAGTCCCTAAAAGACATAATAGTGTCTTGCATTAGGGTTTCCACAGAGTAAACAAAATGAAGAGATGGATTTGGAATATATTTTGAAAGTAGAGCCATAAGAACTTGTTTATGCTTTGGATGATAGTTATGAAGAAAAGAAAAGAAAGGCAGATGATATGTAGATTGCATTTAAAGCCCTGGGAGTAGATGAGTTTTCCTAGTGAAATAATTAGGCCAAAAATGAGGGAAGGTCTAGGACTGAGCCTTTTAACTCTCCAACATTATGCATTTAAGTGGATAAGAAGCAGACCAAGACATTAAGAAATATACCTCCACTGATGATGCCTGAAATTTTGGCTTTCACAATTTGAACAGCAGGCAACATGTTCTTGGCGAGATGGGGAAGACAGATTTGACATGGGAGCAATCAAAACAAAACTTCATAGAAACAGTAGAATGGTGGTTGCCAGGGGCTAGGGGTAAGGGAAATGGGAAGATGTTGGTCGAAGGGTACAAACTTTCAGTTATAAGATGAATACATTATGCAGATCTAATATATAGCATGGTGACTATAATTAATGTACTATTATATTGTATACTTCAAATTTGCTAAAAGAGTAGATCTTAAGCATTCTCACTACCAAAAAAGGGTAACTATATGAGGTGATGGATGTGTTAATTTACTTGATTGTGGTAAATATTTCACAATGCATATGTATATCAAATTATCATGTGTACACTTTAAATATATATAATTATCATTTGTCAAACGAAACTTGAGTCCACAGTAAAGCCAATCTACTGACACTGGGTTGTGGTGAAGGAAGGTGCAGCATTTATTATAGGTGCCAGAAAAGGAGTGTGGGGCCGCGAGTGCTCAAAAAACCTAAACTCCCTGATGGGTTTCAGGGAATAGTTTTTAAGGGCAAGGGGAAGGAGGAAAGCGGCAGGGTGTATGATCAGCTGGTGCACAATTCTCTGATTGGTTGATGGTGAGGTAACAGGATAGTATCACAGGGGTTAACATTATCAGTTCTTTGGTTCCAGCTTGTCTGGGGGTTACATGCTCATGGTCATCATGCAGTTAGCTTCTTCCATTTGGTGGGGGTTTTAGTATCTGTAAAATAACTCAGGAATGTACATCAGATACTGCTATCTATGTATTTCAGGAAGGAACTGAAGATTCTGTAACTGCCATATGGCTGATTTACTGTTTAAATTGTTACCAGTTCTCCTGGCCAAATTGTTATTTTTTTTGTAATTTTTAAAAATTAAAGCATAGTTGTTTTACAATGTTGTGTTGGTTTCAGGTATACTGCAAAGCAATTCAGTTATACATATATATAGCTTATTACAAAATATTTAGCATAGTTCCCTGTGCTATACATTAGTAGTGTATAGTAGTGTGTATGTGTTATTTTATACATAGTAGTGTGTATATGTTAATTCCTAACTGCTGATTTATCCCTCCCCTCCCCCTTTCTCCTTCGGTAACCATAAGTTTGTTTTCTGCATCTGTGGGTCTATTTCTGTTTTGTGCAGTTCATTTGTATCATTTTTTTAAGATTTCACATATAAGCAATATCATATGATATTTGTCTTTCTCTGTTTGACTTACTTCACTTAGTATGATAATCTATAGGTCCATCCATGTTGCTACAATGGCATTATTTCATTCTTTTTTATGACTGAATAATATTCCATTGTGTGTGTGTGTGTGTGTGTGTATATATATATATATATATATATATATATATATATATATATACCGCATCTTCTTTATCCATTCATCTGTCATTGGACATTTAGGTTGCTTCAGTGTCTTGGCTATTGTAAATAGTGCTGTGATGAACATTGGGGTGCATGTATCATTTCGAATTAGAGTTTTCTCCAGATATATGCCCAGGAGTGGGATCCCTGGATCATATGGTAATTCTATTTTTAATTTTTTAAGGAACCTCCATACTGTTCTCCATAGTGGCTATACAAATTTATATTCCCACTGACAGTGTAAGAGAGTTCCTTATTCTCCGCACCCTCTACAGCATTTCTTATTTGTAGACTTTTTAATGATGGCCATTCTGACTGGTGAGAGGTGATACCTCATTGTAGTTTTGATTTGCATTTCCCAAATAATTAACAATGTTGAGCATTTTTTTCATATGCCTGTTGGCCATCTGTGTTTTCTTGGAAGAATTGTCTATTTAGATCTTCTGCCCATTTTTTGAATGGGTTGTTTGTTTTTTTGATATTGAGCTGTATGAGTTGTTTATATATTTTGGAAATTAATCCCTTGTCAGTCGCATCATTTGCAAATACTTTCTCCTATTCCATAGGCTGTCTTCTTGTTTGGTTTATAGTTTCTTTTGCTGTGCAAAAGCTTTTAAGTTTAATTAGATCCCATTTGTTTATTTTTGCTTTTATTTCCATTACTCTAGGAGATGGATCCAAAAAATATTGCTGTGATTTATGTCCAAGAGTGTTCTGCCTATCTTTTCCTCTAGAAGTCTTATAGTATCTGGTCTTGCATTTAGGTCTTTAATCCATTTTGAGTTTATTTTTGCATATGGTATTAGAGAATGTTCTAATTTTATTGTTTCTTTGTAAATTTATTTGGTTTTTTTTCTTTTTTTAAAAATAATTTATTTATTTATTTATTGGCTGCATTGGGTCTTCGTTGCAGTGTGCAGGCTTTCTCTAGTTGCGGTGAGCAGGGGCTACTCTTTGTTGTGGTGTTCGGGCTTCTCATTGTGGTGGCTTCTCTTTGTTGCAGAGCACAGGCTCTAGGCACGTGGGCTGCAGTAGTTGCAGCACACGGGCTCAGTAGCTGTGGCTCACGGGCTCTAGAACGCAGTCTCAGTAGTTGTAGTGCACAGGCTTAGTTGCTCCACGGCATGTGGGATCTTCCCAGTCCAGGGCTCAAACCCTTGTTCCCTGCATTGGAAGGCAGATTTTTAACCACTGTGCCACCAAAGAAGTCCTTTCTTTCTTTTTTTTTTTTTGGTTGTGTTGGGTTTTCGTTGCTGCACAGGGGTTTTCTCTAGTTGCAGTGAGTGGGGGCTACTCTTTGTTGCAGTGCATGGGCTTCTCATTGTCATGGCTTCTCTTGTTGTGGAGCATAGGCTCTAGGCATGTGGGCTTCAGTAGTTGTGGCACAGGGCCTCAGTAGTTTTGGTGCATGGGCTTAGTTGCTCCATGGTATGTGAGATCTTCCCTGGCCAGGGATCAAACCCGTGTCCCCTGCATTGGCAGGCAGATTCTTAACCACTGCACCACCAGGGAAGCCCTCTAATTTCATTCTTTTGATGTAGCTATGCTGTTTTCCCAGCACCACATATTGAAGAGACTGTCTTTTCTCCATTGTATATTCTTGCCTCCTTTGTTGTAGACTAATTGACCATAGGTGTATAGGTTTATTTCTGGGCATTTTTAAACTGAAGTATACTGAAATATTGTTGATATACAATGTTATGGTAGTTACTACTGTACAGCAAAGTGATTCAGTTACACACACACACACACACACACACACACACACACACACACACACATATATATATATACATTCTTTTTTTATATATTCTTTTCCATTATGGTTTATCATAGGATATTGAATATAGTTCTCTGTGCTATATAGTAGGACCCTGTTGTTTATCCATTCTATTTATAAAAGCTTACATCTGCTAACCCCAAACTCCCACTCTATCCTTCCCCAAGCCCCTCCACCTTGGCAACCACCAGTCTGTTCTTTATGTTCATGATTCTGTTTCTGTTTCATAGAAAGGTTCATTTGTGTCATATTTTAAAGTCCACATATAAGTGATGTAATATGGTATTTTTCTTTCTCTTTCTGACTTGCTTCACTTAGTATGATAATCTCTAGTTGCATCCATGTTGCCACAAATGGCATTATTTCACTCTTTTCTATGGCTGAGTAGTATTCCATTGTATATATGTACCACACCTTCTTCATCCATTCATCTGTCAATGGACCTTTAGGTTGTATTTATGGACTTTCTATCCTGTTCCATTGATCTGTATGTCTGTTTTGGTGCCAGGACCATACTCTTTTGATGACTGTAGCTTTGTAGTATAGTCTGAAGTCAGGGAGCCTGATTCCTTCAGCTTTGTTTTTTTATTTTTCTCAAAATTGCTTTGGCTATTCAGGGTCTTTTTTGCTTGCATACAAATTTAAAAAAATTTTTGTTCTAGTTCTGTCAAAAATTCCATTGGTAATTTGATAAGGATTGCATGTAATCTGTAGATTGCCTTGGGTAGTATAATCATTTTAACAATATTGATTCTTCCAATTCAAGAACACAGTATATCTTTCCATCTGTTTTAGTTGTCTTCAATTTCTTTTATCAGCATCTTAATAGTTTTCAGAGTACGCGTCTTTTGTCTCCTTAGGTAGGTTTATTTCTAGGTATTTTATTCTTTTTGATGCAATGGTAAATGGAATTGGGATTGTTTCCTTAATTTTTCTTTCTGATCTTTTGTTGTTAATGTATAGAAATGCAACAGATTTCTATGTGTTAATTTTGTACCCTGCAACTTTACCAGATTCATTGATGAGCTCTAGTAGTTTTCTGGTAGCATCTTTAGGATTTTCTATGCATAGTATGTCATCTGGAAACAGTGACAGTTTTACTTCTTTTCCAATTTGGATACTTTTTATTTCTTTTTCTCTCTGATTGCTGTGGCTAGGACTTCCAAAACTATGTTGAATGAAAGTGGTGAGAGTGGGCATCATTATCTTATTCCTGATATTAGAGGAAATGCTGTCATATTTTCACCATTGAATATGATATTAGCTATGGGTTTGTCATATATGTTGACAAATATGTTTTATTATGTTGTTATGTTCCCTCTGTGCCCACTTTCTGGAGAGTTTTTAATCATAAATGGATATTGAATTTTATCAAAAGCTTTTTCTGCATCTAATGAGATGATCATATGGTTTTTATTCTTCAATTTGTTAATATGGTGTATGACACTGATTGATTTGTGGATATTGAAAAATCCTTGCATCCCTGGGATAAATCCCACTTGATCATGGTGTATGATCCTTTTAATATATTGTTGGATTCGTTTTGCTAGTATTTTGTTGAGGATTTTTGCATGTATGTTCATCAGTAATATTGGCCTGTAATTTTCTTTTTTTGTGGTGTCTTTGTCTGTTTTTGGAATCAGGGTGATGGTGGCCTTATAGAATGAATTCAGAAGTGTTCCTTCCTCCATAATTTTTTGGAATTGTTTCAGAGGGTTTGTGTTAACGCTTCTCTAAATGTTTGGTAGAGTTCACCTGTGAAGCCATTTGGTCCTGGTCTTTTGTTTGTTAGGGGTTTTTTAATCATAGATTCAATTTCAGCACTTATAATTGGTCTGTTCATATTTTCTGTTTCTTCCTGGTTCAGTCTTGGGAGATTGGACCTTTCTAAGAATTTGTTCATTTCTTCTGTTCATTTTATTGGCATATATTTGCTTGTGGTAGTCTCTTATGGTCCTTTGTATTTCTGTGGTGTTGGTTGTAACTTCTTTTTCATTTCTGATTGTATTGATTTTGGCTCTCTCCCGTTTTTTTTCTTGATGAGTCTGGCTAAAGGTTTATCAATTTTGTTTATCTTTTCAAAGAACCAACTTTTAGTTTCATTGATCTTTTCTATTGTTTTCTTAGTCTCTATTTCATTTATTTTTGCTCTGATTTTTATGATTTCTTTCCTTCTATTAACTTTGGGTTTTGTTTGTTCTTCTTTCTCTAGTTACTTTAGGTATAAGTTTAGGTTGGTTGTTTGATATTTTTCTTATTGCCTGAGGTAAGCTCTTATCAGTATAAACTTCCCTCTTAGAACTGCTTTTGCTTTGTCCCATAGGTTTTGGATTGTCATTTTTCATTTTCAAAAACACGATGATCTGAACTGTTATTTTTTTCACTACACGTTCACATCCTTTCAGTCATTAATTTTTGATCCAGGCTTTTGTGACTCAGGGAGGCCTGGGAGACTGCAGCTTTCCTACAAACAAGAGGCAGGCAGAGGACATGTGGGTGGGGGGTCTGTCCTGGGAAGGCCCCATAGTGTCCGGCTCAGTTACAGTTGGTGATTATAAGATATCCCCATAACAACATGTAACAGAAAGGGCATATGACACTTCCGTAAGGCTCAACAAAACTTGAGTTACTATATTTTGCAACTCAAGATAGACAGAAACTGACAGGGCACTGGAAAAAAAGCAGCCCTATCTACAACAAATTTGTGAATTTTTTTCACTTCACAACATATAATCAGAAGCTATAATAGGACCAGTTTAAATACTTCATCTTAAAAATTTCTCATCCATCAGAGAATAATGGTGGAAACATAGGGTTCTATCCAGCCCAAGGATCATAATATCCATAGTAGAGAGCAGGCTGTGGTTTAACCAAGAACAGAAAATGATTTCACTTTCCCTCTTAGCACAGAGAAGGGGGTCAGAAGACTAAAGGAGGAAGCAGACCTAGTGATTCTGAATATGCACAGCCAAAACTTGCCCAGCTTTGGAGAGTTGAAACCCATTCCAGCCACTGCAAGAAGCTGCAAGATTTCAGTCTGCAGGTTACATGTATTCAGAAAAGGAAAAGGGGCTATTGGTAATTTTAAAAAATATATGGAAGAAGGAAGAAAGCGTAGGAGGGAGGGAGGAAGAAAACTCAGCCTCCGCAGAGTACAAGCTAAATATGTCAGAGGCTCCATGAACATTACAAATGACCCAAAACAAGACAGCTGTGCCCAGGATGTATGATTCCCATACGGTTAGGTGCTGCCTGATATGTAAAGCACAGTGGTCCCGCTCCAGGCCATCTCTGCATAATTGAGAGTTGAGATGAGAATTCCATTTTAAAGTGGCTTAAAGTATCCACTGGGGAAGCATGTTGAAGGTCAGGGTCTCTTTCCATTTTAAACCCATTTGGCACCAGAATAGGACCCCCTTTTTATTCTTCCAGTTTCTCCTCATCCTTACCCTATTACAAATAAACAATTAACTGTATTCATACAAATAGTATAGAGTAATAAATTATCAGGAGGGAAAAGTAAGGCTGGGTAAGAGAGTAGGAAGTACAGAGAGGAGTGTGATTTTATAATTGATGGTCATGCTCATTAATATGATGACCTTTAAGAAGAGATTTGGGCATGGGGGAGCAGGATATGCATGGAGCTGTCTGGAAGACAGCATGCCAAGCAAAGGGAAGAAAAATAACAAAACTCCTGAGGTGTGAAAATGCCTGGTGGATTTGAGGAACTGCGCAAAATCCAGTGCAACTAAAGCAAAACAATCAAAACAAAAAGTGGATGTTGAAAAGAGAGAAATAGTAGGGACCTAATTATGTAAGGCCTTATAACCCTTTACTCACAGCAGCACCAGAGGGTTCTGAGAAGAGGAATGTGATGATCTATCTGTTCTTTGCATAATAGAATCACTCTAGCAGCTGTTATGAAAATAAATTGTAGGGGAGTAAGCGCCAAAGCAAGACCAGTTAAAACATAATGGAAATAATCCATTTAAGAGATGATGTCTTGGACCAGGAGAGTAACTGTGAAGGTGTTTTAGAAAGAGTAAGATTATGGATACATTTTGAAAGTATATCTATCTGGTTTGCTGATGGGTTGGATTTATCATGTGATAGAAAGAGAGGGGACCAGGATGACTTCAGGTTTTTGGTCTGAGCTAGTTACTGTTTACGAAGATAGGCAAGGATCAAATGGCATGAAACCTGCAATAAATTCTTCCACAAGATTAGGGCTAGTAAAATGTTTGCCCACATGAATTTGTTTTAAAATTAGAGTTCTGTAATCCATCATGTTCCCTTCTATGTCCTGGTCATTATAAACAGAATTAGGTTTAATAATAGTGTAACTTCCTTTAGGAAGAATTTATATATATATTTTTTCATTTTCCTCAAGTTTTGATTCCTTTTTCTGTTGTGCATTTGTTCTTGGCATACTTATAATTTTCCTCTAAGATGCCTCAAATACATTTTGAAATTAATTACAGCAATAAAGAAAAATAAAACAATAACAATATTTCCTCCAATTGTGTTCTTCCAGGAATGCCAAGGGTCCATAATACCTCCTTGAAATTTAGTATATTTTATAAAATATATTTGAATATAACAGATGGAAAGAGGATTAAAATTTATATTTTTTCCTAAATGGCTATAAGCTCATGAATAAGAGTTTTCACATTTCTAGTATAAAATAATATATTCTCATATTAATGTATTTTTAAAAGTGTATTATTTTCATCCAAGCATTGATGGTTTCAGAAGTAATTTACTATAATATATATATCAAATAGTATCTGAAAAATGTTCAAAGAAATATGTCCCTGTTATAGTAGATGTTATGCTAATACTTGCCCAGATTATAGGCAACGCACACAGTAACTGAGTCTCCAGGGATGTTACAGAGCATCTCTTGACATAGTACACACTGCAATTATAGCAAGGATGTCAAATATGAGACTGTCAATTAAGCAATATTTGAAATCTATCTGAATTAAAATGTTGCTAAGCCCTATTACTCTGAAGAAGAAAAAAAGGAAGGGAAGACAATATATACCCTCAACTTATATCTTTGGGAAAATATATGCTATGTATAATATGTATAAATTTATATCATATAAAATATAAATTAACATCTTTTTTCACATGAAGATCCCAGCTTAACTCTAAATTTGAGAATTAAAGATGACTTCCCACTTTGGCCACTTGGGAAGAATTTATATAGAGACTTACAAGTGTTAGAGATTGAAAATTTCATGGACAATCTTAAAAATAAGGTATCAATCTATCTATTTACACTTATAAATTTTAATGTTATCTTAACAATATTATAAAAGACACCTAACAGAAAAGTACATTTTCCATTTATGTACTGAAAGTAAGTGATTTCATTTTTTATATAATCTTCCTTGGTTTTTGTCTATATGCATAATTTATATCCTTACAATTAGTATATGTATTTTATATTCTATTTTTTCACTTAGCATTATATTATAAGCACATTTATAAGTTCTTACATAGCCTGTATAAATTATAATGTATTCACTGTGTAGCATTTAATTGAGTGGTTCTGTAATGCATTCAAGTCATTTTTGTTAGACATTAACATCATCTCTGTTTTGAAAATATGGAAAATGCTCAAAAGACTATATCTAGGTATATATCTGTTTTTTCTCCTTTGACTTAAGATAGGATTTCCTGAATGAAACATAATATACATATTATGGCCCATAATACTATAATCCTTTTCCAAGTTTATATTTTTACTTCTAATTATATATATATATATATATATATATATATATACACACACACACACACACACACACATACACATACATACATATTTGCCATTTTTAACATGCCAAGTTGGACCAGAATCTTTTTTTTAAGTTTACTAATTTAATAATTATAAAACACTTATTATTTAAATTGTTTTCTATGTGTTACTTTACTGACAAACTAATAATATAAGTTGTCATTCTATTCTTCTTATATATTTTCAATCTAATAATTTTGACTGCCCAATAGATATATTTGCTCATTTCCCAAATGACTAAGAATACATATGAACTTTGGTTTGATCTGTATACATCTTCATTTAGGCTTTGCCAGTAAAATTTCCTAGGGCAGTTTCCTGTTCTCTCTCTGGCTGAGATTTTAGTTCTTCCTCTAAATTAAAATAAGCCATGATTTAAATTCCTGTGATTGAGTGATAGATATGCTGCTGGTGCTTAACAGTATTTAATTAATACTCTTTAATTAAAAGTGAAATTTTCCTTCCCACACCCTTTGAACTATAATTACATCTAGGGATTGCTACTGTGTTTGCTAAGAACTTACCCAGAAGACACAAATGGGAAATATTCTACATAGAGCACCAGATCCTAAACTGAGACTAATGTTCATTCCATTATTGAACAGGCCTTTGTAGAGTCCCTGCTGGGTGTAAGCCCAGCTTGTTTTTGCTAAATCTCTACTGACCAGAGGCAGTTTACTTAATATCATTATATTTCAGGTTTTCTATCAGCAAATGGGGTATTTTTCTTTGCACATTATTTGAAATATCGACATTAAAGTCATTTAATAGAAGTTAGAACAGTCTGGTTTGTGCAGCTAGAATAATATTACTTACCCTCTACCTCCATGTTGTATAACATCATAGAAGATGGTACAAGTTAAGTTTCTTAGTGCTACTGGGACCACTCATAGGTAGAGTATGAGAAATGTTTAAGGCACCAACTGTAACATTTTTGGTTTTATTATCTATGTATACAGTATGCTATGTCCCTGGCAACATGAGGAAATCGCTAAAGGAACATGTCCTACATTGGGACAGCTGTCCAAATACAGAGCAAATTACATATTATCCCTAAGGAGGAAAGAGAAAAATCATGCCCACCTGTGATGTCTGGGGGAGCCTACTCTAAGCTCCCACAACTTCATTAATGAAGTTATTCTATTAACAAGACTTTGGAAGACAGTGGAAAAATTCAAGCAAAAGTTAAAGTTTTAGTAATCAGGTCAGTTGGGTGATATTAGGAGGGAAGTGTGCTAAAGATTCTGGGCTTCCAACAAGTTTCTGGTTCTAAAGAACCTGATTGGCATAAACAAAGAGCAGCACAACTTTTAGCATATGAGTCTCTGGAAGATATTTTGATCAAAGTTTCAATTTTTCATAAGATTTTGTGTTAGTAGGCAGAGTAACTGGGCCAGAACTAAGGAGGAAGAATACAGGCAGAAGCACATTCCTAGGGAATCATTGAAAGTAGGGGTGGGCTTCATATTTGAAGGTCTCTGGTTATTCAGGCTTCGACACTAGTTGAAGTTCAGTTAGTTTGAAGTTTTGGGTTTGGCTGGTGAGAAGTTGACTTTATAATGCAGAAGAGGCGACAGAAGATGATCCACCCTATCCCTCAGATGAGAGGAAGTAACTTCAAGTCTCAGCTGATTGGAGTTAGGATCGATGGCCCCTTGCTAGCTGACTGGCATGGCAACCTACACATAGGGCCATGATTTAATTTTAGTTACACAGAGCTGGGGAAACAGAGCCAGGGCCAAGGCATTGAAGGTTTCACTGTTTAGTACTGACTGAGGTAGCTGTTTTTAGAGTAAAGTATAAATTAATAAATCTTTAACTCCATACATCACCAAGAGTACATGGCATTCTCTGAAGACATGTAAGGATGCTTGCAACCCTCATTGCAAAATAGAAAAATCAAGTTCATAAAGCTCATTAAATAAGCTACAATACAGCTTATAATCCTCCATTACATATAAACGAAGGCAATTACTAGTTGAGGCTATGGACTTTCCATATTCATTTTCTGGTAGTTATTATCATAATAACAATAATAGGTAACAATTACTGAAAACTTACAATGCCATGGATACTATTCTAAGCATTTAACACATATTAACCCTATTGTTCCTCCAATAAAACTATGATTTAGAAACTACTATCTTCTCCATTTTATAGAGGAAGGAACTCATGCACAAAGTAGTAAAGTAACTTTTCTAAGATCACACAGTTAGTAAGTTATAGGGCCAGGACATTAATCCAGAAAAAATGAATTCCCAAGCATTATGGAAACAAACTATGTTTTTATTTTTTAAAGCCTCTTATTTTAAATATTCACTAGAGATAGAGTAATTAGTTTATCTACTCTAAAACCAAGGTACATCATGGCCTGTAATGGGATTATGAAAAGAGAGAAGAAGGATGCATAAACAATTGTATTAAGATGTATCTTTTTAAACAAAGTATCCGTGAAACAAAAATATGGAGAAAGGAAAATACAAGTAAATGTTTGGGAGTACATTTTTAGCTACAGAAAACTAATTTGACATTTAACTTTTTTGAAAATCAGTGAAATAACTTCTGATATTTTCCTCTTTTATATATACATATAATCCTTTGTTGCATTTATATATTACTATAAGATGTGGAAAGAAATCCTTTAGATACCTGTTTATTTGGCTTTCCCTAAAATATATTTCTTACATTTTTCTTTCAAATGTTATGTCTGAAGGTAGAAATTATTAAACTGGTATAAGCAATTATAATTCTACAGATCTTGTAAATGTGTTCTGTGTATTTCCTGTTCTTTTTAGAAAATTCTTATTTCTTACTTTCTGATTTTGTTTCTTTCTTTATCAAGGCCTGTGCCTTCCTTTTAAGTTCACAGTTGGAAGTAAAATTCTTAGGACATTGCCTTGCATAAAATTAGCTCCTAATATATATTAGTTATTACTTGATCATTGTTGCTGTCTGCAAAAGAATGGGTAACCAGGATAATGGCTGGAACTATTCACTAAATTGCCACTAGAGGGAGGACTAAATATGTTTTGTGCATTGTGATAATCGACACACTGTAGGCAGTTGTACATAAGGAGCTGGATGGGAAGAAGCAAAAAAAGGAAATTGTAAGAGCACAATGGAGTGGAGGATGGCAGTGCCAGGAAGCAACGAGGAAGCAATGCTGGGGCGAATCTGATGTGTTTTATG
This sequence comes from Kogia breviceps, assembly GCF_026419965.1. NCBI lineage: Eukaryota > Metazoa > Chordata > Mammalia > Artiodactyla > Physeteridae > Kogia > Kogia breviceps. Next base: position 31,726,764 of record NC_081317.1, read on the forward strand.
GGGCACAGCACTAGTTGTCAAAAACTAATAATAGATCCACATAGTAGGAATAACAGAAGATCACAAAAAAACACTTTGCCTTCTAGATATAAAAGCCTGGCCCATTTCTCTACGTTTTGAAATTACTGTCAGACAATGTTAATGAGATTTTGAAGCTAAAAGTGCCTAATGAATAATCTGTAAACTCTAATGTTTGTTCTGTGTCAGCTTTATTCAATTATTCTTCTTTCTCCACCATTGTCCAGCAAAGTGATAGGAATTCCTAGGAGTGCTGGGCAGGATATGCCAAGTAAAGGGCACATTTTTTAAAGCAAAAGAGACCTTTTAGCAACAGAAATGTTATAAATGACCTGTGAATTCAAATGATCAAGAAATATTTTCAGGGGGCTTCCTTGGTGGTGCAGTGGTTAAGAATCCACCAACCAATGCAGGGGACATGGGTTCGAGCCCTGGTCCAGGAAGATCCCACATACCACAGAACAACTAAGCCCATGTGCCACAACTACTGAGCTTGCGTGCCACAGCTACTGAAGCCCGCTTGCCTAGAGCCCGTGCTCCGCAACAAGAGAAGCCACCGCAATGAGAAGCCCACGCACTGCAGTGAAGAGTAGCCCCTGCTCCCTGAAACTAGAGAAAGCTCGCGTGTAGCAATGAAGACCCAACATAGACAAAAATAAATAAATTTAAAAAAAAAAAAAAAGAAATACTTTCAAGAAATGACTAGCCACTCTTATTTCCTCCACCATCCTGGACAAATTTTAAAAAGAACAAGTTGGGACTTCCCTGGTGGCACAGTGATTAAGAATCCACCTGCCAGTGCAGGGGACACGGGTTCAAGCCCTGGTCTGGGAAGATCCCACATGCTGTGGAGCAACTAGCCTGTGCACCACAACTACTGAGCCTGCGCTCTAGAGCCTGCGAACCACAACTACAGAGCCCACGTGCCACAGCTACTGAAGCCCACGTGCCTAGAGACCGTGCTCCACATCAAGAGAAGCCACCTCAATGCAAAGCCCACGCACCGCAATGCAGAGTAGCCCCCGCTCGCCGCAACTAGACAAAACCCGCGTGTAGCAACGAAGACCCAATGCAGCCATAAATAAATAAATAAATTTATATTTTTTAAAAAATTACCTTACAGTAGTGGTTCTCAAACTTGCCTGTGTATCAGAGTCACTTGGAAATCTTAGCAAATCACAAATTGCCATCCCCACTCCTACAGTTTCTGATTTAGGAAGTCTGGAGTAGGTCCTGAGAATTTTCATTTTAACAAGTTCCCAGATAATGGCAATGATGTTGCTAGTCTGTGGATCATATTTTTAGTACCAGTGCCCTATAAGCTGCCCTGAGACAATCAATTCAATCAATTAAAGCAGCAGTCTGGTGAAGCTCAATCATAGGCTTGACTCTAAAATTGGCTGGGGAGCAGATTCTAATGTTAAAATAAATAAATAAATAAATAAATAAATAAATAAATAAATAAATAAATAAAATTAAATAAAAAGGACTCAGTACACATGCTTTATAATTACAAATCAATTGTATCATGACATAGTAGAAGTTATGCATTATATTGAATTAAGTCCACAGGGCACTAATGCCCAATTGTTGGCCGAAGTGTTAGAGTTTTCCTTTCAATTATTTTCTTTGAATCTCATAACAAGAAATATTTTTTTCCCTTTTAAAATAAAAAGTCTTTGTCATTCTTCTGCCATTTCTTCATCTCTTCCAGTTTCTCAACTTCAACTAAAATGATGTAAAAGTATTTGACACAATGTGTCTCATGTATTCTTCACAATCATAAGTATCACTGATATTTTTAGCAGATACTTAGTAAGTTTGTATAATCATCTTGCAAATTGGGTGCTTGTTTTTACATTATTTTAATAATGGACTTTAATATTGTGTTTCTTTTTTATGTTTTTTAAATATAATTGTTACTGAGTTTCATGATTCCTCAACACACACACCCAGGGTTCAGTTTAATCTTATCTATTTCACATACTGGATTGCTGTCAGGCCCTTATTCTTCTTTTTTCAGTTGACCTATAATATTTCATCTTTCCTGTTTTTCTCCAGATACTTTTCACCCTTTCATAACATTGTTCATATTGGAATTCCTTTACCCCGTTCTTCATGAGCTTAGGAACAAGATGAGTATGAAGATGGTGACAGCATTTCAAAAGCTCTCCTTAAATTTGATCAATCTGAAGGTGAGAAATATCTGTCATATTATTAATTAGCACCACGTAACAAACAGGATTGTTTGGCAGAGTCCATTAATTTTCATCTGTTTTTTCTGACATTGAGAATATGACTGTTGCTTCTACTTTGATTGGTCAGTCAATTTACAAGTAAAATAATACATGTGGAGGCAAAAGCTAATTCTAGTGCTGTCACTGGAATATATTGCCTTCAATTCCAGTTGTCTGGATAAATTCCAAGTCATGCCTTCTAAGTTTTAAATGTTAGCTCTTTAGTTCTAGCAACAAAATATAATCCAAAAATATAATTTTTAATTAAAAAAATCCCAAAGCTAGATATGCTTTGAATTTTAAATATATATTTATATTTATCTAAATTATCTTCATTTTACTGCCTAGCAACCTGTTCAGTGGAAAGCAATATTCACAAATTCATTTTATCATATTTTAATTGGTTTATTTTGTCATATTAAATTGCTTGGTTTATCCATCCTATCTTGGGAGTACTTTATCCCAACCAATTTAATAGTAATAAATAAAACATCATAGAAGTTATTTTTAATTGTGCAGGAGGTTATTGTATTTACTTATTTTTAATAATCTACTTTGAATTAATTTCAAACTCTCAGAAAAGTTTTAAGAACTATGCAAATCTTCCCGTATGTCCAGATTCCCTAATTGTTAACATTTTACTCTCTCTCTCTCTCTCTCCTCTCTTCTATTGACATATTGCCCATTATTTCCAAACATGCCAGTATGCATTTTCCCCAAAGACGCTCATATATAACATCTCTTCAGTCCTCCCAATCAGGAAATCAACATCAATAGCAGACTGCCATCCAGATCACAGAACCCAATTCAAAATCACCAAATGTCAAGTATGCCTATTTTTCCTTTCTGGTCCAGGAACCAGTCCAGGATCATGCATTGCATTAAGTTGTCTCGTCTCCTCAGTGTCCTTTAATCTTGAACAGTTTCTCAGTCTTTTCCTGTCTTTCACGGGTAAAAAAATATACAGGCATTTCTTTTGGTAAAAGGACAACAACCAGGGTCCATCTGATGTTTCCTTATGATCCATCTCAGGGCCGCGTACCCTGGTCTGGAACACCATGGAAGTGATATGCTCTTTTCAGGGCATCCCCTCAGGAAGCACATCGTGTTGACCCATCCTATCACTGGTTATGTCAACCTGGATCACCTGGTCAAGTTATTGCCTGCCAAGTTTCTCTATCATAGAGTGACTGTGTTTCCTTTTTAATTAAGTATTTTGTGGGTTGATACTGTAAGACTGTGAATATCCTGATCCATAACAAATCAGTCCTGCAGCCTTAGTATCCACTGACAAATCCTGAACACATTACCACTATCATTGATGGCAAATAATAAAGCACATTTTGATGGTCAAATATTCCCATATTTGGTGAGTGAGTTCTCTTTCAAGATAGCACCTATGTCCTTTTGGAATGTTCTCATTTTCTTTTAGCATTTCCTTATTTTTGGCACAACGTGCTCCAGGTTCATCTTGTTCTTTCTCTGACCATTCCTAGAATCATCCACTTTTATAATGAGCTCTGGTTCCTTTCAGTGGAGGCTGGTATTTAGAAACAAAGATCTCAGTGCTCAGTGTGTTCATTGCTACTGGGGCACCATTGCTTCTGGGCCTTCTCAGCCTACAGAGAATGATAGAGTTAAGAAATATATACACATCTCTATTTCCAAATCTTTCTATGAATATATACTAAAAAAACATCTCTTCATACTTCTACCTTCAATTCCAGTCTAACACTGCAGGGTTCTTTCTATATTTGTAAATCCCTTCCTGGCCCCTATTATTCTCAATATATCTACTTGTTTATACATAAAGGAGAGAGGCACTCAGCAGCCTCTCTTGACTCTATCACCACTACCACTTCCACAGCTATAAGTCCTATAACCACCTCCATTGCCATTTCCTTGGCTTTAGAGCATGTTATAACCTCCCCCCACAGCCATCCTCCACCCTGCCTCACCACTGCTTCCTTGGCTATACTGTCACCTCTCTGTGCTCCTTACCCTCACTCTTCTTAGAGACTTGACAGCAACTATATTTTAATCTTCTATATAGCAAAGAATGCTGACTTACTGGGAAAATAATCTTACGTTGTGAGTAGCACCAAGGCAAAAGTTATCTCAGTAGATTGCACAATTAAACATGATCTAAAGATGATTAAAGACAACTAGGGCCCAAGTAAAGGTAGAAACGTTATGGCATTTGGTTTCTGCCCCATATCAGCTCCAAAGTTAGCAATTCTCTTCTGCTACTCTGTCCAACACGCACACTTCATTTCCTGTCAACAGCATTAAACACTGCTAACTACTCCTTTCTGGAAAAATTCCTTTCTGTTAACCTTCTATGCCATGGCTTTTGATGAGTAAAGAAATCAGGATTTTTTCCAACATAGTACAACATAGTTCTAGAAAGTGACAGCATGCTGTGGATGATAAAATGATTCCTATAATTGAATTAATTCCATAGATGCATGGACTTGAGATCAGAAAGGATAAGGGCAGATATATCCTCTAAAATATCTCTGGATAGAGGAGCTCCACCCAAATGATTGTGGTTTGTGCCAGTTTAATTATATATTCATATGTATTTATATTTATGTAATTTATATATAAAGTTTTCCATCTTTAAATCTGAACCTGTCAGTGCTTATAAAATGTGCTTCTTATAAATAGCATATAGTTGGTCAGTTGGTCATTGTTTTTTGTCAGATTTGACAATCTCCATCTTTTAGTTAAGGTGCTTAGTCCATTCACATTTAATACAGTTATTCATATGTTTAGGCTTAAGTCTGTCCTCTTGGAGTTTAATTTCTGTTGGTCATAATCTTTGTTTCTTTTTTCTTTTCATAACTTTTTTGTTTTTGAGAATTCCATTTTACCTCTTCTTGACTGTATAGTTATGCCACTTCGTGTGATTTATTTAGTGCTAACTTTTCATAGTATAGTATGCATCTTTAAATTATCACCAGTTGCCTTAAAAAATATTTCACCACTTCATAAACAATGTAAGATTATTAAAACAGTACACTTTCAAATATGATCATCCCACCCTTAAATTTTTGTTGTCATATATTTTGTACCTACATACACTATAAACTCTACATTATATTCTTAGTATTCTTAATTTAAACAGTTAACAGTCTTTAAATATATTTACATTTAGAGAGAGAGGATTTTTTAAAAAGAGCTTCTTTATTTCTTATCACATTTACCAGGTACTTCCTGAGGTTCTCCATTCCTACCCCAAATGTCTGGTTTCTATCTGCATAATTTCCTTTTGGCTTAATTTCCTTTGGCATTTCTTTAGCATGTTTCGTAGTGTACATCTTATAGAGACAAAATCTGTTTTTGTTGGTCTAAAAATGTCTATATGTTGCCTTAATTTTTGAAGAGTATGCTGCTTGATATGGAATTCTTGGTAGATAAGGGGTTTTTTTTTCTATTTTAGCACATTAAAGATGCTGTTCTTTTGCCTTCTGTCTTCTGTTATTTCTGAGGATATTTCAGCCATATTTCATATTGTTGTTCCCTTATATACTATATGTTTTTATTATGCTTTCAAGATTGTGTCTTCATCTTCATCTGTAGCAATATGTCTCTGATGTCCCTAGGTATGGTTATCTTTGTGGATACCCTAATTGGTGTTTTCTAAGCATCTTGGATATATGATAATGTATTTTATGTTTTGAAAAATTCTTAGCCAATATGCATTCAAATACTTCTTTTGCTCCACTGTTTCTGCTTTATCCTTCTGGAACTATAATTACATGCATACTAGACTGTTTCATAGTATCCTTACAGATCTCAGATGCACTGCTTATCCATTACTCATTTTCTCTCTTTGTTTCTGTTTGGGTCATTTCTGTTGACGTGTTTTCAAGTTTACTGATTATTTCCCTTGCTATGTTCAGTCTATTGATTAGCCTATCCAAAAATTTCTTTATTTTTATATTATGTTTCTTATATCCAGCATTTTAATTTGCCTCTTTTTGTAATTTCCATCTCTCTGTCCTTCTCATGGATGTTGTCCACTGCTACTACTAGCTCCTTTAATATATTTATTATAGTTAGGTTCTCATGGTACTTCCTGGTGCTTCTAATATTTGTCCATCTCTGAGTCTGTCTCTGTGGACATTTTTGTCTCTTGACAAAGCATCATATTTTCTTGCCTCTTCAGATTTCTCATATTTTAAAAAAATTGAATGCCAAAATTGTATGTAATGTAACATTAAAGGTTAAAGTAAATAATATTTATCAGAAATAAGAATGTTTCTTCTTCTATTAGATGGGTGGGTAGGTTGTGGGGGAGTGATTCAATCTGCTTTGTATTGAGCTAGGATTAGGCTTTGTGGTAGTTTTAGTTAGATTCAATTTCCTACAGACTTCAGATTATTTGACAGCAGAATCAAAACCCTCCCCCTTCGCATAACTTAGGTCCTGGGTACCTTGAGGGCTTTCATTCCTCCTATGTTTCCCTCAGCCTTCAGCAGACTCTGTGTTCTTACACCTCAGGGAGACCTCTTTCTGTTACCTTGACCCACCCCACCTCTCCAGCAATAGACAGCTGCTGCCTCATACCCAGTGTAAGATATGGGATGCTTGAGGGATTTCTCTAAGATCTTTTATTATGCCTTCAGACTTCATCAGGCCTTGCATTAGTTTACTACTGCTGCTGTAACAGACTACCAAAACTTAGAGGCTTAAAACAACACACATTTATTTTACAATTCTGGAGGTTGGAAGTCTGAAAAATAGGTCTCACTGAGCTAAAATGAAGGTGTTGGCTGGGCTGTATTCCTTCTGGATGCATTGGGTAAGAATCTGTTTCCTAGCCCCTTTCTGGTTTCGAGGGGCCAACCTTCTTTCCTTGGCTGATGGCTCCCTTTTATCTTCAAACCCAGAAACTGCATCAGTCCAAATCTCTGCTTCCATGGTCACATCTCCTCTCACATTATGATTTTCTGCCTCCCATTTTCACTCATAAGTACCCTTATGATGATATTGGACACAACTGGTTAGTCTAGGATAATCTCCCCATGTCAGTATCCTTAACTTAATTCCATCTGCAAAGTTCCTTTGGCTATCTAAGGTAATATAATCACAGGTTCTGAAGATTAGGACTTAGATATCTTTGGGAGACCATTATTCTGCCAACCACAGATTCCCTGTGCCTCTACTTCTGGAAGGTCTCTCCCAGGTACCTGGCTCTGCCCAAGCCATGGAAGTCCTGCTGCCATATATCCAATTTGAGTGTCAGGGTACCTATGGGGTTTCTCAATTCTCATGACTGTCCTTATATTTCAGTAAGCTCCACGTACCTCTGACTCAGGGGGTTCTCTCTCAAATCTCCTGCCACTCTCCAGCTGTGCATGACCATGTTTAATATTCAGTGAAAAACCCAGGATGCCTGTATGGTTCTGCTCCATTACCTGTTCAGGTTTCAGGCTTCACATACAATGAGTGCCTAGACCTCACTGGGGAGTCTCTCTCATCAGCTCTCCTGTCACTTCTCCAGCCACAAGTAGTCACCACTTCATACTGTCTCAAGGCCTGGAGTACTTGTGGAGTTCTGTTGATTCTTCTCCTATCAGCCTGCTTGGCACACAGGTGCTAAGAGAGTACCTCAATTCTCTTGCCTACAATCTTTTTCATATGCGTGCTCTGTTAAGGCCCACTAGAAAGAGTTGTGAGTGTGTGCATGTTCTACTGTGTCTAGGGCTCCCAGGGATGGTTCACAGACATGGCAGCACATACCCTAGTCTTTTAAAAAAGTTAATATTTTATCTTCTGACCTTAACTTTAACAGCATAGTCCCCTCCTTTCCTCTTCATCAATGATGAGTGCAGTATGAGTCTGTTTTTTCCTAACAAGAGCCTATTACTTAATGAATTTTAGCTTAGTAGGTTTCTTTGATCTCACTTCTCTGATGAAATTTTTAAAACTGTGATTTTGTAGGTTTTCCTACATTATCTAATTGATAGAGTGAAAGCAATATTCTGCTGTGTTTTTTTACACACACACATTCTAAGTAGAACAGAATTTTTCCAGTTTATAATTGGAACATTGAAGGGCAGGGTGACCCCAGCTAGCATACTGGTTACAAATGGGGCTTGCCCAGGATTGTTTTAAATTCTAGTGCTACACCCATCTACATACCTGACTCAACTACTACTCAAGATTTGATCCAAGATTTTGTCTTCACAAATGGCTGCTAAATTATTTGATGAAAGGTGAAGGAAAGACTAAATTTACACAATATTGATTGTGTTCGTTCACAGAATTACACCTTAAAATCAAAAGAAGGTTTTAGAAGCTTTTCTTAGATGTACTTTAAAGCTCTTATCTTGGGTATTCTTGGTTACAAGTTACAGATAGAAATTTGGGCAGTATTTACAGTTGCTGAGAGTAATTGGCTCCAAATTTTTCCTAAATATGAGTAAGGAAGAAAGCTGTTGTGAAAGCACTATCTATCTATTGACACAAACTTTCTTTTAAAATCGAAGGTTTTGCAGGAAGGGGATAGGAAGTCTTTGGTCATGATATTGGGACTGTTCAGGATGTATATTGTCCTTTATCTACTGGTAAAGAACCTCTGGGGCACAGACTTCTATTGTAGATAAACAAGCACTGAGACTTCTGGTAAAGACTATATGCCATCTGAAACCAGGGATACCCTTAGCAACTGCAATGCCAGAAAATTATGGCTAGACTATACCACAGAGATGTTACAATACTGACAGGAATATGAAGCAGGGCAGTGAAAAACGCTGTCAAGGAGCCACTCCGGCTTAGGAGCTGTTTGCAGCATTAAAACAGAAAATGCTTCAGGGTGTGCAACTGGCTGCTGAGCAGAATCAAATGAGTTCTCAGTAAAATGGAGAACACCTGTGGTGTACACATATCAAATTCTGACCATCAGAAAAAAAAATCTTCCTCACATGTCTTAAAAATGTGAAAGGCTTTTGGAAAGAGCTGTATACAAAGTGGCTACTTTGCAGAAAAGGAAGAACAAAGCTTGGTTAGAGAAAATAGTAATGGGACTATTTACAGTAAAACTCTGTTAGAAAACCTCATTTGGCAGAGAATATCTGCAGGGATCTTCCTAATCTTCCCTGATGTAATTCTCCCTCTTAGTAGAAAAGGAAGAGAAGGAGGTAGCATTTGCTGCTCTTAGGGAATAACCTGTTAGGGCAGACCCAACTCAGAGCTGGAGTGTGGGAGTGGAAAATCCTATGTCCTAATTCAAATTCATTATGCTTAAGGCTTCTGAGGAGTGAAGATAGTTAGGATCCTCCCTCTGAAAAAAAGCTTCCAGAGCAGACACACAGCCCTGACAGCAAATTAATTCCACCAATGTGCTCCTAAGGTGGCAGATGGTCACAAAAAAGATAGCTGTGACAAATCAACAAATTACCTCCTGGGACTTAGCAAATAAGCATGCCTGAAGCCACCCCAGGAAAAGTTTTAGCAATCTGACTCTCTACACTGCCAAGGACCAACTATTGGAACATGATCCCAGATACAGCTGGGGATATCTCCTAGCAGAAATGTTTGACAGAACTTGATACAAGATGCTCATGGGAGTAAATTCCATGACTTGGTAAAGCTGTGCTTATGGGAAGAATGGATATTACTTGGCAAACTTCACCATAATGAGAATTGAACTGTAGTGATGGGCTTGCTCAGGAAGCATAGGCAAAATGAGATATAATCAGAGATAAACCTTTATGACCACAAGTTGCCCACTCTACCTCTTAGGGCAAAGACTCCAGAGTCAGAGGATGAGAGTATATGCTATCAAAGGGTACATAATCTCAGCATGCATACGTAAGGAAACTAATGTGAGCTGGAATTCAGAAGATAGAAAATGTGTGACAGCACAGTGATTCTCAAACTAACATTTATATGAATCACCTGAGGATCTTGTTAAAAACGTTCTGATTCTGCATTTCTCACAAGCTCTCATGTGATGTGGGTGCTGCCCTCCAGAGACCACAGTATAAGTAGCATGGAGACAGAACTACGGTAGGGATAGTAATCCCACCCTCCTAGCTAAACCTAAACATTACAGGGCTGTTTTCAAAAATATTTCTTAAAGAAGGCATATCTCCAGAGTGAATGATTCACTGGTAGTTTATTTTCTGCTGCTTGTGTTCCTCTGCTGTAGTCATTGTCCTTGGAACTCCAGAAACAACCAGGCTGCCTCATCCTACCAAGGCATGGTTAGCACTCAAGATTCCCTAAGACCATAACAAGGACAGGTGTGGAGCCGAGGATGGGAATAGATGTGACTCTTACCTCACTGCTATCACTGTCAGCTTGGGGCAAAACATTACATTCTGGGAGCTGAATTAGGCAGGATTTTGCACACAAATTCCATAGGTGAACATGATACACTAGAATATTTGTCTTAACTCATTAAATTTATCAAACATTTTTTTACTACATAGTGACAAGTTTATTATGAAAACTTGATCAGAAAATAGCGTATAAGAGATGTGGTAAGTTCTTTCAAAAAATTGGGTTTGTACAGAATGGAATGTCGTTGTTGATCTTATGTTATATATAAGTTATTTGACGTAGATGCCAACGTGCATCTGAATGTAGAGGTGGCTGATCCAGATGCTACTTTCAGCAGGTGTAGCAAAAAGACTACAGTTTTTCCCCAGACTGTTCCTTGAATGGGTATTATTAGATAACATCTGCTTTTTCCTGCTCATAAACCTTTAATTGAAGTCTGCTCCACACTACCAGTCTAGTTATACTTATTTGGGTCAGGTTTGTTTGAGGCCCTAAAAAAAAAGACATACATCAGTTTAAGATTCAAAGTCAGCCCTGCCAAGAAATGGTAACAAGGCAACTATCATAATTGTAATCTTTAGAGAAGATGCCCTTCTTCAGAATTTTTTTTTTTTTGCAATCAAACAATATTTGTAAACTGATCTTCTCTGAGAAAGCAATGGATAGGCAGCCCCACGTACTGTAATACAGGCCGGAAAATTAGTAAGCTTTTCCCACCCACTTAAAAAAATTCTCTGTAATTTAATTTAGAGCAGGATTCCAAGACTTTAGGATTTATGAATTAAAACAATTTAAAAAAATAAAAATTAGGGCTTCCCTGGTGGCGCAGTGGTTGAGAGTCCGCCTGCCGATGCAGGAGACACGGGTTCGTGCCCCGGTCCGGGAAGATCCCACATGCCGCGGAGCAACTAAGCCCGTGAGCCATGGCCGCTGAGCCTGCGCGTCCGGAGCCTGTGCTCCGCAACGGGAGAGGCCACAACAGTGAGAGGCCCGCATACCCAAAAATAAATAAATAAATAAATAAATAAAAATTAAAGTACTGGCATAGGGTTGCTAGCTTTTACTTTGAAAATTAAGATTTTTTTTAAAAGGAAAAAATAGTCTCAATCACTATCTGCCATCAGTGTTAGTTTCATAAAAGAAACAATATGTTAACAGTAAAATATAGAACAATAAGAAAGATATTATTCCAAAATAAATCTTAAGAGGTTCATGGGCACCAGAGTCATATCATTTGACTAGCTTGGTCACCTGGACATATACTTTAAATGTCTGAAATGCTATTTTCTAATTTGTGAAATGGTCACAATAATGTCAACCACAGTGCATTTATTGAGATAAGATATAAAGAATGTCACTTACAGTACATGACTCAAAGAAAATTTTCAATGACTGCTAATTTTTAATGGTAAATTTAATTGTAAATTTTAAAATTATTATTAGATGTACTTACACATTTTACTGAAAATGTTCAACTGTTATTTGTCTGCCTTCCCCACTAGACTGTGAACTCTTTGAAGTAGAGATTGTGCTTTATTTATGTATCTCTAGGGAACAGCTCAGCAAATTTCATTGTGTTGGTTGAATTAATGAACACTCCTGTACCCTAAAACACTGTGACCTACAAGGAATTAACATATTAAAAAGGTACCTGAAACAGAGCCAGCAGTATACTTTCTTAGGTTTCTCTGGGGATTACTCCCTGAAAAGGGATGCTCAAATCTCAGAGAACGTTCTCCGGGGCACACTCTTCATTCAAGTCAATCTTAAATTAATCTTGTCCTTTCCTGTGATATCACACCAGAGTAGACTTTTCTAGGCTCTTATTAGAGACCTAATACAGTTTTGTACTTTATTTTATGACCACTAAAATGCTGCTCAGTATTTTTATAGAGTGTTACTTCTGATCATCCTGCTAAATATATCACTGTAGTCATTAAGAAAATATCTTGCTTTTAAATATTTTATAACAAAATGTGTAAGCATAAACTATTATTTCTGAGTTGTTTCTCTATAGAGATTTGTGTCTAAACTAGGATTTGTTATCTCAAAATGGCAAACTAGAAAATAGGTAAAATATTTAAAGGTCAAAGCACAGCTTCAGTGTGAATAAAGTATTATTAGACATGTCCTTGATCTTTAGCTTTATTACAGATTGGAGACTTTTAATTTTTAATAAAATTCATTGCAATGACAGATAAGATAGATTGTTCCCAATGGTGGTTCACATCAAAGAAATGATATAACATGCCTGACGATCAAACATAATGATATGATTAATTCATTGAATAATTACTTCTTTTGTTGCATATTCGTGTATTTTATTGAGAAAAAAAATTCCCTGAAGATCACTTCTCTATGGAGAAACATAATGAAAATAAAATGAACAAGATGTTTAAAACTTTTTAAAAAGATATTAGAAGATAATATTAGAGAACCACTCAATACTGCTGGTTAGCATATGATTTACAAGTTGAGCGAGGGATTAAATATTTGTTCAGGATAAAGGAGGGGGTAGCAAAGATTATCATTACATTGTCATTGAACATGAAATAACATAGAAATAAATATTGCAACAAGTCACCTTTCTGTATGGTAAAATATTTTTTCTAGCTTATTAAGAATTACAGTAGAGTCTTTCAGATTATAATGGTGTTTCCTGTTAATCTTTTCCTGTTGAACCACTCACAGAAACAATAGATGAAAACACACAATTACAATACCATTAGGAAGTAAGTGTATTGATTAATTATCTGCCGGTCCCAAAGAAAAGTATTCACTGATCAAAATGAAGATGGAGTCCTGAAGCAGAACAAGCACTTCAGAAAAAACATAGTAGGCCATTTTTATTCACATTTTTTATAGCACTTTCTCATATATACACTTATTAGAGGGACAGATCCATGTGTCCCTGACCAAATGTTTATGTTGTTTGTTCATCTGTTTTATCCTGTTTTGGTTTGTTTTGCTTTAAGATTCTTTTATTATCTCATAGCCTCCCCCAACCCTCTGTGAAAAACACTATATGGATTTGTTGGACCATGATCCCAATTAATGCAACATAGTTAAAGCAGATGAAGACAAGTAATGATAGATTACTGCCTGAAATATAAAGTAAGCAACAGAAACATGTGAGGGAGAAATATACCTTGGTTTCTGTGCTTTATCCATTCTTTCTAGTAAGGGTTTAAAACTCTACTGTCCAATATGGGAACCATAGGCCATATGTGGCAATTAAGCACTTGAAATCTGGCTAGCCAAAATTGAGATGTGTTTTAAGTATAAAATACACACCAGATTGTAAAGAATGTGTATTTTTTAAAAAAAAGTAAAATCTCATCAATATGTTTAATATTGATGACATATTTTAGATATGTTGGGCAAAGTAAAATATTAATTTTTATATTTTTAATATTAACTTTACCTGTTTTTTTAATATGATTACTAGAAAAATTTCCATTATATATATGGCTCATATTTATGGCCCTCATATTTCTCTTTGATAGCCCTGGTTTAAAAAATTCCTTCTAGAGAACTTTTGAAAAAATGTAAGAATATATTTCTCCATATATAATTAGACAACTAGGCAACAGAATCAGGATATCCCTTCTTGTTTCAATAAGGTGAGATAAATGATTCCAAATACTTGGTAGTACTTGTGAATGTCCAACTTTACCACCCTCCTAACCTCATTCTGCTTAAAAGCTGAAAGTTCTAATAGCAAAAAGTATACAGTTAGGGGGACCAGAAAAATATCATCCACCCTGTTTATTGACATAAATGACATCCAATCGTTGTGATCACTGAATAACAAAACATAGGCCTATGAAAATATTTTCCGTTGTAAGAGACTTAAAATATTAATTGTACTATTGGCAGGGAGGTGTTTACCACAGGAGTAAGAACTACATTTTAGGAAATTTTTAATTTGTTCTCAATGAAATTCAAGAAAGTATGATTTTATGAAACAATATATCAAAATAAATTGCTTAGAAAATAGACCAAAATACAGATAGAGCTGAATGTGGAAGACTGAGGAAGCTGGATGAGACGTCAAGGAAATATAATGGCTTGAATAGAAGCATTCAATACTTTTATACTCATATCCACATTGAGCTAGCCAATGGAATGCTAAAGTCAAGGAGAAACTAGGAACAGTGCCAACCACATTCCAGAAATTCTAAACAATATCTAGACATAATACAAATGGAAACACATAAAAATCAGTCATCAAAAGCTAACTCTAAAATATCATTTATATTAAGAATTTAATACAGGAAAATCTGCTTAAATTCTATTAACATTCCCTAATTTTAAAAGATAAGTTTCACTCAAAAATGCTCCATGGGGGGACTTCCCTGGCAGTCCAGTGGTTAAGACTCCCCTCTTCCAACACAGGGGGCACACGTTCAATCTCTGGTCTGGGGACTAAGATCACACATGCTGCACGGTACAGCCAAAAAATAAAATAAATCTTTTTTTAAAAAGAAGATTTTTATTTAAAAAATGCTCCATGGGTCATTCAAGAGGTAGTTACACATAATTTTCAAAAAGAAAGAAAGAAATCAAAATAAAACACATAATATAAGGATATAGTTGAGATAGGTAAGATATTATTCATGAATGGGAAATGAGATAGTGACCTAAGAAAATTATTGGTAAGATTAATTAAAGATATCTGATAAAGCAGCAAGACTGAGTTCAGAGAAGATGGGTAGAAAATTCTAATAATATATCAACCTTGGTAAGATAATTCAACAACTAAAACCAATTCCCATGCTTACTGGTAAATCATTGTGTATGTTACAACTATAGTCAGTTCATTATAAATATTAAAAATACATTGAGTAATATTGCTCAAATTTAAGCAACTTCAATAACTATACACCTTAGGCCAATTTCATCTTGAAATTCCATGACTCATACAATAGTCTTCTTTTTTGGAGTACAGAAAGCAGCTATCTTCTTATCTGTGAAAGGGTTCCTTTCTTTGACATCTCTAAATCAACCATGACCTAAGACCCAGTGAAGAGGTGGGTTTTTTAAAATCTTTCCTCTTCCTATTTACTATTTTGGGATTAGGAAAATAGTGGTGGAAAAAAGAGAATCAGTATAAATTTACTAAACAAGGGTGGCAAACTCCTATGCCTTCAGAGGATACACAGGTAATATAAATGTGGGACGTCACTAAATATAAGACAAAATAATGTGGTCTGATCATGATAGAACTAATGTTTGCTATTCCTGTTCTAAAAAAGCAAACTGCCTCTGCATTTAATCTGGTTTTATTCCTAAACTCAAAAATCTTTTACTCAAAATTGCCTGTTAAGAGCAAAGCTAAAAAAATGCAATTATAGTTCTAAAATTCAAATCTAGGATATAATTCCCACTAAGAGATGAATCAAAACACATTTTTAAAAGTGAAGAATGATGACTGACAGTTAATATGGAAATCAGATAAATATTGTTAATTTGAAATAAATGTGGTAAATATTATAAAATATAAACACATTAAAATAATATATAATTATGATACAATTATATATAATTACATTACTATATCATGTATTTAATAATATCATATATATAAATACACATAATTCTATGTATAATCAATGAAGACAGATAATCCCATATTATACAATAAAATCTAGAACTGTGTGCAGTACTTCCACTAACTGGAATTTCCACCAGCATTTCATTCACTGGCTCTTCCACGTTTTAGCAGAGCTTGTGGAGATTGCCTTTAATTATTTTTTCAGCAAGCTCACAAATTTCTTTTCTTTCTTTTTTTTTTTTTACATTTTATGACTCAGCTCATCCTTTAATTGTTTCATTTGCATATCTCTTGATTGAAAGTTATCGATGTTTCTGGCATTTGAGTGTCATTCTTCCTCAGATTCTACTGTTATGTCTTGAAATATTTATTGCAAACGTTTTAAACTGAAGAAAATTTAAATTCATATAATGAAAAGTACTTGAGAAAATAGAGTTACTTTTAAATAAATCATGCTCTCATGGAGAGGGAAGATCTGAAGTGTAAAAAGAGCATGAAAATGAAAAACAAATACCAATAAAGAACTTCAAAGAAAGTATTAAACAGAAGCCTGGATACTGTAAAAATTCAAATCAGAGGCAAAATTTCAATCTTCAGAAAATAACTAAGAGGCATCAAGAACAGATCAAGAAGAATAAAGTATAAGGAGGAAGTAAATAATATTGAAAAAAATAAGTTTTCATGAGGCAAAGAAGTAAAGGTAGAACTTATATTCACTTCGTGCTTATGGCTTAAATTCTGCCTGTCATGGTCATGTTGCTGTAAACAAATTAGTTTATTACTTCAGTTAATCCTCACAACAACTCTAGGGTTGAGGGCTAGGATTATCATGCCCATTTATAGACGAGAATACCAAAACACCAAGAGATCAACTGCCACATGGATCACCGTTGCTATGTGGTACAGAAAGGATTAAACCTGAGATTGTCAGACTCTGCAGTCTGTGCTCTAAAGCACTTTAGTGTATCACCTCTCAAGAAAGATTAGCATCTATAACTAAATACATAGCAGAATTAATTTAAACACAGCTACACTGTTGATTTAAACAAATTACATAAAAATAAGTATATGTATGTATATGAATATTTATACATATTTCAAGTATTTATAATAATCCAGGAAGATAAAGTAGTATATCTACAAAGAAATGTATATGAAACGCATCCATGGAAGCACCCAAAGCCAAAAGATAACACTTCCTCTTCTATAGAGCTACAGAAAGGAAAGACATTCTTAAATAAATATATTTATTTGGCTTAACAGAGCTGCATTAACCTTTGTGTACAAGTTACACTGGAAAAACATTCTCAAATATGTGAGGCATTGAAAAGCATATCCATGCACATTCAGAAGTTAATCAACAACACATAAACACCAACAAAGAAGATTAATCAAAATTAGGAATTTTAAATGTGAGGGATTATAGTACAATACAATAAATAACAATAGCCATGAAATGTTTTTGATATATTAATTTTTCTGCCTACTGGCAACCAGTCTTAAAAATATTATCATATATTGCAGCAAAAGGAGTATTTAGTACCTTTCTGCACCCACCAGGTAAGTGGCAACCAACAGTCACTTGTGTTTATTCCTAACACTGTTTTTGTCAGCTGTACTTGTTATTTTGATGACATAATAATATATTATGTGAAAAATAATAAAATACTAATGTGAAAAATTTCAGTTTCTACGAGTTCTAAGTTGAATGTTTTGCAAAGTCCCAGTAAATATATTTTTTACAATATCATAAACAATTGTACAAATATCTTTTAAATATTAGAGCAAGTAATAAAAATCCAGAATGATTCTACTCTAACATTCCCCCCATCTAAAAACCTAAAACTGGGATTCTAGAGGATGCATTAGGAGTGTGGCTTATGAATAAAAGAATGACAATTTCACCCAGTCAACTTAAATGTTATGAATTTTCCTTGGCCCTACATTAGAGTGTGGCCAAATCAATGAACATGTATATGTAAACTTAATGTGATATAAATAATGTATTTTTATGATTCCCTGATTAAACTGACTCAAATTTCCCAGTATAAGACTGACCCCAATCCAACAAGATGAGAGTCTCTGTCTTCTCTCTCTGTCATCTTTAACACACACACAGAAGAAAGAGAAACATCAAGGAAGACATAAACTATATATTAATAGTGAGTAAAAAAAATATGTTTTTTTGTGAATATTATTTTCTGTTTTTAAAACAAACATGTATTAATTATTAAATAAAAGTAATAACAGTTTAAAAATATAGCTTTGTGTAAGTCCCTAAATAAAACCTTCTTCTGTGTCTATGACAGGTCTATTAACTTATTAATCTGCAAAACCTTTTCTGGTTGTTTTTAAAATTTTTCTTTATGTAATAATATAATCAACTTAAAAATGATACCTAGAATATTTGAAGAGAAAATCATTTATAAGTCTTATGAGCGGTAGTGAAAATGGAAGAAATAGAGTCTGTAAATGATGCAATATTCTACATGTATTCCAGGTTTAACAACTATGATAAAACTTGAATTTTCAAATTTATGCCAATCTTGACAAACAGCCTTAAGACATTTAAAGTCATCTGGTTTCCTATACCTGGAAATGAGTTTGCTAATACTTTAAATTACAGTACTTACAGTATTTCATGTTTAAAACGCATCAGGAGGAAATCACTAATAAATGGAATGGAAAAGAAAGTTAATACTCAAATACAAGATACAATGCAAAACTCTGGAATGTCCATTACTACAGAGAAAAGGGGAAATCATATTTATGGCATAATTATCATTTTTCAGACACTGTGTTGTGTGTGTGTGTGGTTTGTTTTTTTTTTTTTTTTTTTTTTTGCGGTACGCGTGCCTCTAACTGTTGTGGCCTCTCCCCGTTGCTGAGCACAGGCTCCAGACGTGCAGGCTCAGTGGCCATGGCTCACGGGCCCAGCCGCTCCGCGGCACGTGGGATCTTCCCAGACGAGGGCACGAACCCGTGTCCCCTGCATCGGCAGTCGGACTCAACCATTGCGCCACCAGGGAAGCCCTGTGTTGTGTTTTTAATATGTGTTAGTCTAACTTAAAGCTCACAGCAATGCTCTCTTATAGGTATTATTTTCCCCTTTTCACAAATAAGAAAATGAGTTTAGAATAGATTTGGTATCAAATAGACCAAATATCCTGCTGTACCAATAAGGGATGGAATGAGGTTTTTAACCTACCACTCTGCTCCACAGCAGCTTCTCCTTCAGTGGTTCACAAAGTGGTCCCTGGACTAGCAGCATCTGCAGTTTTTGGAAGTGCATATTCTTGGCCCAGCCCCCAAAACAGCTGAATCAGAAACTCTAGCAATCTGTGTTTTAATCAGTTTACCAGGTGATCCTGAAGCTCACTCTAGTTTGAGAAACATTGTGCTGAATTATTCCTTGGGTACTACATTGACTGGGAAGGAACTAAGCAGATGTTTTCAGAATCATGTAAAATCTACAGATCTGTTTTCTTTGTTTGCCTCATTAAGAGGACTCTGGGGGACTCTAAAGCAGCAGTCCCCAGCCTTCCTGGCACGAGGGACCGGTTTTGTGGAAGACAGTTTTTCCATGGACCAGGAAAGGGGGGCAGGGGTGATTCTGGTGGTAATGTGAGTTATGGGGAGTGATGGGAAGCTTTGCTCCCTTGCCTGCCACTTACCTCCTGCTGTGCAGCCTGGTTCCTATCAGGCCGTGGACCGGTGTAGGTCTGCGGACTAGTACAGGTCCATGGCCCGGGGGTTGGGGGACCCCTGCTCTAAAGAATATTTTGAATGTGATATGTAAAGTATAACGATAATAATATTAACCGTTGCTAAGGAAATGACTATCTTTTATTCTATAAATTGTTTTGTGTTCATCTTGTTCTGATTTTTTTTTTTTTACAATTTTAGTTTTAATTCCTGAAATTTGATTTCTTAAGAAGTGGCACAATAATGATGGGGTTTAAAAAAAAAAAAAGGAAGAATGGATCTGGATCTAATATTATTCTATCTTTTCTGTATCTTCCTGGGCCCATATAAATTATGCATTAGAAATATTTTGTTGTTTATTTATCTTATGGCTTTTCTTGTTTCTTCCATTAAATCTGTTACAATGGGACACATCTATCCTGGATGATAAGCATGATCTCCTTCCTTTCAGTTGATGAGTTGTTTGCTATTGCCATTGTTTATTTATGTGTAATGTTGTCCCTCCTTCTGCATACAAATCCAGGTCATAGGATGATCATCAAAAATCAGTTTCCTGGGCTTCCCTGGTGGCGCAGTGGTTGAGAATCCGCCTGCCGATGCAGGAGACACGGGTTCGTGCCCTGGTCCGGGAAGATCCCACATGCCGCGGAGCAACTAAGCCCGTGAGCCATGGCCGCTAGGCCTGCGCGTCCGGAGCCTGTGCTCCGCAACGGGAGAGGCCACAACAGTGAGAGGCCCGCGTACCACAAAAAAAAAAAAAAAAAAATCAGTTTCCTTAGAAATCACGGTCTTCCCAGAAAACTTCAGAAAAGACAAGTGTGTTGGGAAGATTCCTTCCTATCTTGTTGACTGAGCATCCTTAGTCTAGTCAACTTAGCAGGAATCAAGAGAAAAACAAAGGATCCATAAGCATGTGCTGAGCACCAACTTCCAAGCACCTGGGGCTAAACTTCATGAAAACAAAGATAGCAATCTTTCTCATTGGTCTCATTATTAATCTATATCTGAAATGTCAGTTATGTATTTACCCATATTTCTTAACGAAATTTTCATTTAAATGTATTAATTAATACATTTAATTAGTACTGAATTATTCTTCCTTTCATTCTTATGAAATGTATCCTTTACCATTTGCAGAACCATATGTAGGCCAAGATATGGTTTTGAGTTATCTACCCTTTTATTAAAACTTAAAATAACTTGAGCAATACATGCCTGTATCCCCATTATCTGCCTATTAAAAATATTCTTGGCTATAGTTATTCTCACTTAGTTTTTCCTCTGAATGGCCCCAGAGTCACTGGCATTTGTTTTGGATTGAAATAAATGTATATATGTACTAATGCAAGAAATAAAAATTTATTTTCCCCCTCCAAAATGGATGTGGTTCTATAATTATTCAAATTTTATTTTGTGGGAGGAACTTCAAGATGGCGAAAGAGTAAGACGCTGAGATCAACTTCCTCCAAACAAATACATCAGAAATACATCTACATGTGGGACAACTCCTATGGAACACCTACCGAACGCTGGCAGAAGACCCCAGACCTCCCAAAAGGCAAGAAACTCCCCATGTACCTGGGTAGGGCAAAAGAAAAAAGAAAAAACAGAGACAAAAGAATAGGGACAGGACCTGCACCAGTGGGAGGGAGCTGTGAAGGAGGAAAGGTTGCCACACACTAGGAGGCCACTTCGTGGGCAGAGACTGCGGGTGGCGGGGGGCGGGGGGGAAGCTTTGGAGCCACAGAGGAGAGCGCAGCCACGGGGGTGCGGAGGGCAAAGCGGAGAGATTTCTGCACAGAGGATCGGTGCCGACCAGCACTCACCAGCCCGAGAGGCTTGTCTGCTCACCCGCCAGGACGGGCTGGGTCTGGGAGCTGAGGCTCGGGCTTCGGAGGTCAGAACCCAGGGAAAGGACTGGGGTTGGCGGCGTGAACACATACTGAAGGGGTTAGTGCACCACAGCTAGCCAGGAGGGAGACGGGGAGAAGTCTGGGGCTGCCGAAGAGACAAGAGAATTTTTCTTCCTTCTTTGTTTCCTGGTACGCGAGGAGAGGGGATTCAGAGCACCGCTTAAAGGAGCTCCAGAGACCGGCGTGAGCCGCGGCTAACAGCGCAGACCCCAGAGATGGGCATGAGACGCTAAGGCTGCTGCTGCCGCCACCAGGAAGCCTGTGTGCGAGCACAGGTCACTATCCACACCTTCCCTCCCAGGAGCCTGTGCAGCCCGCCACTGCCAGGGTCCCGGGATCCAGGGACAACTTCCCTGGGAGAACGCACAGCGCGCCTCAGGCTGCTGCTGCAACATCACACTGCCTCTGCCGCCGCAGGCTTGCCCCGCATCCGTACCCCTCCCTCCCCCCAGCCTGAGCAAGGCAGAGCCCCAGAATCAGCTGCTCCTTCAACCCCATCCTGTCTGAGCAAAAACAGATATCCTCAGGCAACCTACATGCAGAGGCGGGTCCAAATCCAAAGCTGAACCCCGGGAACTGTGCTAACAAAGAAGAGAAAGGGAAATCTCTCCCAGCAGCCTCATGAGCAGTGGATTAAATCTCCACAATCAACTTGACGTACCCTGCATCTGTGGAATACCTGAATAGACAACGAATCATCCCAAATTGAGGAGGTGGAATTTGGGAGCAATGATATATATTTTTTTTCCCTATTTTTCTTTTTGTGAGTTTGTATGTGTATGCTTCTGTATGTGATTTTTGTCTGTATAGCTTTGCTTTTACCTTTTGTTCTAGGGTTCTATCTATCCTTTTTTTTTTAAAATTTTTACTCCTAAAAATTATTTTTTATTTTAATGACTGAATTTTATTTTACTTTACTTTCTTTTCTTTTATCTTCTTCTTTCCTTCTTTCTTTTTTTCCTCCCTTTTGTTCTGAGCTGTGTGGAGGTCTGCTCTTGGTGCTCCAGCCAGGTGTCAGTGCTGTGCCACTGAGGTGGGAGAGCCAAGTTCAGGACACTGGTCCACAAGAGACCTCCCAGCTCCATGTAATATCAAATGGTGAAAATCTCCCAGAGATCTCCATCTCAACGCCAAGACCCAGCTCCACTCAACGACCAGCTACAGTGATGGACACCCTATGCCAAAAAACTAGCAAGACAGGAACACAACCCCATCCATTAGCACAGAGGCTGCCTAAAATCATAAGTCCACAGACACCCCAAAACACACCACTAGATGTGGACCTGCCCACCAGAAAGACAAGATCCAGCCTCATCCACCAGAACACAGGCACTAGTCCCCACCACCAGGAAGCCTACACAACCCACTGAAACAACCTCAGCCACTGGGGACAGACACACGAAAGCAACGGGAACTACGAACCTGCAGCCTGTGAAAAGGAGACCCCAAACACAGTAGGTCAAGCAAAATGAGAAGACAGAGAAACATGCAGCAGATGAAGGAGCAAAGTAACAACCCACTACACCAAACAAATGAAGGGGAAATAGGCAGTCTACCTGAAAAAGAATTCAGAGTAATGATAGCAAAGATGATCCAAAACCTTGGAAATAGAATGGAGAAAATACAAGAAACTTTTAATAAGGACCTAGAAGAACTAAAGAGCAAACAAATAGTGATGCACAACACAATAAATGAAATTAAAAATTCTCTAGAAGGGATCAATAGCAGAATAACTGAGGCAGAAGAATGGATAAGTGACCTGGAAGATAAAACAGTGGAAATAACTACTGCAGAACAGAATAAGAAAAAAGAGTGGAAAGAATTGAGGACAGTCTCAGAGATTTCTGGGACAACATTAAACACACCAACATTCAGATTATAGGTGTCCCATAAGAAGAAGAGAAGAAGAAAGGGACTGAGAAAATATTTGAAGAGATTATAGTTGAAAACTTCCCTAATATAGGAAAGGAAATAGTTAATCAAGTCCAGGAAGCACAGAGAGTCCCATACAAGATAAATCCAAGGAGAAACATGCCAAGACACATATTAATCAAACTATCAAAAATTAAATACAAAGAAAAAATATTAAAAGCAGCAAGGGGAAAACAACAAATAACACATAAGGGAATCTCCATAAGGTTAACAGCTGATCTTTCAGCAGAAACTCTGTAAGCCAGAAGGGAGTAACAGGACATATTTAAAGTGACAAAGGAGAAAAAACTACAACCAAGATTACTCTACCCAGCAAGGATCTCATGCAGATTTGGTAGAGAAATTAAAACCTTTACAGACAAACAAAAGCTAAGAGAATTCAGCACTACCAAACCAGCTTTACAACAAATGCTAAAGGAACTTCTCTAGGCAAGAAACACAAGAGAAGGAAAACACCTACAATAATAAACCCAAAACGATTAAGATTATGGTAACAGGAACACACATATTGATAATTACCTGAAATGTAAATGGATTAAATGCTCCAATCAAAAGACATAGATTGGCTGAATGGATACAAAAACAAGACCCATATATATGCTGTCTACAAGAGACCCACTTCAGACCTAAGGACACATACAGACTGAAAGTGAGGGGATGGAAAAAGATATTCCAGGCAAATGGAAATCAAAAGAAAGCTGGAGTAGCAATTCTCATATCAGAAAAAAATAGACTTTAAAATAAAGACTATTACAAGAGACAAAGAAGGACACTACATAATGATCAAGGGATCAATCCAAGAAGAAGATATAACAATTGTAAATATTTATGCACCCAATATAGGAGCACCTCAAGACATAAGGCAAATACTAACAGCCATAAAAGGGGAAATTGACAGTAACACAATCAAAGTAGGGGACTTTAACACCCCACTTTCACCAATGGACAGATCATCCAAAATGAAAGTAAATAAGGAAACATAAACTTTAAATGATACATTAAACAAGATGGACTTAATTGATATTTATAGGACATTCCATCCAAAAACAACAGAATACACATTCTTCTCAAGTGTTCATGGAACATTCTCCAGGATAGATCATATCTTGGGTCACAAATCAAGCCTTGGTAAATTTAAGAAAATTGAAATCGTATCAAGTATCTTTTCTGACCACAACACTACGAGAGTAGATATCAATTACAGGAAAAAATCTGTAAGAAATACAAACACATGGAGGCTACACACCACAGTACTTAATAACCAAGAGATCACTGAAGAAATCAAAGCGGAAATCAAAAAATACCTAGAAACAAATGGCAATGAAAGCATGACGACCCAAAATCTATGGGATGCAGCAAAAGCACTTTTAAGAGGGAAGTTTATAGCAATACAATCCTACCTTAAGAAACAAGAAACATCTCCAATAAACAACCTAACCTTACACCTAAAGCAATTAGAGAAAGAAGAACAAAAATCCCCAAAATTAGCAGAAGGAAAGAAATCATAAAATCAGATCAGAAAGAAATGAAAAAGAAATGAAGGAAAAGAAAGCAAAGATCAATAAAACTAAAAGCTGTTTCTTTGAGAAGATAAACAAAATTGATACACCATTAGCCGGACTTATCAAGAAAAAAAGGGAGAAGACAAATCAATAGACTTAGAAATGAAAAAGAAGAAGTAACAAATGACACTGCAGAAATACAAAGGATCATGAGAGATTACTACAAGCACCTATATGCCAATAAAATGGACAACCTGGAAGAAATGGACAAATTCTTAGAAATGCACAACTTCCAAGACTGAACCATGAAGAAATAGAAAATATGAAGAGACCAATCACAAGCACTGAAATTGAAACTGTGATTTTAAAACTTCCAACAGACAAAAGCCCAGGACCAGGTGGCCTCACAGGCAAATTCTGTCAAACATTTAGAGAAGACCTAACACCTATCCTTCTTAAACTCTTCCAAAAGATAGCAGAGGGAGGAACACTCCCAAACTCATTCTACGATACCACCATCACTCTGATACCAAAACCAGACAAAGATGTCACAAAGAAAGAAAACTACAGGCCAATATCACTGATGAACATAGATGCAAATATCCTCAACAAAATACTAGCAAACAGAATCCAACAGTACATTAAAAGGATCATACACCATGATCAAGTGGTGTTTATCCCAGGAATGCAAGGCTTCTTCAATATATGCAAATCAATCAACGTGATACACCATATTAACAAATTGAAGGAGAAAAACCATATGATCATCTCAATAGATGCAGAGAAAGCTTTCGACAAAATTCAACACCGATTTATGATAAAAACCCTCCAGAAAGTAGACATAGGGGGAACTTTCCTCAACATAATAAAGCCCATATATGACAAACGCACAGCCAACATCGTCCTCAACAGTGAAAAACTGAAACCATTTCCACTAAGATCAGGAACAAGATAAGGTTGCCCACTCTCACCACTATTATTCAACCTAGTTTTGGAAGTTTTAGCCACAGCAATCAGAGCAGAAAAAGAAATAAAAGGAATCCAAATTGGAAAAGAAGAAGTAGAGCTGTCACTGTTTGCATATGACATGATATTATATAGAGAGAATCCTAAAGATGCTACCAGAAAACTACTAGAGCTAATCAATGAATTTGGTAAAGTAGCAGGATACAAAATTAATGCACAGACATCCCTGGCATTCCTATACATGAATGATGAAAAATCTGAAAGTGAAATTAAGAAAACACTCCCATTTACCACTGCAACAAGAAGAATGAAATATCTAGGAATAAACCTACCTAAGGAGACAAAAGACCTGTATGCAGAAAATTATAAGACACTGATGAAAGAAATTAAGGATGATACAGATAGATGGAGAGATATACCATGTTCTTGGATTGGAAGAATCAACATTGTGAAAATGACTCTACTACCCAAAGCAATCTACATATTCAATGAAATCCCTATTAAACTACCACTGGCATTTTTCACAGAACTAGAACAAAAAATTTCACAATTTATATCAAAACACAAAAGACCCCAAAAAGCCAAAGCAATCTTGAGAAAGAAAAACGGAGGTGGAGGAATCAGGCTCCCTGACTTCAGACTATACTACGAAGCTACAATAATCAAGACAGTATGGTACTGGCACAAAAACAGAAATATAGATTAATGGAACAGAATAGAAAGCCCAGAGATAAACCCACACACATATGGTCACTTTATCTTTGATAAAGGAGGCAAGAATATATGGTGGATAAAAGACAGCCTCTTCAATAAGTGGTGCTGGGAAAACTGGACAGCTACATGGAAAAGAATGAAATTAGAACACTCCCTAACACCATACACAAAAATAAACTCAAAATGTAGATGAAAAAACTGTATGTTTAGGAACATAATGTTCCATACTCTTAAAGGACCAGACATAATTCAGAACTATGGAAGAAAGGTGGTTTTACAGACTGGATTATACCAACATCTGTAAATTAGGACTCTAATTGTGCAAATTCTCATTTCTGGGTCAATTCCATTACTCCAGACCATTTCAATTGCGTGCAAAAAGTTACAGAGTCATAAACCCAAGACCAGTTTTACATGGGGACATTTCCTACATTTTCTCCATTTTCTTTTCCTGGAATTTGTAAATAAACTAGAATTCATTTAATAATAGCATTTGATTCTCAGCTCGCATTTAGTAAATATGATTTAGTAAATAATTGTTTTAGATGAAAATGGGCTAATTCAATGCCTTAAACTAGGAACTTTTCTTCTTTTCCTGATACTGCAGCCTTTGTAGTTGAGGTATCTGTCACTTTGCTCTTCTACTATGGAAACAATAGTGGGTATGTCTAATTAAAATAAAACTTTCCCGTTTATTATAATGTGAACAGAGCACAGATCCTGAAATGATAATACCTTACTGAGCCTGTTTCTTCATCTGTAAAATGGTATAATAATAGAAAATGGACTGGAAAATATGTGTTCCATAAACATTTGTACAATAATAAAAAAATGCTAGCTATTTTTATTAGTCAATTTATTCTCTATAAAATATTAAAACCACAATTACTCTGTTATATATTATTCATTTCCTCATTTCTGGCTTGAAATCACCAAACAATATTTAATAAATGTGCCAGTGTGCCTGGAGCTATGCTAACTAATAGGCAATTTACAGATTCATTTCTTGCTACCTTTTTATAAGGCTTAAATTTAAGGAAAAATCATAATCCAGAACTTGCTTGGGGTTTTTAAAAATATGCAGAAATTTATTAGGAAATGTTTCCTAAGTCAGCATGAGATATTTGTAGACATGAAATTCAATTTGTTATTAGGGACTTTAAGCCATACCTTGATTAAACAATTAATTATAGGAACTTATTAATAAATAATGGACACTTATGATTCATTTATGATGCATTATAAAATGTTCTCTCCTTTGAAAAAGTGATTTTTCTTTAATTACTAATTATCACATTACACCAATAGACAGCAACACAGGAACTAATATTAAATCCTACCTAGGATATGAAAAAAGAAAGTTTGATCCATAAATTAAGAGGCTGTTTCCACATGATAGCAAGACATTTCAGCAATTACACCAACTCAGTGAAAATCAGAAAAATAAATTATGATTCACTGAATTTCTGCATTGAATTCACAGTAGTTGCTTTACTGAATTGACACTTTTTTTAATTTGACAGAAAAATGGTAGTTAGTAATAAAAGGAATGTATGACTATAGTAAAAACTGTGATAAGGGATATTTGAATTCCCTTTGAACATTATGAATTTGAATATGTAGCATATATTATCAGAAGAGATCTATCCTCAAGTTAAATGCTAGCATTTTACGATTGAATACACACACACACACACACACACACACACACAAACACACATGTTCATGCACTTTGCTGCTTTTGCATTATGAAGAATCAGATGGAAATATTAACTCTATAACCTTTTCATTAAACAATTATGAATCATAAGATATATCAGAAAGCAAATTTATTTTGTTTGTTTCTGCCCTTAAAATTTTATCTGAATCTGCTAATGTTCTGTTTCTTGATTTAGGTGCTGATTGCATAGGTGTATTCCATTTGTGAAAACTGAGCCAACTGTACATTTATGAGAGAAGCTTTTCTTTCTGCATGTACATTTTACTCCAATAAAAAGGTTTGTAAATGTGTCCATGTTCAAATATTAATCAAAACTGATTTAAAGTGAATCTCTTCTCCACCATTTGAGTCCTTTAATTAGTAAGAACCTGAGAAAGTGAAGGTGGTCTTTCTTCCATTTCTAATGCTTCCATTTCCTCACCCCATCTTGTTAACTAAAATAAAATTTACAGGTTCATTTTTTGCCACCTATCCATGGTCAGATGAAGAAAGGAGAAGAGGTTAAGAAGTCGTATTATTCAGGTTTCTCCAGAGAAATAGAACCAATAGTATGTGTCTACATAGAGTGAGAGAAATTTATTTTAAAGAAGTGTCTAACTCTATTTTGGGGACTATAAAATCTGAAAACTGCAGGGCAGGCCAGCAGGCTAGAGACACAGGGAAGAGCTGACGTTGCAGCTAGAGTTCATAGTCATTCTGGAAGCAGAATCCCCTCTTCCTTTGGGGATACAGTGTTTTCCTTTCAAGGCCTACAACTGATTGAATGAGACCCACCCACATTATGCAAGGTAATTGGCTTTATTCAAACTGTACCAATTTAAGTGTTAATCTCATCTAAAAAGATACCTTCACAGTGACATCAAGACAGATGTTTGGCCAAATATCTCAGTACCATGGCCTACTCAAATTGACATGTAAAGTTAACCATCACAGTAGTCATGAAGTTCTTCCTTTACTTTTTTCTCTTTCAAGTTGGTTACATACCCTCTGGGCAGAGGAGATGTTTAAATATATGTTTAAATATATCTCTTATCTCTTTGGTGCTTTCCTAGATTCCTGCATGCCCCACCAGGAACAACTGACTGCACTTCCCACTATCTGTGTAAGATATTCCCTTTCACTGGCCAACCTCACTCAGATCTTGTTTTTATTGTTGTTTGTTGTTTATTGTTTATTGCTGTTATAATTGTTTTAAATGCACCCTGTTCTTTATTTGACTATCTTTTCCCCTTCAGAAGTTATGCAGGCAGGATTTTAAGTGGTTCCATCGTGGCTCTCTCTCCCATTTGGTCATATTTGTTCCAACAAAGCTACCTCTACTTCTGCTCACTGGATAGCAGAGAGGTAGCCTATCCCTTGGTGTCTTTATTTCCTGGTGGAATTGTATACGGATCCACTAACATCTAACTACAGAAGACGCACATTAAGTCCTGTGAACAGTATCTGTGAAACCCCTTTCATAAAGCTTGGGATGATACCCACCCCTCAATCTGGGAATTTGAATCATTAGCCTAATGATAAACTAATTAAATTGGCCTCCTTGGGCTGATAGGCTGGCTTTTGCATTAGTTTTATTCTTTAGGCATTTCCTAGTTTGTGAGAACAAGTAAACAAAACACACTTTTCCTTGTAATTATTACCAAACACTTACCTTATGGATAAGATGCTTTAAAATCTTTCTTGAGATTTAGCACAGAACTCTAATATTCCAATATGGGTTGGCTTAAAGGGAGTAGGACTTAACAGTCCAGCTCTTTATAGAGTAATCCTTCAAAAAATTCTCTGCTAATCTATCATAATCCAAGTCTTTAAAAAGTAGATGTGGATAAGGGGCTTAACAGCCATATAACTTTTTCTTCCAACAACTACATTATTTTAGGTGGCCTAACAAATAATAACTTTGGGATCTAATAATATTGCCTTATTTTCCTGGCCAAAACTTCCCTTAACAGTCCATTGAATAGTTTATAAATTGAATATTTGACTTGTGATATCTGATCCAGCTCTCACTGATATCTTTTTGAAGAGCAGTATTTTCACACACACAGACACACACCTATTTAGTCCATAAATTGATGGGGTAGAAAAAAAATCTCAACATGTTTTGTGAAAGTTCATCTTAGAAGTCATGTCATGTTTCTCTTCCATTAGAAGAAGACTAGCCATAATGTTTTTTCTTTGCCAAATGGACTATTAGAATATAAGGAAAGATTGAATGGAGGAAAATATGTATTATGTATCATAACTGTTGATATAGAAGATTGGAGGAAAAAGTTCATTATGTGTTATAATTGTTGATACAGAAGATTGGAAACAGTCACTGGCAGAGTAAGAGGCAGGAAGGAGTGGGAGAAGAAAGGGCAGAGAGCAATAATACTTATCCAGTGGGTAGGCCATGCACAGAAGATATAAAGTCAAATGCAGGTAATTGTAACTGAGTTGAAAAAGATGAGCTCACATCCAAAAAGTATCACAGAAAATTCGAATGTGTTGTGATATTAGAAGGGGAAGGGTGAAGGTAATGACATATTCATTCCAGAGATACAGGAAGACAAAAGTTAGGTAGGTACCAATTGTAAGGCCTGAAATTGGACAGTGAGGCCTCAGGCATAGGTTCAGGATTTTCATGAACAGAATGTCATCCCCTAGGAAAGATCTTTAAATGGTAAAAACTCATAAAGGACTCTAATCTTAGGAATATTGGAGTTCTGTGCTAAATCTCAAGAAAGATTTTAAAGCATCTTATCCATAAGGTAAGTGTTTGGTAATAATTACAAGGAAAAGTGTGTTTTGTTTACTTGTTCTCAAAAACTAGGACATGCCTAAAGAATAAAACTAATGCAAAAGCCAGCCTATCAGCAAAAGGTGGCCAATTTAATTAGCTTATCATTAGGCTAATGATTCAGATTCCCAGAATCATGACCATTATTTTCCAGATCTTCAATTTATTAGTTGACATTCCTTTTGTTGCAAGTGAGAGAAACATACCAGAGACCAACAGAAGAAAACAATGCAAACCAAGCCAACTAGGTTTTTCATGAATCCAGGGCCTAAAAGCTTTTAAGCTATTGCCAGGTCTTTCACTCTCCATTCTCTCTGCTCTGTTTCTTTTTATGGATTGACTTCAGCCTTTCTGCAACTGGAAAAAAAAAAAAAGAAAGAAAGAAAGAAAGAAAATATAAAAACAACCCGGTGGAAACATTAATAGTAAAAGGAAAGGTATTTCTCTAAAACACAGTCTTAGGCCAGTACTGGGGCCTTTAGTCAGCAAGCATATTGAGAGTTGATTATATCCTAGGGACTGGTAAGAATAAGTTTTGAATCTAGACTTCAGGACCTAATGGGTCTGTAACTTAGACGACAATAAAATTTATTCATATTTAGTTTCTTTATAGACAAAATAAGCATAGAGGTACTTTGAAAAGTTGGTAGCATTAATGAAAAAGTATACCCAGTGCCATACACTGTCTAGCACACAGCAGTGCTTCTTTATATAGTAGCAACAATCAGTACCTATAACAGAATCCCTAAACCACACCAAAAGTGTTAACGGTCATAATGGTATTCACTCTGATCCCTCAACCAGTATTACAGATACTAGAACTAAGACTTACTGAGAACTTTCACTTTGTAAGGTCTTTGCAAGTGTATGCCTGTTATATGCCCTTGACTGTTTCTTTTGATAGTGCAGATACTAAAAATGGTACACAGGCTTCTTCCCACCGCTGCTGTACTATTGGTTCTTCTCACTGTAGCCAATACTGATGTTTCAAAGCAGGTTTCTCCCAAGCTATTATGATTCTCATATACTGTGAAAGGAAGTCTTCCTTGTCTGTTTCATAGCTTATTCCCTTTCTTCCAACTTGAAATATGTTTCACAGAGACTGGACAGAGTTTAAGAAACTCTCACCTTTGTCAGAATCAGGAATTTTTCTCTTTACCAATAATCATTCAGTGTCCTGAACTAAGATATATGAGTCTTGATTATCTCATATTCCTGAGTGTGTTCTCTTCTTTCTCAGAGTATATCACCATTTTTAGAAAATGGTGTGGCCAATTTTATTTATGACTTTTAAGACTGGTTTCTTATAGTATAATAGCTTGTTGTTGTTGTTTCCAGAAAGACAAGAAAGTCTATATGCTAACAGGCCCCTGTTGTCCAGCTACCATACCAAGTCTTGGATGTAGATTTACAGATCACATAATAGGGGCCCATTGCTAACAGAAAACAAAACAGAAGCACAGAAAGATTCCTCAAAAGAGGGAGCAGTACTTGTCTTTAGGCTCCCTCTCTCCTAAGACAATGTAGGTTACAAACTGCAAAGTCAAGAAGATCCAGTGCTTCCACCTTGTACTTTAGGGAGTTTGTCTTAACAGTCAGGGTCATGGAAGGAAATAGCACACCAAAGATTTTAAAAGAGTTCAGTGAAATGTTAATTTATAGAGATGAATCTTGATTGAAGGAGAAAATACCCAAATAATAGCCAGATAGCAAAGATATTTGGTGATACAGTCTGGAGAAGTCATGTGCTCCTAAAGCACATGGCAGTAGAAAGAAGGACAAATAAAATACATACAGGTAAAAATGGGGATGGACCAGCACAGTCCACCCTTGTGTCATCTATTCCATTTTCATCCTTTTATTTAGATAAAAAGCTACCATATGCAGAACAAAGCAAAGACAAACTCTTGCATGCCACTTTGTCATTGTCTTCCAACTGACTTGCCCTCCACTGGCTCTTCATCTGATGCCACCAATGGTCATGACATCAATTTTCAGTGTCAATATTGTCCATTCAGTCATTCAATTTACATATACCAAAACCCAGAATTCCATTCTGAGGGTTTGATTCTTGAGTCCAACCCTGCTACCAATTATTTTCTCTGTCAGAATTCTACCAGAAAACAGATTTCATCTTCAAAAGTTTAATTAAAGAGAGTACAAGAAAGAATAATTTATGGATGTATGGACAGAGCTAACAGAACCAATGAGGAATAATAAAATGCTAAGAGATTAGCAACTTCATGGAACATTAGTATCATTATACCTGAATGGGCAAGGGGAAGAAACAATGATTTGGAGTCTGTTGAGAGCAGGAGATGTCTGTCACAAAGACTAAGTCTTAGATGGATGAATACAACCACTGACAAAACCATGACCTGGCAGAGAAGGAACAAAGGAAATAAATACCCAACCTCTTTCTTTTCCCACCTTCAAATCTTCTGGCAGTGCATGTCACTGACCAAAACCATATGGAAGCCAGAAATCAAGAGCACCTGGATGTTGTCTTTTATAAAATTTATTCTCACGGGTTGCAGAGTAGGGCAGAAAAGAATGGAAAACGAATCGAGATTGCCATGCAGAGAAAACTAGCATTATCTTTAGCTTGTCTCTTCTAAATTAAAAGTTAATCAATAATGTCTTCCAATTGGAAGTTGAACATAGTTATAAAGGTTTGGAACAGAAAATCTTACCACATAAGTAAATATCACCCTGGGTCCCAAAGGAACTCTGATGAGATTTTTCTTTTCTTTCCTTTTAAGTAACTAGTTGCCTGATTTCCAGTGCTTCTATTTCACTGAGACTCCAGAATGAAAAGCAAAATGAGTAAAATATGGTTACCTATTGATTAGGCAATCAGACATATATTTCACAAGTTCCTCCTGTATAATCAACACAATGAAAGGCATTTAAAACTATATATTGAAATTATTTAATGGGAGATATTTGGTATTCCTCTATAACATTGGAGAAAAAAATAGTTGGGAAGGCTATTATCCAAAAAGCAATCAAAATGTTCAAAATTACATAAGGGAAAAGTCTCATTTGTTTTCAGAATGACAAATCTATGCTGCTTCAGTAATGGCTACAAAAGTCAGATGCTTGCTTTGCTCTAGTAGGGAAACATATCCATCATGAGGCTTAAAACCCTCATGTGTACTTTCTCAAAAGCTTTGCTAATGCCTGCTGATTTACCTGCAATACATTTTCCAGAAACTGTTGAGTAAAATGACAACATATATATTTAGTTTCACATTTCAGCCTGTCCAATTAGCAGTGTTTGCAGTACCAGCTGTGAGCCCAGGAGAGCATTTAATTTTAAGTACAGCAATCTAGTTAACAACAAAAAACAAAACAAAACAAAAATCTGAGCCATGAATTTGCCAAGTGTTAGTTTCCAATCATTTGTTTCTGAGAAATAGCTCTTTATTGCTATTATTGAAAATTGCTCAAAGAACTAGCACATGAAATTTTGTGAAGAAGAGGCATGAGGCAGGCTGCTGTGGTAGCCATCATAACTGGTAATATGATAATTACCAGGATGTCTCTAGCAGACTCTCTACTCTCACTTAACCTTGGTTCAGTCATCTGAACAATGCAAGTCCTTCCATGCTCATTTTCACTGATTATGAAATGAGATTAAAGAGCCTTTGAAAATAGTAAAGTCATCTAAAATACTAAAACATGGGGGGAAAAAAGGAAGAAGAAAGACGGCCTTTTATACAAAGAAAGCAACCTGGTAGATTTTCTCTTCTTCACTTAATATTTGGGCAAAAAGTAAATACTAACTGCTACTTGGGGAATATACTGGAAGGCGAAAGATGGTACCAGAGGCAGTAGTATTAAAAGGGATGTATTAATTTAGATATACCAAAGGAGTTTATGAAGTCTAGTCTTGGAAATATTTAAAAGGTGACCAGAAAGTCATCTATTCTGAGTAATATTGACCAAGGACAGGACATTTTTCTAACAACTTTTTTACTATCTATGGCAGAGATAAAATAATAAAAAATATCTAGGGCTTCCCTGGTGGCGCAGTGGTTGAGAATCCGCCTGCCGATGCAGGAGACACGGGTTCGTGCCCTGGTCCGGGAAGATCCCACATGCCGCGGAGCAACTAAGCCCGTGAGCCATGGCCGCTGGGCCTGCGCGTCCGGAGCCTGTGCTCCGCAATGGGAGAGGCCACAACAGTGAGAGGCCCGCATACCGAAAAAAAAAAAAAAAAAAATCTAAGTGATGGTAGATTAAAATTGTCTCTATAGATTGTGGTTTTAAACAAGCACAAATATTAAATCTGATAATCTTTTCCTTTAAAATTAATTTCAGGGTCCAACTATGGGAAAGAGAAAGTAGAACCACAAAAACAAAATATCTGAGAGAAAGTGAATTTTAAAAGTATCAAAACCCAACTGAAATGACTATATAAATATATAATGAAACAGTTATGATAGGAAATAGCTTTATTACTGACAAAAAATTTTAAAAATGATCCAAGCCTGCAAATATGGAAATAGGAAACCAAATAACAGATGAACCAAAGAAAAGAGAAGAAAAGAATTAATAATGATGTAGGCAGAAAGGAAAAACAATACAAGTAATTAAATCTATGGATAGAAGTTTGAAAATGAGATAAAATATACATTATGCATATATGAATGTTATATTTTACAAGACATAGTCATATGGTTAAAACTTCTGTAAGGCATTTTTTCCAGATAAGAGTGTCATCAGGGACTTCCCTGGTGACCCAGTGGGTAAGAATCCGTGCTCCCAATGCAGGGGGCCCAGGTTCAATCCCTGTTCGAGGAACTAGATCCCACATGCATGCCACATCTACGAGTTCACATGCCGCAACAAAGATCCAGCGTGCCTTAACTAAGACGTGGCACAACCTAAATAAATAAATATTTTAAAAAGTTAGTGTGCTTAAAATTTTTTTTTAAAGTGTCACCAAATTTCCATATATCAGCTATGATAGTAAAAGATGACAGTTATAATACAAATCCAGAAACCTTAAAAGAGGTTCCTAAAAATTATGTCACAATGATTGTTACCATTACAGGTAGTTTAGCAAATAAGATCTTTGGCTGCAGAGATCATATCCGTATGGCCAACACTTAATTAATAAAATGTTACCCATAAATTCTCTGAATTACATTGTTATGTTCTACTACAAATCTTTAAGGAAGAGTTTTATAATTACCTGAGACTGCTTCAACTCTTCCATTTATGAATTTCAGCAACTGGTACCCATTTGATGCATATAGAAACTGTTTATTCTTCCTTTTCTATTTAGGAAACATATAATAATTGCTTGCTGGGTGTCAGAATATGTACCAAATACTGGAGATACAACAGTAATAATGCATTAACTTAATTAAACTCACTGACTATTGAAAAATATAACTGATAAACCTCTGTAATAATAGATTAGCAAATATATGAAGTAACAAGGAGGCACAACTAAACTTCTTTTGGAGGTGAGAGAGATCAAGGAAGTATTTTCTGAAGTCCTGTAATGTCTACTGGTGTGGTCATGAAGGGATGGAGGATGGGGATGGACAGCATCTCCACAGAAGAGATCACTTATCAAAGTCTTTCAGAATTTTTTTCTAACAAGTACAATATTTTTACTAGTATTTCTAAATTTCCTTTCCCAATATCAAATGAGATATATTTTATTGTCAACAAATTTCAAGAGCAAGTCCAGTGCAGTGACCAAAACAGATGTTTTAGTTTTATTGAATCCAGCAAATCTAAACAAACTCCTGCATGAGCCTTGCTCAGCTGTATTTTGCTGTTGGTAGCAGGTGAATTTTAACTGCTTCCTGGCTGTGTATGATAGACCTCTGACCAAATTGTTCCTCTTTGGCTTACCAGTTTAGAGACCTTGAGAAACTGATTTAATTTTCCTGAAATATTTGACTCTGGCATTAATAGTATTACTTAGTACATAGACTTGATGTGTTATTTAAATGAAATATTTAAATTGTCTGGAACATTTCAAGGCACATAGCAGGCACCCAATAATTAAATACTAATGTTAGTATTATTGTTCTCTAAATATCAAGTCTAGAAAAATACAACTTACTTACAGTAGACATTGACAAATACGTAAATTGTATCATTCTTATTTCTCACTAGCTATTTAACAGGCAACGTTGGTTAATTTAAGAGTTAATCAAATGCTCTTATATGACTCAGATAGTTTTTTTTTAATGCCCTCCAGAAAATTATCTGTATTATAAGCAGAAACTCATTTTAACTGAAGACTACATCATAGCTGATCTTTCCTTGTGCACTTTGCGATAGTCTTTGTGACAAAGCAATAAAATACAACATAGATATGTAAATGAAAATAAATAAATAAAATAAAAAACTAAATGCTAATTAGCCTATCAATAAAAAGTAAGCAAAATACAAATACAAACTAACCTATCAATAAAAAGTAAACAAAATACAAATACACAAAACTGGAAATTAGGAAGAGGGTATGTGGTATAATGTCCTATAAAGGGCTGAAGACACACACTACTAAAACCATGTATTACTAAAGGATGCGAGGTGAAATACAGGTTGCCCAGTTAAATTTAAACTTCAGGTAAACAGAATTTTTTTTTTTGGTAAATGTATATCCTAAATATTAAATGGACATACTTATATTAAAATATACATATTTGTTCTTTACCTGAAAGAATATCTAAAATTATATACTTAAAATTCAAATTTAACTATATTTTTACTTGCTAAATCTACCAATTCTACATACAGCACATATACAAAATTGGGTTTATTGGGTGAAAACTTAGAAGTAGAGAAGTGGTAGAGGGTACACAATTTTCTGAAGTTGCATTTATCTATAGCTGAAGCCAGGCATAAGTGATCCACATGCACCATTTCCAATATTATAGTGAAATATTCCTGCCGCTAAATATTCTACATATATATATACCTGTGGGAGGTGGAGGGGTAGGAGCAAAGAAGAGCTATGCCACTCTGTAACAAAGGAAGCTTCCAGATCAGTGAAGTGGCCTTGCTAGGGATAGTGAAATTCCAGTGCTCAGCATGACTGTAAACCTACACTTCCAGTGAGATAATTCAGACTTGGTAAGCTACCAAAAACCCTTAAGCCAGTTTTGGAATACACATCTTTCCTGCAAAATTCTCTACTGTTTTCCTAGATTTTACTTTATTAATATATAGTTGTATGATTTCCTTATAATTATTTTAATTTTATCTGTACTTATGATTTTCCCTCCCAAACAAAAGAAAGACATATCAAAATAACCATGGAGTCTCATTTGTTTCCTCATTTTTGGTATCTTCAATGCAACTGGCTTACTACACACAGTTCATGAATACTTTTGTGAAAAAAAATCCAAAAGAACGTATAGCTAAAGTATTAGAAGTAACTGAATTTAGCAAGGATACTGATACAAGGCCAGTGCATATAACTATATTGTGTAACTATAGACAAGTAATAAAGCAATAGAAAATAAAACATTTTTAATGATACCAATATAGTGACATCAAAAAAAAATGCCTAGAAATAAATCTAAAAACATCATAGGCAAGAGCACAATACTAGAAATTACAAAACAATGAGAGAATTGAAAGAGTAGCTAAATAAATGGAAGGATATATCACTTTCATGGATGCAATATTATAAAGATATCAAGTATCCCCAAATTGATCTTTAGAGTCAATGAAAAACTGATCAGAATCCCAGAATTATTTTGTAGAAGTTGACAAGCTGGTTCCAAAATTGATATGAAAATGCAAGGGGCCAATGATAACCAAGGCAATCTTAATAATAACAAAGCTGGAGAATATATACTAATAGTTATCAAAATATATTACAAAACCATAGTAATTAAGACAGTGTGATATTGACATGTAGACAGATAGACCCATGGCACATTATAGAAACTCTAGAAATAGACAAATGTATATACAACCAATGAACAATTTATGACAAACACACCACTTAAATATAATTTTTAAAATGTTCTTAGTAAATAGTGTCATAAATTGAGTATACATTTGGAAAACAATGAATATTGACACTACCTCCTAACATATAAAAACTTAAACTTCAGATGAAGTAAATATCAAAATGTGAAAGGTGAAATAATAACATTTTTTGAAGGAAGCATGGGTGACTGTCTTCACTACATTGGACTATGCAAAGATAACGTAAATAGGATACAGACAGCACTAACCACAAAGAACAAAAAGAAGAATTAATTTCATCAGGAGGTGAAAAGACAAACCACAAAGTGAAGAAAACATTTTCAGTACATATATCTGATAAAGGATCCATGCCCTTCACTTCCTGCCTGCCCAGCCTATGGATTTCAGGCTTGCTTGGCCAGCCCCCTCAGTTGCATAAGCCACATCCTACTGCTTCTGCTTCTCTGGCTGAACCTTGACTAATACAGGTTTAGTTGCCTAGTGCTACGTAATATATTATCACAAATGCAGAGGCTTAAGACAACATGCATTTATTTATTATCTCATTATCTCCCTGGGTCAGGGGTTCAGGCACAGCTTAAGTGGGTCT
This sequence comes from Kogia breviceps, assembly GCF_026419965.1. NCBI lineage: Eukaryota > Metazoa > Chordata > Mammalia > Artiodactyla > Physeteridae > Kogia > Kogia breviceps. The sequence continues at coordinate 31,766,671 of NC_081317.1, forward strand.
TCTGCTAGGGTCTGATGAGGCTGTAATGAAGGTGTTAGCCAGGCTGCATTCCTTTATGGAACTCAAGGTTCTCTTCCATTGAAGAGAATTCTTTTCAATTGTGAGACTGAGGACCCCATTTCCTTGCTAGCTGTCAGCTGGGGCTGCTCTCCATAACTTGAGACCAGCCTCAGGTCCTTGCTACCTTGCCTTCTCACAGGTTCTTTCACAACATAGTACCTCACTTCTTTAAGGCCAATAGGAGAAGCTCTCTGACCTCTAGGCCTTCTTTTAAAGGGATCCCCTGATTAGGTCAGGCCCACCCAGGATAATCTCTCTTCAGATTAATTTAGAATCAACTGATTGAGAACTTTAATTACATCTCCAAAAATCACTATATAATGTAACCTAATAATTAGGGTGGCATTCATCATAATCACAGGTTCTGCCCACATTCAAAGGAGCCATTTTAGAATTTGCTCTAGCCCCCAGTGATTCACATTCCTCACACATGCAAAATGCATTAATCTCTTCCAAAGGTTCCTAAGTGTCTCATCCAATTTTAGCATCAGCTCAAAGGTCAAAATCTCATCATCTAAATCAACCAGGTGAGCATGAGGCTCCCAAATGTAATCTCTTAATACAGTATCTGGGGCTCAATTCCTCTCCCTCTGTACACTTATAAAACTAAAGAGACAAGTTATCAACCCCTAGTGGTGAATGTACAATGGTGAGACAGGCATAGTGTAATAGCTATAAACATTCCAGTTTTTTTTAAAAAGGGGGGAAATGGAAGGTAGAAAAGAGTCACTGGTCCACAGCAGTTCTGAAGTCCAGCCAGAGTTCCTTGATTAGGTTTCAAAGCCTTGGAATGATCCCCCATGGTTTTCAGATTCACCCTTGGGACTCTCTGTTCTGCCCACTGACTTGTTATTCCTTTTATATGAAAGAACATGTTTCAACTGAGTGGTTATACTATCCTGCTTCCTTCCAGCAGAATCTTGGGATTTTGACAGCCTCCTTTTATTTTATAAAATAAAATTTTAGTCCAATTAGCCCTTTTAGCCCAATCTGGCAGTGTTTCTGCTGAAACAATTTTCTCAAGAACTCTGAGGATCTTGCATGAATTTTCACTGCGTCTCACTCTGTTAAATAAAAGCCACACCCACAAATCTTTTTGAGGTAGTTCCTTCTCTCTCATTTGCTCCTGCTGAGATGGCTGAGGGTCAAATACTTTTAAATTTCCTAGAGGCCTCTGGTTTGACTGAGGGGATCTGTGAGACACACACTTAATCTCAATGAAAGGGCCCTTAGTGTGACTGAATATTATGACCTTTTGATCTTTCAGATTTGTACAGTCAAAGCCACTCAACCTTTTCTGTATGCCACAGGTTCAGCTTACATTTCTGACTTTTACCATCTTTTTATCCATACACAGAGGCTGAGAATTTTCAAAATAATCTGGCCCTAGCTCCTTTTGTTTAAGAATTGTCCCCTCAACTTATCTTTCCTCTCACATTCTACAGTAAGCCTCAAGAAGATACCAGGCAGCAGCATCAACACTTGGTTGGGAAATCGTCCTACCTACATAACCAGTTTCACTGTTTACAAGTTATGTTTTCCACATAACTGCAGGAGAAAATTTGGCTAAGTTTTCTGTTACTGAATAACAAGGATCCTCTTTCTTCCATCTTCCAATAACATGTTTCTTGCTTCTCTCTAAACCCTCAGCAGTACTCCTATGGTCTGTAATTCCACTAACAGCCAGTTCAAGTCTATTTACATATTCTCTATCATGATCTTTAGAACTACTGTAGCTTTCACCCACTGCCTAGTACCAAAGCCACACCCACACTTTAGGTATTTTTTTAATAGCAGTATCTCACTTTCAGACATCAAAATCTGTAATAGTCATCTATTGTTGCATAACAAATTACCATAAATTTAGGAGCTTAAAACATATATTTATTACCTCACAGTTCTTATGAGTCAAGTGTCTGAGCGTGGCTTAGTTGGATCCTTTGCTTAGGGTCTCACAAACCTGAACTCAAGATGTCAGCTTGGTCTGTGGTCACATCCAAGGTTTGAGGCTTGAGGTCCTCTTCCAAGTTCATGTGGTTGTTGGCAGAATTCATTTCCTTGCAGCTATAGATCTCATGGCAGTTTGCTTCTTCAAATTCAGCAACTGAGAGAGAGAAAGAGAGAGAATCTGCTATGTCAAGTCTCTTACCTCTCTACATCCTTCCTTAAAGGGCTCACCTGTTATGCTAGGACCACCCATGATAATCTCCCTTTTGATTAACTTCAAGTCAACTGATTAGTGAGCTTAATCACATCTGTTAAAATTCCTTTCCCTTTGCTATAAAATGTAACCTAATCATGGAAGTAACATCAGTCATATTTGTATGCTCCATGCTCACTCAAGGGGAGAAAATTATACAGGCTGTGTACCCTGGAGTAGGTCAGGGGTGGATGTGGGGGGTGAACAAGTGGGAATTTTAAGGTCATCTTAGAAGTCTGCCTACAACAGTTTGGGGAGGTGCAATGTTAGGCATGTTAGGAAAATGTTGGATGGTGCTCTTTTCAAGAAAGGAATGAATCTTTCTTCCTAGTTTTATTGGTAGTTTGGTAACTATAACCTTGTCTGTGGAAGTAATTTGATTTGGATTCTTGATAGGTGGAAAGGATTCTAGTACGATTCAGTTTTTCATTAATCAGTCATATGTACCCCTCAATACTGGAAGCATCATTCCTGTAACCTTTGTAATATTAAGTCCAGAAAGTCAAAACCAGGCAGTGAGTAGCAGAATTAGAAAATCTCCTTGTAAACATTTTTAAAGACTTGACAGAGTTTGAACCCTATCATTTATAACTTAAAGAATTAGAAACTTGCTCTAAGTTTATATGAAATAATTGTATGCAATTTGAGCTAGGACTGCTGAGCATTGTTAAAATTATTACAATCATTCAACAAACCAAAGAAAGCTCTACAATTTGAGTAGAACTTAAACTCACAGAGGATTATGCTCTAACAACTGCTGGTGGGAACAAGGAGTTCCACATGCATGTAAAGGTCCACTTATGTAACTGACTCCTCATAAACTATTGTACATTACAAATTCCTGTCCTGTTGTGGAGACCAATTGTCTAGCATTGCCAAAAGAGAGCAGAGTTACTGAAACTGACCTTAAGAATTATAAAGTTCCAAAAGGATAAGAAGCTGAATTTATAGAAAAAACTGTTAATCATTATGAATAGTTTCCTTTGCTAAATAGTCTTTCCAACTTCTTAGGCATTCTTAGTTTCCCTGATCAAATTTCTCAATTAAGACATAAACATTTGCTTCAGAACCAGTGTTGTTTTTTTTTTGGAAACGCCCATGCTCACTCATTTCCACTCTGTGTGTGTGTATGCAGTAATTTCACTGAATCATCCTATACTTCTCTGTCCTAAAACATTGAAAATGTTGGGGTCATACACTTTTCCACAAAGTTGTCATGGTCTAATTCTAGAGCCCTGGTCAAGTAAGGGTTGGGATGTAGCATGATATAAGCCTCCCTAGGCCCCAGAACACACATTTAATTAGGGAGGAGGAGTAAATCCTCCATCAAGCATGGCACTCTTACAGAAGGCTGACCAGAGGAATTTGGCATAGTGCCCAAGGTGTGGTCCCAAGAAGCTCAGCAAATGGCTGGCTCTGAAACAGAGCCAGAGACAAAACTAATAAATAAGACAGCAATGGGGAATCAAGCTAAATAGTACTCTGTGTCTAGGCAGGCAGAATCTGCAACGCCTGACACTAGAAATAATTACATCAACCTTAGTGCTTGGTATTCAGGGATTCAGCAGGGCTCTAATCCCCAGAGTGATACTGGCCTCAGCCAAATCAACTTCCAATTATAAAATACGTTGGGAGAACAAGTTAATTTACTAGAACAGAAATTCAAATTAAAGATCAGAGCAAAAACTATACCTTGTGGACTAATAACACTAATCATTGCAAAAACACATTCTAAGTTAAATATTTTCACAGCCATTATTTTATTCAGTCCCCATAAGATAGTTTGTTTGTGGTAGGCAGCTTTTGAAATGGCTCTCAATGACCTTTGTCTCATACTCTCATGGAATCCTGCCCCTTGTGTATGAGCCAGACATAGTCACTTGCTTCTAACAAACAGAGTATGGCAAAAGGATGGGATGTCAATTCCAAAATCAGATCATAAAACACTGTGACTTTTATCTTGCTGGTAGTCTCTCTCTGGCTCTTCTCCTGTGCTTGCTCTGATAAAGCAAGATGCCATGTTTTGAGCTGCTCTAGGGAAGGCCATGGGGCAAGGAACTAAGGGTGGATTCCAGCCAATAGCCAGTAAGGAAATGAGTCCTTCAGTCCAACAACCTTTGAGACAGTTAATCCTGTCAAGAATCATGTGAATGAGCTTGGAAACATTTGAGCCTTCAGTTGAGACCATGGCCTCAACTTGTACTTTTTTGCAGTCTTGTGAGAGACTCTGAAGCAGGGGACTCAGTTAAGCCTTGCTCAGATTCCTGACCCACAGAAACTGTGAGATAATAAATATATGTTGTTTCAAACTGCTAAGTTTTGCGGTGGTTTGTTATGTAGCAGTAGATAGCTAATAAATATGAAAGTTTAGGAGGTCAGTGAGCCCCCCCTCCTGCTGAACTTGAGCTGTTATACTCATGGTTATGGTTTATTACAACAAAAGGATACAGGTCAAAATTGGCAATGGGAAAAGGTGTATAGAGTAGGGGCCAGGAAAAATCAGGTGCAGAGCTTCCACATCTCATGTTGCAGTGGAGTTCTGTAGACAGAGCTTATTTCTTCCATCAATGATGTGTGACAACAAGAACAGGGTATTGCCAACCACAGAGGCTTACCCAATTCTTGGTGTCTAGAATTTTTCCTGGGGGGAATCCATAGACATGGCTAACTGCTTGCTTGGCTGACCTTTAGCCTCCAGCACCTCCAGAGGTCAAGCTGATACTGCTTGACCTAAGGCCTCCATGACAGACCACATCATTAGTATAAACTGTCCAGTGTGGTCCAGGGTCACCACATAAGCAAAGACACTTATCAGGCAGAACATTGCAAAGGCCTAGAGGTTCCCTCCCAGGAGCTGGGAGCAAAGGCAAAACTCTTTTGGAAGGTTAATCCTTTAGTGTACACAGTATTACCTGTACTCTATATTCTTACTTTAGCTCTAAGTTTATTCCACTTCTCAGTCTTCAGACTTCTGTTAATTTTCAAAATTCACTGCAACCAGCCCAGATTTCCAGAGGATAAAAGTTTTTAATGGCCTTTGTGCCAGTTTTCAATGTTTTGCCTCTCAGCAACAAATCCATCCTTTACTGCCCCGCTTTGTGATACCAGAGTCAGACCCTGTAAACATTTCTCTTGCCAGCTGGCATGATGTTAAACTTTGTCAGCAGAGCTGGAGGGACACTACAGAGGAAGGGGCTTCTCCTTCTGACCTCACCGTGCTCCTCTTTTCTTGCTGCTGTAGTGCTGGTCAGCATGCAGGGCACCCAGTGGTGTTTACCTCCCAGGGAGTTTCACTGATACCCCAGAGTCTGTCAGCACCCAACCTGGATTTCTAGGGAGTTCAATGCAATTCCAGCAGGCATCCTTTTCAGAAAATTCCACCAGTAGTTTCCCAGGGAATTCAGTACAAATTTCACAGTGGGATTCCCAGCAAGTTCCACTGATGCCGCAACTGGTTTCCCAGCCAGTCTTTAAGGTGCCCTAGTGGGCTGCTTGCTTGGATGTTTCAGCAGCACCCCAGAAGGCAGCCTCCTGGAATGTTTTGTGGGCACTCCAGTGGGCAATTTCCTGTTTGCCAATCTCAGCTTGTGGCACCACCATTTACCTCTCAACCATCCACAAGGCCACAGCCAGCGTCACTCCTCCAGTGAGATCTAGATCTCAGTCTTGAGGGTGGCGGTGCCCTCTTCTAAATTTTTTCCTCCCTTGAGTATTCTGCATCAGCCCTAAGTGTACCGTCTGCTCCCTGTATCTGCTTTTCCTGTATTTTTTAAGAATTAATTTAACGCATAGTAGTTAATCCCCTATTATTTGGCTAATAATTCTTTAAATGAAATTTCCTATTCAAATTAATCCGTGGTACCAGTTTCCTGACTGGGCCCCAACTGATACAGTCTTCAATTTAAAAGGATTTAAAAATAATTGTGTGTGATGTGTCTTCCCTGTGTTAAAAAAAAAAAATTTTTTTTTCTTTTTTAGAATATTTCCTAACAAATTTGCGAGGACATGTGAACTTGTTATGCTAAAATTCTCCCTCAAGCATTAATGTAAATTTAAGGGGAAAAAAGATATGTAAAAATTCAGTCAGTTAAAAAGAAGAAGACCAGGTAAAACTTTTATTTTCACTTTAAGGACAGCAGTGGTATAATACATATTAATGTACTTCCTACGAAGAGACAATTTTAAAGTAATTAGGCATGATGCTCCTTTGCTGCAATAATCTTCACCAGGAAGATGTTGAAAGCAAAAATAAGATTAATTTTAAATTTAGAGAAGAGCAGCCAAAATTTGAGGTAGACTTTTAAATCTTGATTCATTATTTTTCATGCTACCTCAGGGCTATAGTTATTTTTTTTCTAAATTTATTAGGGATGGGATTCAGTGTCTGGCTCCTAGCAGGCACTCAACAAATCTATGTGAACTGCATGCCTGATGCATTTCTATTGTCTATTGGTTAATTTAGTAACTGACAATATGAACTAAGATACCAGGAATCTGCTTGTTATGATTTTGACAATTTTATCCTGGCACAGACAGGATTAGAAAAAGAAAAACCACGTGGTAGTGCAGAGCACTGCTTACTGTCAGTTGTATCCTGCAAATCCATGTCTCCCATATTTATATCTCTTCTCCTAGTTTATATTGCTGCTTGGGTAAAAACTGTCCCAGAATCAACACCTATGGATTAATGGGAAGATCCACTCAGTACATACTATGTCCTAGGTGCTTCACTTATTCTCTGATTTTACCCTAATTTCCCTATGGGTTGACATTATTATCACCACCATTTACAGATGAAAGAAATGAGACTGAGCAAGCTTACATTACTTGCTCAAAGTCACACTACTAATTAATAACAGAGCTAGGAATTTATGACAGCTTTTCTGACTCAAAATCTAGTACTCTTTTCCATTATACTTCACTGACTCTCTTTAAACCACAGAAATTGGAACCCAAAGCGTACCTTTTGTTGGTCCAACCCAACAACTACCTAATAAAGAAGTATTGTCTACAACATTCCTAACTGGCAGCCTCTACTTAAACTTTCTAGTGATGAAGAAGACCCTTATTTCACAAGTTCAAATTTTAATGCCCTTCAAATTATCAGGAAGTTCTTAGGCATATGGGTTTATAATCTTTCTTCTTACTGACTTCCACCCATTGGTTGTAACTGTGCTCTCTCGAGGTTGTAACTGGGTTCTCTGTTTTCTCCCAGAACAAGCATGATTTCTCTTCCACGCAGGCCTTCAATGAGCAGAAAGGGATACTATTTTTGTGCCTAGAATTTCCCTCTCTCTACTTTTTAAAATTAGAACTCAATCTAGGGTGGACTCTTTCATGTTCTCAACATTTGATAGTACTTATTATTCCTGCTGGGATATATATAAGCCTTCTAATCCTTATTGCTTATCTGGAAATACTATACATTATATATTTTGGTATATACTCCTATGAATATAGATAATAAATATTGATTTAGTGGAAACCCCCACTCCTAAATTCATTCATCCAGACTCATAAAAATTAGCTTGCTTCTACCCAGTTATGCTTTGGAAAGTGCTGAGAAGATTTTCTGTGAAAATAAGTCATCATGGAACTTTAGCATAAAAGCAAACTGGGGGGTGGGGGGGAGGACGATGTTGAGGAAGACAAGGAGGAGGAGGGGCAGTCAGTGTGGGACCCAGGGAGAGAGAGCTGTTGGAGAGAAGTCCAAGCATAGTGCAGAGATGGGGCAACATTTCTAATTCTGGAATTGAAGAACAGGGACCACATTATACAAATAGGAATCCAGGTTGCTACTGAATCTTTGAGAATCAAGCAAGTGCCATTCCCAGTGAATAAGACTGCTTTCTATAAGGCTAGAATACATACAATCTAGTTATGAGGTCTTGGAGAAGTAGAAAGAGTCCAATGCTCTATCCAAATGCATTGAGTTAAAATGAGAGGTTATCATTTGTAAAACAAAACTAAACAAAATTGAAGTGTTGGGAAGAAGTTGCTTTCCCAATAAGAAGAGGGAAATGTTTTACTTGCTAGCCAAAATCATAGAGGAGAAGCATGTTTGTCAAACCACAATGTTTTATCAAGTATTCAAACAGACATAAACCAAATAATTTCACTCATCCTAGGAATTCACTTGGTGAAAAATAACACTACACAAATTAGCAAACAATTTCAGTGAAGTAACTGCAAAAGACAGAAACAATCATGCTGGAGTATCAGTAAAATATCTTTGGCACTGTGAAGTGAAAAAAAAGGCTTATTCTAGACTAAGAATATCACATGAAAACATGCAGTCTAATACTTTAAGTGTGGTTTTGAAGGGAAATCATAGATATTGCAACAGCCTCTAATCTCTAAACTGAAGTCATTGTGAGTTGATTCTGGGCAAAGGTTATCAAGTTAAAGTGAAAGCTGGTTTCCACAGTCAGTAGTGATATAGTTTCCTATTTGATGAGAGATATACATAAAATAGGAAGGAAAGTAGTTTCAGTAATAAATGTCTGCCAAGCTGTTACCTGAATCTTTACTTCTTCAACTCAATTCCCAGAAGCCTCTGTTCTCCCACTAGGGATAAATAAATCAGAACATAAAGGGTTAGAGGCCCCTCACCCTATTGTGCCTACTTCATTACCATCAGGTTTCTAAAACCCGCAACACCAGGGATGTTCCTGCCAAATGTCTCCTCTGTTTCCTTAGCTAAAGTTTGTTTCCACTCACCTACCTCCTTTCTTACCATAATAACTAGAAGGAAATCTATAGGATTTCTTAAATCTTTCTCATATCCTTAAAACCAGTCTCTTAGGAAAGTGCTAGCTGGGCTCAATGTCAATGTTCTTTTTTCTATAGATCATGAACTCAGCTAAGTTGTCTCTTTTCATTTCAGTTAACCTTTCCTACTCTATCCTCTGGGCTCCTATTCTCACTAAGACTGCCTGCAGGGGAAATGCTGTCTCTCATCACATCTTCTTACTTACTGATCTCAAAATAACTACGGAGGCATGTTCATTCTATGGCTTTGTTGATGATCACAGTGGTAAAATGGATTGGAAAAATCAAACAACAAAAATAAGGAAGTGACAAAGTTTTGAGACTTGTATAAGACCAATCATTCAGAATCTCTTGAGTTATGGTTTTTGTTCCTCTCTGTGTTGGTAACTGGGACCCCTTATGGGTACTGTGCCCTAAGCCTCCCCCTGCCCCACCCCCACTGCAGTGTGCCCTAAACTTTTATTCTTTAAAACCAGGCTTACATTCTGCCATTTGCCTTCTTCCAACCACTGTCTTTACCTCTTTCCCCTCTTCCTTATGTTCCATCTATGGCTCATTTCTTTTCTTATTGTCCATATTTTCCAAAAGTACTTATTCACTCCCATGACCATCCTACAAACAGATGATTTCCAATTATAAATCTCCAGTCTAGATATGTCTTCGGCGCTGTAGTATCCACGTATCTACTAGACAACTCTACCTTGACATTAGTGCACATGTGGGGCCAAGCCTAGTTCTCTCCTCTCCATGCCCACAACCACTGCCTAATTATCTCTATTCTCTTTTCTCTAATTCAAGTCTCTCCCCCTATAATTCATTCTTCACATGGTAAGCAGACTGATTTTGCTTCAACCATGTTTGATACATCATTAACCTGCCAAAAAATTCTTCATTGGCTCCTATTTGCCTTTAAGATAAAATCCAGACTCTTCAGCCTGATTCACAATGGACAAATTATATGTATTGTTTCACCCTTTCTTTCCCCAATCCCTGCCAGTGATGGGCCATTGGGTGTCTATTGTTTGGATAAACATTATTCTGGGTGTGTCTGTGAGGGTGTTTCTGGATGAGATTAACATTTGAATCAGTGGGCTGAGTAAAGCAGATTGCCCTCCCCGGTGTGGATTTGCTTCATTAATCCACTGGAGGCCAGAATAGAACAAAAGCAAGAGTAAGGGAGAATTCATTCTTTCTGCCTCGTTTTTGTAGCTGAGGTTTTCTCCTGCACTTGTACTGGAATTTTCACCATCAGCTCTCCTGATTCTCAAGCCTTCAAGCTTGAACTGGAATTTACACCAGTAACTCTCTCAGGTCTCCAGCTTGCAGATGGCAGATTGTGGGATTTCTGAGCCCCCACAACTGTGTGAGCCAATTTCTTATAATAAGTCATATATATATATATATATATATATATATATATATATATATTTACACACACACACACATATATTTTTTAATCTTACTGGTTCTGTTTCTCTGGAGAACCATGACTAATACACTTCCCATTATCAAACTTTAAACTTCAGCTAAACTGAACTATTTTCAGTTTCCCCAAAATTTCTTATTCTCACACATGTGAGCTTGAACATGTTTTTCTTGCTATTTATGACAGCCTTTCAAATATTCACACACACACACACACACACACACACACACACACACACATCCCTCCTTGACTGGCTAATATTCTACTTAGTGTCCCCACACTCCCACTCTCCAGAAAAATATAAACCTCAGCTTATTCATTAATCTCCCCTAAGGATTGCAATCTTCTTTTGAACTTAGCATATCTTCAGACTAAATGCCAGGTTGAATATCAAATAATTCATGCTTTACTCAACAAATAAGATAATGATGATGATGATAACAATAATAACTTCTGTCATTTACTGAGTGCAAGGTTCCCTGCTAAGTAGTCCTTATACATTATTTTAATCTGCCAAGCAATTTGAAGGATATTATCCCCATTTTTTTGGATGTGGAAACTGAGATTTTAAAAGTTTAAATATTTTGCTCGAAATTTTGAAGTTAATAAATGGTAAGGTGGAACTGAAACCTAAGTCTAGTCTCATTTTAGCTTGTGCTTTGAACCATTTTATGTACTGTCATTTTCCACCCAAAACTAAAATGGCAGTTCTTATGCTTGCCATTTATATGGTAATTCTTGCCTTTCTTTCCATATATATTCTGCTTGAATTTGGAAACAATGATAAATAATAAAAAGAAAATTAGTAATCCAATTTATTGGTATGTTTAGGGTAATTTGGGCAGGCACGTGACAGGGTCTGTCATCCCTTCAATGTAAGCCCTGTGCAACATCTACTGCAAGACAAAAGAGAAAACCCAATCTTATTCTCTTGGAATCCTGTTTCCAGTATGGTTCCCATGATATTCTATCAATGAAAAGCATTTGAGGAAGACTTGGAAGGATAAAGGAGGAGGGACAAAGCATTATTCTCAGGTGGCACCTGCAAGCTGACTGCAGCTTCCCTAGGTTTCCAGGGATTTTCCTGAGAATCCTCCATTTCTGTTCTACAAGAGGCTGATATTTTCAGTGGTAGCTTTCCTGAACTCTGCTTCTACAGACCTAAAAATATTGCACAAACCTCTCCTTCCCTGTTTTAAATCCTTCTCTCAACTCAAAACACTTAGCATGGTATCCGTATTCCCAACTAGCCCCTGATTAATGTATTTTTGTGTCAATGACTTATACCTTATTTCATACCTTATTCAATTATCGAAGGAAACATTTGATAAAATTATACAAAGATAGACTCTAATGGTTTGTCTTTAAATTATTTTGTTAACAAAAGGGACATGTCCAGGTATCCAGTTCTAAAGTCAAGGGTCTAATAGCATTTTTAGATGGGGTACTCCAATTTTCTCCAGGGTCTGAAACATCAGAATGATATGTTATGTCCCAAGGAAACCTCAGCATACTGGTATGTATATTTGGTGCTTTGTAATTCAGTGAAACACTCTGTGGAATAAGTATGATTTCCAGCCCCAGACTGCTCCAGGTGATGAAGGGAGGTAAGTGGGGCTCAGTGTGGAAGCTGTTTCTTCCATAGTTTTGCCATTCTCTTCTTACCATCTATGTCTTGCATGTATTTCTCTCGTACTTACCAGACTTAGTATGTTTATCTGCCTATTTCTCTTATTAGATGATAAAATGCTTGAAGGCAGGGGCCTTGGGTTATTCACTGTTATGTTGCCAGCCTTACCAAGTGTCTGGTGTATAGTAGATAAGAAGTAAGTGTTTGCTAACTTGAACCGAAATCAAGTTTCTGAAAGTCAAAAGTACACACAGAGTAGCAGAAGGGATCCAGATTTGACTTAGACTTCTGATCTGCCTCACAGGCTCCTGGGAAACTTATAATAATCTTAGAATTCTGGAAAACCATCTGGCATAACATGGAACTTTCTAAAGCAGCCTTAGAGACTTCAAACTTTCCTGAGCATCCTAACTAGCAGTTTCCCTGGAGTACCTTATCTGGAGATATTCAATATGTTACATACATAAAAATGGAAAGGAACTTAATAAATCAATTGTCCTAATTCATTTTGTAGATACAATGCCTTCTAAGTGGCTAAAGTGTTTTAAGAATCATGAAACAATAAGAGATTTGCTATTTAATCTTTTATGTTTATCCATAGGTAAAACATTTATTATCAGGCTTGGAAAGATATTATGTCTTTTTTGGACTACAGCAGTTAGCTCAATAATTAATTAGTCCGAAGACTATTCAAGGTGCTTAAAACCCCAGAGTATAGTAAGTTTACTGAGTTGTTGGTACATGCAATAAAACATGAGTTCATTATCATAGATAATGTACTGCCTAGTGGAAAAATATATAAAAGTACTAGAAAATGAAACCTATTATATTTCTCTATAGGCATGGGAACACTTATTATAAAGTACAGAAATTTACAGTCTCCTACTATATCAGGTTAATTAATTCACAGTTCTGGAGGCATTTTCAGATGATAAAGAATCCTAATAGCTTGGAGACAGTAGGAGAAGTAAAAATAGACTAAAGATAGAAATCAAGAGCCCTGAGTAAAGTTTCACTTTTACCATCTACTGTCCTTTTGGTATCCAAATGGACACAATATCTTTGAATGTCATGGAATCATTAGTAAAATAAGGATGTTTAAAAACTACCTGTCTACATTACAATGTTGATGAAAGAATCAAACGAAAAATAGGTATGTGGAAATTCTCTAAAATTGTGAAATGCCAACAAATATATAGCACCAAGACAATAAAGGAGATTTTGTTGGTACACATACAATAAATTAAAAAGATGAGTTCTGTCATCCTTAAGTAGTTCTTCTAAAAGATTATACTTGTTTCAATGATGCTTAAAAATTTTTTAAATCCCCTGTTAAGTACTTCAGATTCAGACACCTTTCTTTTAGCATTCATAATTTGAAGGTATGTTTAACTTTTGGGCAGTTAGAATATGACTTGGTCAAAAATGCAAATTATCAGTTTGGTGATCAATTTTTTAGTAGGAAAGAAGAAGGATAAATGTAAAATAATGACTTTTGTTAGTGTGTCTTCAAAGACTGTTCCAAAGAAGAAGTCGAAGTCAAAAATTATTTGAGTAATGGAAGAGTCTTTGGATCTCTAACCATTTATTCAAGATACAAATTTTGAGATGTGACAATCATCTAAGGATGTAAATTCCAATGTATTTGCTTTAGAAGGTAAAGTATATTATTTGTGCATCATTAAACCTTTCTTGCATAAAACCTTTCTTGGTTTTAGAGAAATCAAACTCTCAAAATGAGCAAGATGGAACAGCTGCTGGGAAGGTATCACACAGATGGTTATCGTCTTAAATTGAACATCCTTTATATATCAAAAAACAAACTTAAGACTGAAATAGAAAGAAATGTGGTGATTATTTGTATTGCATTAATACCCTTTGATTCACAAGTGAGTAGCTTCTTTAAAGTTCCAGACACTTCAATATATTTGAATATCAGTCAAATAAACAATATGACAGAAAATAGATACAAATAATGCAATGTTGACTCAGTAATTCAACCTCTGTCATTTATCTTAAAATTACATGTGCAAATATGTCTGAAAGAAACAGTTATAAAAAGCAAAACACATTTATACAATATAAAATGTTTTAAGTAAATTGAACATTTCACATATTGTCATACTCTTTTGTCATAAGAAAAGGTTAGTAGAAAGATTACTATTTTTCTTAATTATAGAAGAGGCATATATATGTTTTGGGAACCTAGAAGAGGCAAGTGCTTCCTCTGCCTAGGAAAATCAGAAAGGCTTCATGAAAGTAGGTATTTTTAAATGCATTCTTGAAACATGAATTTGCCAGGCAAAGAAAAGAGAGCAACAGAACTGCAAACATGGAGAGAGAAATGTGCATGTGCAGAATTGTGGCAGCAAGAGGGAGCTTAACATTTATGTGAAATGGTGAGCAGTCTGTTTGGTTGGAGAATAGGGTTTATGAAAGGCACAGGGGGATAAATTAAAATAAGACTGAAAGATAGATTTAAATTTGACTTTAAAGGGTCTTGCTCTTTAGCATATGAAATGTGAACTTCACTTTCAGATGATGAAGCTAGATCTCAAGGTTTTGAAAATAACAAAGCATTTGCTGCTAGCACATTTGTAAATGATGTAGAAAAATATGGATGAAATTGATTGATGCTATATCTTGCTTGATAATGCAAGTGCTTTAATTTGACTTTTTGTTTATCTGTCTCTCATAATTAATTGGAAACGTGAAAATGCATCTTAATGTTCCTGAGATCTGTAGCCTTTGGTACAATACTTGGAATAGAGTTGATATTCAATAGACATTTGAACAATAGGTCAATAATAACTAGAAAGTATGACTCTGGCCCTTTGTCATAGGTTGGTGGTTAGTTAACTAATTAGTTAATGTGTCAGGACTTTGAATACAATAAGAGAATATCAGTTTAAGTGTCACATAAGCCCCCAGAGATAAATATTATTTTTACTACTTTGCATATGATCAGACTAAAGATAAAAGCGGTTTGGTAAAACTGCTCTACATTTTACTGATTATAATTTGAGGAGAAGAAATTCTGCTTGACTACAAAATCACAAAACTATGCTGCTGAACTGTTTATCACTTACTTCAATGATAATATAAATGAAATAGCTATGAATTTTATAGATGAAATAAGTTGATGGGAGCAAAGGAAAGAAGAAGACACATCAGCTAATATAGAGGATGACAAAATCAGGATTTCAAATTATTTTCACAGGCCAGGAAATGGAGCCAAAATCAACACGATGAGAGTTAAATAGGACATATACATATATATGCCAGCTTGTAGGTTCAATAAACTATTTACATAAATTCAATATTTTTTTAAAAAGTCTTCTCCACTAGAACATGAGATGTTTATCACTGGATTCTCCAATGCCTACCACAGTACCTAGCACTTAAGACGCTCAGGAAACATTTGGTGAATGCAGTACAGATGAAACTCATCTCAGGAATTCGCTGGCAGTCCAGTGGTTAGGACTCTGTGCTTTCACCATGAACTCATGGAAAAATAACAACCATCATGTAGATGCCACTATCCCTCTGCAGTTGCTGAGATTATCAGGATCCTATAACCACAGTCAGCATTAGCATTACAAATCAAATTTAACAATTATAGTTCCTATACCTGATTGAAAACTTACTTTAAGCATTTAATTGTGGTAATAAATCCAATTAGCTACTATAATTTCACAATTCTCTCTGAATATGACCTCCTTCTCAGAAAGAAAATGTAACAATCAGTAGCTCAAGGAAATGGCATTTGGGCCCATCACTTGATACTCTTGTTAGAATTATCAACTGTTTGGCACTATAGTCCTGCAATTTAATCTTTAATACCATCCATGTCTTTATGTTTGTCAGCAAAGTAATTTCCATGCATCTGAATAAACCCTTCCTGTAAAATTTTTTTCCTTCTATAATCTTTTAATTTCTTATTTTTCTTTTTGTTAACATAAAAACCTAAAGCTGTCACCTTTTGAAAAGGAACTATATGTTACTCAACCATAGGAATTTAATGCTGGTATTTTTTCTTTCTTGACCCTTTTCTCCAAAGAATATATTTATGAATTCTATATAAAGTCTCCTTTACTATTCTGATATCCATAGAGAGAGCAATAGCTGGAGAACTTCAGCATTCATTACCTATGGGATATAGAGTCTGGACTGGGTAGCAGTTTCTTCCTCCTTCTTTGAGCCTTCCCTTGGCCCTAGATGAAGGATATGGTAGTGATATTATGAAGCCACAGGTTAAAGCCACATTCTGATATGGGAACAAGTGATGGCCTTATGGAATATCCTGGTCCCTTGGAAAGTGAGACATTTTTCTCTGTATTATTTGAATCCCTGTTGGAAGCTGCCTTCTGATGTTTGTAGAATATACTTGTTTTCTGATACAATTCTTAGTCTGAACAAAACATCTTGCTGTACTACCCAATGTTGAAAACTGGAGAATATCTTCATCCCAGCTCAATGTATAGAATTACAGTGAATGGACACTGAGACTCCAGATAAAAAGGTTGATAAAAGATTCAGGTAGGCAAATGGGAGATGATTTACATGAGGACAGGCATGTAATGGCATGGTACAGAACCTGTGTGTTGCTATGTGTTTATTTGCCTTTACTTTGGTATTTACCTATAAAAGCATCCAGTTCTGTGCTCTCCCCCTGTACCCCAATCACACCTTCTCAAAAGACTGTGTACGTGTAGTAAATGGGATGGTCATGACATGATTGGAATTACAGAATTTAGGATTAAATTCTCGCATAGGTGGCCTAGGTGCGTGGGGGTTAGGGTGTTAAAATTACACACACATTATTCTCAGTAAAAATTTTAAAGTATTTTGATACACAGTTATCAGTTGAGATCCTTAGTGATCAAAACCGTTTATAATACAAAAATTAAATACCAAGAATCAGCAGGTGGATATTGGTGCGTGTTTACGACAACAGTTGTTCAGACATTTAAAACTATTAAAATTATTCAAGGGGGCCTCCCTGGTGGCACAGTGGTTGAGAGTCCACCTGCTGATGCAGGGGACATGGGTTCATGCCCCGGTCCGGGAGGATCCCACATGCTGTGGTGCAGCTAGGCCCGTGAGCCACGGCCACTGAGCCTGCGCATCCGGACCCTGTGCTCCGCAACAGGAGAGGCCATAAAAAAACTATTCAAGGGAAGTAACCCAGAGATAGACATAAACTGAATATACTTTTGTTAACCTGAACCAAATAGGCTGCCAGATATTTCTCCAGCAAAGATGGGTTTATTCGGGATCAGCAGAGAATTGCACTCATGGTCTGCAACCATGGCGAGCCACAAACAAGTGGTGCCCTACATGGCAAGAGAATGAGAATGCTTTTGTAGAGAGGAAAGGAAGTTGGGAGGGCTATAGTAAACAGAGTTCATAGTTTTTCATTGCCTGAGTCTTTGACAGCACTTCCTGTTGTGTTCTGCTATTGTCACAGGGTAGGGAGCTCCTTTTGGTCTCCCAACTTTATTTAGTTTAGCTTTTTGTTTGTTAATTTTTTACACTATTAACCTGAAAAATGTTTAATATTGTTTTTTTTAAGTAAGTGCTAGCTTTTCCTTATGAAAAAGAAAAAGCAAATAGGATACTTGAGGAAATCAGTGGGGGTGAGGGCTTGAATGTTGATGAGAGAGTCCTTTCTAAGGGTTCTCAGACATGATGAGAACCAGTATTGCAAGCTGCTGGGTCTACCAGACAGTGACTCTGTGGTGCTGAAGAACAGGAAAGCTGAGCAGAACCTAACAGATGATTATCACTTTCATGATGACTCAGCCTTACCTGAGTACATTCTAAACCAAGAAAAACCATGATAACAGTATATTTAATCAGTGGTGAACAGCCCAGCCTATAATCTGGATTCTGTCAGTTATACCATTATTCCAAGTCTTAGGTTTGGAGTTAAAAAAAAAAAAAAAAAGTTAAAAAGATTCCAGTGTGGTAGAAAAACAGACTAGGCTAAGTAGCAAACTGAGAGTAATGTTTAGACAAAACATTCATAATCTTTAGTAATGTGTAAACATAACTAATCCCTTATTTCAATCCTATCAGTATAGGTATCTATGCTTCTCTATAAGTAGCCAAGGAAAGAAATTGGTGACAGTGCTTGATAGCTAGCTATAATTCATAGGTAGTTTAGTATGGGCATTTTTCAGATTAAATCTTGCCTCTGTTCTTCCATATTCATATCAATTCATTAGCTCCCATAATTTCTGCAATGATAAGCTGTTCATCTTATCGTCACTGGACTTACATGAATACCAATAGTGACCATATTGACATCAAACTGTAACCCAACATCATCACTACAGGCAAGAGATGCCCCCAACTTCTATCCTGCTTCTTCCTCACATGAAGGAATGTAACAAAAGTGATCTAGTCATTCCTTTCTAAAGATGACATTCCTGAAACTCAGGTTCCTACATCTAGAATTTATATTGTGATATTAACATTATTAGAATAACTACAACTTTAACCTAAAAACAAACATTAATATTTATAGGTATTATATCCTCCAGAGATTCTTCACTATGTTCACACCCAAACACATAGAATGAGGACTTCAGGGTTGTATTTTCGCATGTGCTATCCCTAGAACTTGTGTTCTCTAAGGGCATGCTAGCAAAATATCAGAAATGACAACTAAATGTTCTCAAAGTGTTAGTAATTTTTATCATTTTATAAAGAGACTTCTTCCAGTGGCAAGGACATGACATTCACCCTATCAATCATCTATTTCTTTCTATCATCTATCTCCCTAAAAACCCATCTTAAAAAAAAGACAGGGACTCCTGTGGCAGTCCAGTGCTTAAGACTCTGTGCTTCCGCTGCAGGGGGTGCGGGTTTGATCCCTGGTCGGGGAAATAAAATCTCATATGCCACACAGCACAACAAAAAGTAAAAGTGAAAAAACCCGCAAAAACCAGAAATATTAAAACAGTGAAATAAAATCAAAACAAATATATGGGACCTCTTAAACAGAATTAGGTGACAAATAATCCTCACAAACTCAAAATATGGATGAACATGATCAATACTCCCCAAGCATCATGAGCAACTGGACAGTATTAATAACAATGAGAACAGGAAGAGGGGAGGAAGCCTGGTAAATTTGCAACATTCAACCCTAAAGGAGATCATGATTGAGTGGGAATCTGAGAACAACCAGGAACATTTGGAAAAAGTCCTTATAAACTCCAAGTGTGGGGTAAACAAAAAAGAATAAGGAGAATCAAAAAGGAGATTGTGGGGAGTTCAAATGCTAAAGCAGTTTAGCTGTCAAAGACCCTAGCATTATTAAACAAATATGCACTTTCAAAAAATAAAATTCACCTTGAAATAAATGATATCCCAAGAGATAATCAGCACACATCTGGAAAATGTGGCCATAAGAAGAGATGAAAACAGTAACCCAAAAGTTAAAATGAACTAAAAGAATTTCAGAAAAGGTCTAAGTTTGAAAGATAGCCTACAGGTCCTAAGGCAATTCTCTCAGCTTTAAAAATTATATTTTGTTGTACTTGTATTTTGTTATATTCTTATTGTTGTACAATAAAAATTGTACTTTCTGAGATAGGCCTCCTCTTTCTCACCCTCACCCTTCACAAACTGGTTCTTTTCCTGAAATCTACAACATTCTTCTGTCTTGCTTTCAGCAAATTTACCTCAAGGATATAAAACTAGAATAAAACAATTAAAAGTTTTCATATATATAATAGAAACATGTTAGAAGATATAATGGACTTTGAGAAGATGTTGATTTTAAGAAAAAGAAACATTTTTAAACAACCAGAGAACGTGGAATATGTATTGGGTATTAAATTTTATTAAACATTTTTGTTAATAATTAAGATACGATAAAGCCCTGTGGATTTGCAAACTGTCTTTTTCTTGAGATGCAGATTGAAGAATTTAAGAATGAAGTGCTTCGACATATCTCAGCAAAAGAAAAAAGAAGGAGGAATAAGTAAAATGTGTGTTGAAAAATGTTGATAGCTTTTAAAGCTGGGTGATGGTCATGGTACTACTTATTTCCTTATGCTTAGAAGTGTTCATAATTAAAAAGTAAAAAAGGGGGCTTCCCTGGTGGCGCAGTGGTTGAGAATCCGCCTGCCGATGCAGGGGACACGGGTTCGTGCCCCGGTCCGGGAAGATCCCACATGCCGCGGAGCTGCTGGGCCCGTGAGCTATGGCCGCTGAGCCTGCGCGTCCAGAGCCTGTGCTCCGCAACGAGAGAGGCCTGCGTACTGAAAAAAAAAAAAAAAAAAAAAAGTAAAAGGAATTGCACATGAGTATGTAACAACACAGTCTATTAAACTTCTAAAATAATTATTTTTATGAAGTATTTCTAGGTAGCTAAGTCCCTATTTCCAACACTTCTGATAATTTCCCCACATCAAGCACATTTTCATGTTTTTATCTTAAAATGTAAATAGAAGATTGCATTATTTTAACAGCTAATATAGTTCATCTTATGAGAAATGTCTCAAAAGGCTTCCTTTGGTAGACACAGTAGCCAGCACCAAAACATTAAAGAAGGAGAAAGTTCTTCTCCATTATGAAATATGAAAATAGAGAGCTTACAGGAGGAAAGGAGAGGGTGAGAAGCGGAGTGAGAAAGAGTGGAAACTGTGTCTTACGTGTAGTTACTGGGCCAGAAGGAGTCCTTCCAAACATCTACCTGGTTCTTTAGTAAAGTTTAAGAAACTCACTAAATTCTACCATGTGGTAGGTTATCTTGTGAAAGCCAGTGAAGAGACTGAATTCTGGGTCAAGGTTGATGTAGGAAAGTGCAAGAGGTGAGCAAGCAAACCTTCTTCCAATTGCCCTGAGTCAGAGACATACCAAACATTTTCTGTGACTTTTAAAAGGCCTAAAAGACTTCTTTATCTACTACCCTTGAAAGCTTAGTACCTGGGCACACATTAGAATTTGCCACCACTCTCATCTATGTCCATTTTACTAAGGTTTTCTAGGCCTAATTTAGTGACAAGTCTGAGAAGATGCCAGAAATTCAGTTCTTCCCAGATGACAAGCTCATCTCTCCCCTCCTCAGACCCTAAGCCTTTTCTTTTGGGCTGAATGAAAGGGGCTGGCCAATTTTCACTGAAGTCTGTTTACATCAAAGGCACAAAATGCAGAGGAAAGAGAATCCCAGGAACCCTTTTCTCTTTTGCCTTGAGGAAGAATAATTAACCCCTACACTGGTGGCCACTATAGCTTCTCTTCCCTTCCTTTTATCACTCCTCTTTTATTGTTCAGAGAGTCACCTTTGAACTCCAGTTTTCCAGTGTCTCTATTTAGTACATCTTTGTATTGAAATCCCATGCTTTGTACAAATATAATGAAAAATCATTTGTACGAGTCCAAAAATAAAAAGAAAAGGAAAATGTAGAAAATAAGTAAATATAGAGGTGTGGTAAAAATTATTCATACCATGAACATTATGAAATACATTCTCAATTGAGAACAGATAACATGTCACTATTAGGAAGTTTTAGTAAATCTGCATGTATTATAACCCCTCAGAATATAACTGGAAACATGGGATTTAAATGAAATTTAAACTAACTCTTAATCACAATGTTAGCTTTTTTTTTTTTTTTTTTTTTGCATTAAGTCTTGTGCATTTTAGCTCAAGGAACTTCTCAAATTCTCAACTCTAACTACGGCGCCCTTACTTTGAAAACAGTGAAGGGGAGCAGAATTTGTCATCCCCAAATATGCCCGGGCCTCTCACTGTTGTGGCCTCTCCTGTTGCAGAGCACAGGCTCTGGATGGGCAGGTTCAGTGGCCAGGGCTCATGGACCTAGCCGCTCGGCGGCATGTGGGATCTTCCCAGACCGGGGCACGAACCTGTGTCCCCTGCATCTGCAGGCGGACTCTCAACCACTGCACCACCAGGGAAGCCCAAATATGCCTCTTTGGGATAAGGATTATTTGAGGCTGATTATTTTTAAGAAACAGCAGACACAGGAGAAGCTCTGAAAACCAAGTAGAAGTTACCCTCTTTTTTGTAAGAGAAATTTACATTTATAAGGTAAATCTCCATTTGTAAGAGTGACTCCTCCCTATTAGACAGAAGAGGGTGACTGAATTTCTTGACTCTTATCAATAGAGAAGACAATAACTGAAATCTGCATATCAACAACATACATTTATTTACCTTGCTTTTCCTGATAACCTCCTGTAACTTGCTCCCACCCACCCCTCCAACATCTTTTGTCTTTAGCTGGAGATAATATTATAAGGTGGTGGCTTGAACCATTTCAGGGAGTTAGTTTTCCTGGATAATGGAACTCCATATATACAGGAGTTACACATGTTATTAAATATCTGTTTTTCTCCAGTTAATATGTATTTTATTAGAGGGGCGTCTCAGCCGAGAATCTTGAAGGGTAGAGGAATTTTTTTTTTCCTCCCCTACAACAGCAAGTAGAAAGACTGGGATTGGTGATAAAAGGAGGGAAGAATGTTACTTCCTGAATAGACATGTGGGAAAGCAGACAATAATTTAGCAGCAGAAAAATTCATTCTGCTCAATATAAAAACACAGCAGACCATTCACTGTAGGGGCAAACAACACTTCACTTCCCATGTAATTCTAAAGGCATTTTTGAATTTAAGCCCACTGACCTTCATGATAACAATGAGCTATCAAGGAAAAGAGAAAGTAAATATTAAATTCATCTCTAATACACTTTCTTCCAAGTGCTAAAATTAAAGATTTAGATGTCAGGGATATGAAAGAATAAAAATTCATTATCTGGAAATTTGGTTGTTTGAAATGTCTAACTGAAACAGGAGGGAAGGGGGCAGGGCACAACCTTTAAAAGAATGACATAGCTGGAGGACATGAAATAAACTGATTAGAACCAAATAGGTCCATGATAGCAGATGAGTTGACTTCCACTATAGCTTGAGCCTTAGTATCTGCTCATTGTAATGCATCAGCAAGCTAAATGACAAACCCACAGGTGCCATGACAGTTCCAAGGCTGACCATAAAGGTCAAAAGTGGGCAGTGGCCCAATCCCTGGAAATCCCCACCCCTTCCCCCAAATAGCTAGAATATTCCTCCCACTCATTAGCCTATGAAATTACCCATCCCTATAAAAACTGACAACCCCATACCCTGGTGCTGCTCTCACCTTCTGAGATGGCCCACACTCTGTCTGAGGAGTGTGTTTCTCTCCAAATAAATCCACTTCTTACCTATCATTTTGTCTCTCACTGAATTCTTCCTGTGATGAGCCATCAAGAACCTGAGCTTCATCAGGTCCTGAGACCAGGTGTGTGATCTCAGTTAAAAGACCGTGGGTTCAAGTCCCAGCCTGGGTTTTGGCTGGGTTTGAGTCTCAGCTCATGGGTTCAAGTCCCAGTCTGAACTGCACAGTTTCATAACTTCCCAATAAATTCATTAAAATGAAGATTCTCTGAATATACAAAGATATTAGTACATATAAAATTCTTCCCCCTCCTTTCCTCACATATATTTGAATCCTGACTTTAATAATCTATAAGTGTGTGACATTAAGAAAACATAATCTCTGAGCCTCAGTTTTCTTATCTGTTTATCAGGAATATGTTTGTCCTTCTCTCTGTACAAGGTTTCTCAACAAGCTATACAATATGAAATATATTTCTAATATTATTTTAACATTTATCTTTTTATCTTACTATTTTAAACATATTTGAGAATATGTGAGACCTATTTTTACCCTCATAAAAATTCCCTCACTCAACAGAATTTTTCAATCATATATTTAAATTTACCTGCAAAATACAAACATATATCTATTCTTCAAAAATAACAATTATTTTAAAGCACATACAAGTACATGGAAACCAAGATGGCTAACTATACATGAAGTCAACAAAATACCCAAAAGAATATCTTTACTTTTAAAAACTTTTCCCTTGGTTAAAGACAAACCATTTTAACCTCCATCCTGACTTGGCAAAATCTCCACTTTCACACTTAACAGTGGCCACCAGGTGATCTATCAGCATGGATGGGCAAAGTCAGTACTTCTGCAGTATAGGATAACCTGCTATAAATGTAAGGCAATATTTTTACGTCTTTCATTTTGGCAGGTTGTTTTTACAACTTTGTAAGCTAAAAGATACAGACCTCTGCAGATAAATGCTGCTTGAGGCTGAACAGCTTCACTCATTCATCAGAATTTTGATGCTAGTGAACTAAGGCTGAAAATTCAGAGGAGTATTATCAATTCACAGCAACCATGGTTGAGTGGGTAGGGATTAGGGAGCGTTCATTTTAGCCTGCTGTTATCGTTCCCTTGTCAGGCAGAACTCTGTAATGCTTGACTGCGTTTAAGTGCTAAATGTGATGGTAAAACTTGGTCATGATGACTACTTTAAGAGGATATAAATAATATCTAACGGTATTGCACAATATGATTTTAAAAGCACTTCCGCATTCATTCTCCAATTTCACCCTTACACCAATTTTATCAGAGAGGTAATAACCTTTTTTTTTCTTCTTTTTTTCTTTCAAACAAATGCAGAAACTAAGACTCAGGGATTACAAGTAACTTGACAAAGTAAACAATGTCTAAAAATAGAAAGTGAGGTTCAACACACTCTCCAAGTTTGGATTAAAATGAAGGCTCTGACTTTACTGGTTGTGTGACCTTGATCAAGTGAGTGAATTCTTCAGTTGAGTATTTTTCTTGCCTTTCAATTGGGGAAATATTACATTCTACAGCGTAGTTGTTATTACCAGATAAGATGATTTTTAACATGTCCTCATGGTGTATAACATGTGATATATGCTCATCACTTGAGTTTCCTCCCTGTATTTCAAACTCCTTATTTTCTCACAGTTACATTTAAGTCTGAGTAGAGTTAGCTTCCAGTATAATTTACTTGGCCAACCAAAAAATCATGTGATGATGTTAGAAGTATAAGGGTAGAAAAATTTTTCTTTTACCCTTCTAGGTTCCTTGGCTGGTCTAATAATGAAATTGATATAAGACATATTAATAGAAGAAAAACAAAAGTTTAATAACATGCATACCTTCTTTATCCATGGGAGATACCCAGGAAAACTCAGTAACTCCCTGATATGTCTAAGGCCATTACCTTAAATGCCATCTTCAGCTAAAGACAGATGTTGGGGGTTGAGAGTCACTTATGGGAAGTTATCAGGAAGAGCACAGAAAACAAGGGTATGTTATACAGACTGTTATACAGATTTAAGTTGTTGCCTTCCCCACTGATAAGGTCCTAGAGGTATAGATACCCTCCTTTTTTTGGTACAGCAAGGGAGACACCCTTACAAGTTGAGATTTCCCTTATAAATGTAAATAGTTTTTACAAAAGTATAACTTCTACTCAGTTTTCAGAGCTTTACTTATGTCTTCTGTTTCTTAAAAATAATCAGCCTAAAATAATAAATATACCAAAGAGACATATTTTGGGGTGTTGGGGTGGTATGTTTTGCTCTTATTCAGTCCCACCTTTGAAACTTAAAAGACGTTTCATAATACAGAAGCAACATTGATTGCTCCATATCTCATTGAACCTATTCTTAAGAATAGATCATTTCAGTTAAACACTTGTGTCTCATTTCAGGAGGCAGCTGATGCCAGTGAGCTCCCAAAGTTTGTCCTATATTGCATAAACCAGGTATTTAATAAGTGGTACTTCTACAGAAACAAAAAAACAAAGGTTAATGATTAGAGCAACTTATAAACCCAGGGTCTGAGTCCTGAGAACTACCAGTTGAGGGAAGATTTCTAGATGTCAGGCTCGAAGCATCTTCAGGTGGAGGGAGAGCAGGCAGTGCCAATCTGACAGATTTTCCTGGTTTGCAGTTTGAATGTCTCTGATGATGTCATCAGGTAGACTGGTACTTTCTGAGTGGCCCACACAGCAACAGACACAAAGATTGTCTAAACATGAGTTGTGTGACAACTTCTCTGAAGTTTTATATCAAGGCATATAGCTTCAGTTTGCAGGGCTTTAGGGGATTAAAAGGCAATTTTTGGTCTCAGTGATTCCAAGTCAAAAGAATGGGATAAAATTGAAAACATTAGTTTGGAGAGTCATAAACAGATATTTGAAGGAAACTAGAATTTAGGATCCAGTCCAGTTTACAAGTAAATAATAAAATCTCAAAGACAATGAACAGTACTGAAATCTAATATCCACAGTGTGTATTATAGTTTCTATAGGTACATAATTTCTCTCTCCAATATCACTCTCATTTCTACCAAAGATAGACAAATTAAGACTAATTTGTTTGAAAAATAAGTCTAGATTCAATAAAATTGGTCTGGTAATTTAATAAGTGCAGCAAAAATAGCCATTAACCATATAGGCTCTTTTAAATCTGCTTTTCTAGAACTTTTCATAAGGAACCTCAGATTGAATTTTAAAAGCCTCTCAAGGCCAGGAGCCATGCCAAGGACTTGCCGTCAGACTTTGCCTGCAATACCTATGGATTTGGGTTAATTAATTCTCTCTTCTCAAGGTCCCCAAAATATCCTGAGGTTCTTTTACCTGCCAGGAAGTGACCTCCCTTACTCACCTGGGTAGACTGCTGGGAACTCTGTAAACAAGGAACCAGGCCAATATCTTTAAGGGGCTCAATTGGCTCTATAAAGTCAACCTTAGTTTCTTAAAGCTGTCTGGTCATATCTGAGTCTACACACATTCTCAAATCTGACATTCCAGTCAAAGCCTTGATAATATATCCAATTATATTATCCAGTTGTGTCTTATTACAAAGAGAATGGATTCTTATTGAACGTATGCAAATAACTATATTGCTATGAAAATAAGAATATTCACTAAGAGTTTCTGAATTCTGGAGAGATCAGGTAGGTAGAAAAAAGGATAAATGTTTCATCTTTATTTATAAAAGTATATTTTACCAAATTGTTCTAAGTCATAGATAGCCTAAGAGCAAAGAGAAAAAGTTTCCTTAAATCTGGAAAAATAAAACATTAAAAAAAAGCAATATTTCAAACAAAAAGTCATAAAAATTATAATAATCCTCCTCAGTTTATTCAGTCCATGTTATTAATTCTTGTTCTGCTTGAATCTTGTTTTTTCATTAATTCTGTAAATTCTTACCCAGTTAAGTTTTGACACAACTTCTTTACTTAATACCTGCTTAAACATTTTGACTTTCATAATCCTGTCAACCCTTAGACTTTTACATTTTCTAAATCTAATTGTAGCCTGAGTCACAGTTTCAACAATGGGTTTTGGTAAGCCAGTTCATGGGGTTCCTGTATCCCCTAATCATTTTACTCACTCTTGTGGAAAAGGCTGTGGATCCCCAGTGACGGGTCAAGTCAAGGAACCCTGGCCCTTGTATCAATCTTTAACTTGATTAATCTCTCTAACCTTTGCCCCAGGTGGTTGCTGGTCAGGCTTCTCATAGCAACATTTGCCCTTCTAGCTTTTAAATTTCTCCAAACTGGGGTAAATGGGGTAAATAGAACAGACTTGTTTGGGCACCTTAATGGTGGAAGATCAGCAGGGGGTCAATTTTGACTCACCCGACCTTTGCTAGTGCTATATTAAGACCTTTGTTTTAACTCTATCAATGTCCATTTTATTCATCCCTTTTTTTTTTTTTTTTTTTTTTTTTTTTTTTTTTTTTTGCCGTACGCGGGCCTCTCACTGTTGCAGAGCACAGGCTCCGGATGCGCAGGCTCAGCGGCCATGGCTCACGGGCCTAGCCGCTCTGCGGCATGTGGGATCTTTCTGGACCAGGGCACGAACGCATGTCCCCTGCATCGGCAGGTGGACTCTCAACTACTGTGCCATCAGGGAAGCCCCATCCCATTTCTTGATAACCATATAATGATATCCTTTGCTGAGATGAATCCCATGATGCTTTCTTTTCTGTTTCCTCTTTGTTTTGTCCCAATCAATATTCACATTATTCACCTTATTTCTTAATATAAGCAGCTCTTTTGTCCCTTTCCTGTTTGCTTATTTCTGTTCCCCTTAAACCTTAATTGTAAACATGAGATCACTAGGTAATATTTAATGTAATTCCTAATTTCTGCTCTACTGTATGTGCACAATGCCTTGCTTAACCTGTTGGTTCTTTTTCTGGATTAAAAAGAGTAAGAATGAAGAATTAAGTAGGTAAAGAATGACTGACTAGCTACACCCAGCTTCCACCCTTAGCAAATTTGCAGGCAGACCACATTGCAAGATGGCATCAAAAGGAAGATTAGAAGTCAGAAGGTCTGTATGCAATAGAAAAATGATGAAGAATCTGACCTCCTACATTAATGATTAATTGAGATTGTTTGCCATATTTCCCTTTAAAAATTGTCATGGCTGAGCAAAGTCTTTGGTCTTGGGACATGAGTCCAACTTCTCCCTCAATTGCCGGCTTTCTGATTAAAGTAACTTTCCTTTCTACCAACATTTGCCTCTTGATTATTGACTTTTGAGTGGTGAGAAGCCAAACTTGAGTTAGGTAACATTAATAACTATTAAGAAAATTTCCACCTTGTTGGGAAGTGTCCCTGATTCTCCTCTTGGCTTATTCCCATTATCTTGTTGATTAACCTAATGTTTTTATTAGCATCTGTAAGACCCTTGAGGGGAAGTTGAAAAGGAAATTTGAGAAGCCTTCCTGAACTATTTTCCAGTTTTGGAACAGTAAGTTTATATAGGGTGCCCATGTGAAAGAAGGCTCTTTAATCACAGCATTTACAATGACCTGGGTAGTGACCTGTGGACTTTGTATCAACCCAAACATTCTCTTTAACTCTGCAGCACTCAAATCTAAAGACATGGCCGGAAATCAGTTACTCTTATAATCTACTTCAATAAATGGATAGTCTAAGAAAGTAAAAGTCCTTTATTGCTACAGGCAGTAAGAATGGTAGTGTGAAAATAGTGTCTCTAGTTTCCCATAAGAATGTGAAGTGCCTCCAGTTATACACCCACTAATCTGTAACACCAGGCAGGCACTACTGGAATGGGATTTTTTCCAGCACTAAGTAATGAAGATTGAGATAACAAAGGACCCTTATGGACTGAAGCACCTTATGACAAACTCCCTTGAGAGCATTCACAATCAGACAAAGAGAGATTCTGTCACAAGCCAGGTTGTTACATGTGCTTCTGACTAACTGGCTTATCAGATCCACAGCCTATTTGGCTGTCCACCAGATCCATGCTGTTACATTTATCCACCAGCTGGCAGAGGCCAGAGAGAATATTATCACTAATCATAAAGCCAAGCTCTTAGAACATAGAAAAAGGTGGCAGAGAAAAAAGAAAATAATAACCATCTCCAGCAAGAAAAGTATCAATAGAAAACAAGAGTACTCATAACAAATTTTTACCAAAGTTTCTATACACAATTTGTTTATATGAACAAATTCATGTAAATATTTTCTCCTGCTAGTCTAAATTTAGAAAAAGAAAAGGACTCTCACCATTTTCACTTCCAAAAGACCCTGCAGGCAGAGATCCAGGAGCCTGACATGGTAAGATTCTTACCTTGTGCCAGCTTTTGTCAGAGGTCCTAGGATCTCTCAGCTGCAGCAATCCTGGAGTGAAAAGTGTCCAACTGGCTTATAGTCCCTTTGTGGCTGCCAAAATTGTAGGGGTGGAAAAATTTTCCTGCTACATTTTTAGGCTCTTTGGCTGGTCTTGTTACCAAATGTGAGTTTGTGTGCCTGACAAAGAGTGAGGCCAAACAAACTGAAACGTTTGAGTTTGAAGCAGAGGTAAGTTTATTGCAGGGCCAAGCAAGGAGAACGGGTGGCTCATGCTCAAAAAAATCCTGAACTCCCTGATGGTTTGGGGGGAGAAGTTTTTATAGGCAAAATTTGGAGTGAGGGCTGCAGGGTGCGTGATTTTCTTCTGGTTGGTTTGTGGGAGGTGAAAGGGCGGTGTTCCAGGAATCTTGTGCTCGCCTAAAGTTACCATTTTCCACCTGGGTGGGGGCCTTATTTTCTGCAGAAGAACTCAAAGATATTATTATGTATATTTATTCAGGAAGGAACAAGGACCTTGCCCCATTGCTGCACTATTGTTTCTTGACTGTTCCTCCTTTGTTTCTTCATTCCCTCACTTCCGTAATTAGCAGCTGTTTGAATCTGCCCTTTGGAACTCAGGAAAGGTAAAGGAGGCTGAAAAAAACCTATTTCTTACAGATAAGAAACAGGGGGCACAGAAAGGATTTGTACCTGGGAGGGTACCACAGGGTCCTGCTCAGTTTCAGTCTAATAATTAAATTGATATAAGACAGACTAACAGAAGAAAAACAAAGAAAAGTTTAATAATATGTATACCTCCTGTATCCATGGGAGATACCAAGGAAAACTGAATAACTGTCTGAAATGGCCAAAGCCATTACCTGAAATACTGTCTTCTGCTAAAGACAAAAGAAGACATTAGGGATGAGGAGTCAGTTACTAAGAAAAGCACAGTAAAGAAGGATATGGTTATTATGCAGATTTAAGTCGTTGCCTTCTCAATTGATAACAGTTTCTAGAGATTTGGTTGTCTTCTTCTTCCTGGTACAGGGAGGAAGACATGGTTACAAGTGCAGATTTCCCTTGTAAATGTTTCTTACAAAAGGATAACTTCTACTCAGTTTTTCCTATGTCTGCTCTTTCTTAAAAATAATTAGCCTAAAATAATCAATATGCCAAAGAAGCATATTTGGGGGGGATATATTTTGTTCCTCTTCAGTAGCAATTTGGATTAAGTGATGTGTTGCCTAAATTTTAGTCCTTTCTTTAACACTAACTTGTTTGTCTTAAGGCAAACTATTAGACCTCATCTATAAAGTGAAGAAGATGACCTACTTATTCCTAAAGTTTTTCAGCTCTAAAACTCCCAAAGCAATTAAAATGAGGTAAGTTAACAGTGGTATTTTTGCTCTTCAAACACTATTGTGAGATTACTGAATTAATACTTAAAATATTTATTGATCATGGAAGACAGGACAGGTAGTCACAGTGAAAACAAGGTTAGTAGAATACTAAAATGACAGCATAGCTCAAAGAAAACTTCAGACCTCCAGTTAACAGGATGTCTCTATCTACCCCTGAAATAGACTCTGCTATCTTTCCACTAATATGTGTTTTGCTACCTAGAAACAAATAAAAATTTAAACTTGGGAAAATTCTACCCCAGTAACTGGTAGACAATAACTCTACCCATGAGGCATGTGGAAATGTACTATTTTTTCTTTGAATTTTATTTAATTTATTTTTTTATATGGAACTATGCTATTAAAACCATATTCTGGTTTTACCTCAGGGCAACACACTGCACTTAAAAACAGAAATTTTCAGGAAAAAAAAAGGTTGGAGGTCACTTTGTTTCTTACCCATTTTCTGCCTTCTGATTTAGCTACAAAAGCTGTGCTTTAATCAGAAATATGGATAACCATGACTCTGCTAAAAAGGTGATGATTTTGAAGAGATGACAAAATTTCCCTGATCAAATTTCTAAATGCTTTCAGAAACAAAAATATACTCACTGCTCCAGAGCAGAATTAGAAATAGTATTTAGAATCTCTTTTGGAATAGAATTCCAACAAATTACAGAGATAATAGAAGCAGAAAATATGTGTGTGTTTGTGTGTATGTGTGTTATACCTATTAGATCAGAAATTGAGAGAATAAGGCTATGGAAAGAGAAAATAATTTCATCTTAGAACAAAAGATTCACTTAAAATGGATAGCTGCTAAAATATGGGAATTAGGCTGGAGACTGTGGATAATAAACATTTCTTCTGCCTTAAATCTGAGAGACAGACTTAACCTTCATCCAAGTAGACATTAGAGTGTGTCCAAGGGCAGTCTATATGTTCTGAGTCTATATTTCTTTCCTCACTCAAAGACAATTAAAGAATACAGAAAAAGAAATAATGAGGCTATGGAAAGAAAACAGAGCAGTAGTTAAAGGAAATTTCATCCCACAGACTCAAAAGAACAAATACTTCTAAGAAATCATCTACTAAGGAATCCAGAAAAAAATTTCAAGAACTTGTCAATCTAAATAGAATGAGAGAAGGCACTGATTCAGTAGAATAGTAGTAGAAAAGAGTAAAGGTAAAAATAGAGAATATTTAATATTAAAATACTAGTAATATAATATTTAGTAATTATATTAAAATATACTATATACTAATTACATATTAAAACATGTCCATTATTTTCACATTTCTGCTAATCCTGTGACATCAGTCATTGTTATCAATATGCTTAGGGGAATTTTTTAATCAGTACAAGTGTTTAAAAAGAGAAATAAATAAACTCTATAAACATATCTGTTGTAGTTTTTGAGTTTGTCGTAAGAAGAATGGAATCCAAATATTATTACTGGAGCTGAATTATTTAGGTTCAAATTCCACCTTTACTCTTTTTTAGCAGAGTGATTCCTTGCAAATTATTTAATCTGTGTTCCAATTTCCTCCACTATTAAATGGGGATAATAATAGTACCTTACTGTATCAGTCAACACTGATAAAACAATGATAGGTAACAAAAAAACACAAAATCTCAATGATGTATAGTATAATAAACATGTACTGTTGACCCTTGAACAATATGGGAGTTAGGGGTGCTGACACCTCCCCCCAACTCACGTGGTCAAAAATCTCCCTCCAGGGCTTCCCTGGTGGCGCAGTGGTTGAGAATCCGCCTGCCAATGCAGGAGACACGGGTTCGTGCCCTGGTCCGGGAAGATCCCACATGCCGCGGAGCAACTGAGCCCGTGAGCCATGGCCGCTGGGCCTGCGCGTCCGGAGCCTGTGCTCCGCAACGGGAGAGGCCACAACAGTGAGAGGCCCGCATACCGCAAAAAAAAAAAAAAAAATCTCCCTCCATACCCACAGTTCTGCATTCGCAGATTCAACAAACTGGATTGTGTAGTGCTATAGTACATATTAATTGAAAAAACAATCCTTATATAAGTGTACAGGTGCAGCTCACACCTGCATTGTTCAAGGGTCAACTGTATTTAGTTCACATTTCTGTGGTCAGCTGGGAATATGGCTGATCAGATGAGACCCAGCTAATGACAGTTCATTTGGAATATCTCTGTTCCACATATTTACTACCCTCCTCCTGGGATCAGCAGACAAGTTCCTTCTGTGTAACAGAAGCACAACAAACATGCAAGAACTTTTCAAGCTTTTGTTCACATTACACCTGCTAACATTCTATTTGTCAAAGCCAGTCACAGGACCAACCTCAACCTCAAGTCAAAAAACAGTGGAATAAATTTCACCAATAGAGGCAGAGTGTGGAGAGTAAATAATTTTCAATAGTACTTGGGTTATATAAAGAGAAAAATTCATTAGTTATTATGTTAAAACACTTAGTATCTGGCACAAAGTACTCTATAGTTAATTATTATTACTTTGATTATTTATATTAATTTCTTTTCATGCTAAACTTGGTTGATATAAAGAAAAAATTATCAAATGAGCCCCAGTAGTTATTTTCCTCAGAAAGCACAAGGGATCTAAAAGATTGAATCTTTGGTCTGGAAAGGTTAGAAGAGGACATATACTTACTCTATATCTTTTCCAACCTAAGTTTAAAACTATGCAGAATCAGTGACAGAAACCAGACAAGATCCAAAAAAAGGAAGGTGGAAGGTATAGAAATGAGAATATAGAACATAGCTGCAATTACTCCTCTTAATAGTTGTCATACACTAAGAGGCTAAACAATAATAAAAATGATATCTTTCTACACTGCATCTTTGTCTCACATCTTAAGATCAGAAGATATTTTATTTTTTTACTATCTTTTTGAGTTTTCCAGTTTTAGAAACTTCACCTATTCTCTATTTCTGCCTCTCCTTATCACTCCATATTCACAAAGCCCACATATATTTAGTCAATAAATCCCATCAAGTCTGGAAGAGTCTTGCTAATGCTCGGCCTCCATTCCATCCCCATCACTGGTGCTATAATGAATCAACATCATTTCTCACAGTAAAAAGTACAGAAGCAAATATTTCTCTATTCTAGCTTAACTTCAGTGCTATCATTTAATTTTAGTCAAAATTAAATGGGATGGGGAAAAAAAAGCAAAGGGAGGGTATTCCAAAGCAATGGCACTGTACCTATAGACTTGACACTGGGGAAAATCACTAAATATGTCAGTCTAAATATAAGGTATATGGTTTATTAATATATCATTTGCAATAAAGGAAACATTGGATTGCCTATTTAAAAAATTAATGGAATGATTTCACCTGCCTCTAATGTCTCATTGCTTACAAATTAAGGTCAGACTCCTTAACATGGTACAAAAGCTTCTGTAGAACCAAACTCTCCAGCCCATTCTTCCCCAGAGGAATTCTTTTCTCCAGATATGAATCCATTCATGCTCTATTTAAATTGTTCCTAGAACTCTCTCTCTTCCTATTTAAGGATACCTCCTCATCTTCTAAGTTACATGCCTAACACCATTACTTCTGCGAACACTTTTTCAAATCCTCAAGGCATAGCTAGTTGATTCCCTCTATGCGCTCATGTTGTAAATTTATCTATTTTACAACCTATGTTATACTGTTGTTGTTGAAGGGTGTCTATGACCAAAATGTTGAGTTCTTGTTTTTTATTCATGAGCTCCTGACACAGAATCCATCACATAGTAGTGTTTGATAGATGATAGATAGATAGACAGATACATGAATAAAGTGGTTGAGAAAAGCATATCAACTAACAAAAATGTCATCAAATCACCTCAAAGCTCTCAAATTTGAGCTGATCTCATACTGTTTCATTTTCAGCCCCTGTATTTATGAGATACCATATACCAAGGATCAATTATATAATAATTTGCAGTACAGTATCCTATATTGAAACTTTTGTGGTTTCCCACGAACCAGAATAGTATTGTGGATAAAGAATGTGATTTGAAGTTAAAGACCATGGATTTCTGCCCACTTTGACATTTTCTTATTATGTGACCTTGTGAAAGTTATATAACTTCTCTGAGCCTCAGTCCTTTCCTCAGAGAAGAGGATGATAACATGGGCTCTAACTTATGGACTTTTTAATAACAGGTTGTTGTAACCCCAGTGCAGGTCTGAGTCACTAATGAAGACTTATAACTCTCAGCCCCTTGCTAAGATCTCTGATTTCCTTCCTAACTTGTATGAGGTGATCACATTAAACATGCTTGATATTCAAGCTCTTAAAGCAGAAATTGTGTGCTGGAAACTGGGATGCAGTTATCAAAATAAGAATTATGGTTTATGCTATTGCTAACATCGTCCCTGCCTTAGGTCTGGAAATGCTCACCAGCAAGGCTCTGCAGGCCTAGAGTCTCTTTAATACAGAAATGGAGGGCTTCCCTGGTGGCGCAGTGGTTGAGTCCGCCTGCCGATGCTGGGGATGTGGGTTCGTGCCCCGGTCCGAGAAGATCCCACATGCCGCGGAGCGGGTGGGCCGGTGAGCTGTGGCCGCTGAGCCTGCGCGTCTGGAGCCTGTGCTCCACAACGGGAGAGGCCACAGCAGTGAGAGGCCCGCGTACCGCAAAAAAATAAAAATAAAAAAAATGGATAAATGACATAGCTTGGGGAAAGGTTTATTTTATCCTACATGGGAGTCTATAACTCTTCATCCAGAGGGAGGAAACAAAGACCAAGGTCAAAACTCAATAGCTCAGTGAGTATCTCTGTGATAACCAGAAACCTAGAAAGAGACCCCTTTTATAACCACACACCTCTAGCATCCAAAGAGCTTCACCAACCTGCTTAGCCTTTGTTGCTTCTCTTCTATCAGATGAGATAGGTTTACTGTTGAACAAGTTACAAATCCTCTGACCGTATACCTCTTGAAATTCTGTATGTACCTGGTTAGGCTAGCAAAGTTCTCTACTTTGGGGGTGGGGGACAGGTTGCCTCTCTTTCTCTTGCTCTATCTCTTTTTGTATGTCTATGTGTCTCTGTCTCTTTATCTGTCTCTCTCTTTCTCTTTTTGTCCTTCTTATAAACAAATTCCCTATACACAGGCAGTTTGAGCTTAACACTTCTATCCAGCATATGACCTCTGATGCAGAAAAAGTTTATAATGACTGGTCGATATTTCCAAACAGTGGGTTCAAATCCTGACCCTGCTCTTTTACATATAACTTGTTATATAACTTGCAGTCAATGAGTTAGTCACTCTCAAACCACAGGAGCTTACCTGAAAATGGGGGCAATAATAATCTCTTCTTCATATGGTTTTTGTTATAAGTCTATAAAGCCCTTAGCACAGTGTCTAGTACACAATAAACACTCCAGTAATATTATCTATTATGAATGACACTGCCCCTAATATGTGCCTGTGTACGAGGGTGTGTTGGAGCCAGCTCAATACCGGCTTAAGAGAGCCAACAGGTACATACTCACAAATTTTACTAACAAATTGTTAAACTGTTGGTAGCTTGAAATTACCCATAGTGTGAGTAAATAGACCAAGGAAATTAGCAACTGCTACAAATCAAGGTTTTTGGGATTTTTTTGAGAGCTGATTACCAACCTATAACTACTTATATATAATATACTGTATGAATTTGGCAAAAAAAATGTAATAATGTTTAACATTGTTAATATATGGCACTGTGTATAAACCCCAAACTACATCTGATAGTAAGCACTTCTCGATATAGATTTCTTCTGTTATAGTTGTAGTGATGATGAAAGAAGCAAAATTGTGTAAAAGAACACTGTAAACTCTAAGTTGTAAGAGCATTTCCTATTCTTATATTAGTGACAATTCAAAAAGGCACATGATTATACAATCTAAAAGAAACCAGTGATTACCTCTTTCTTCTTTCATTAGAGTTCCAAAGAAAATCTGTGTTGTGACATTCCTAATTTTATATTGATCAATGTGCCCTCAAGTTTTGTTCAGATGAGGAGGAGATTGAGCAATTGACAAAGAGGCAAGACCACAGGTCTTTCCTGTAAGGAACATGCCCTTATGTTATTTCATTCTACCTTTCCATTGTTGGGACTATGGCAAAAGCTTTTCCAACTAATTAGCTCACCAACTGAGACTTTTCATCTTCCTCATTTTTTTTTTTTGCGGTATGCGGGCCTCTCACTGTCGTGGCTCCTCCCATTGCGGAGCACAGGCTCCGGACGCACAGGCCCAGCGGCCATGGCTCACGGGCTCAGTCGCTCCGCGGCATGTGGGATCTTCCCGGACCAGGGCACGAACCCGTGTCTCCTGCATCGGCAGGCGGATTCTCAACCACTGCGCCACCGGGGAAGCCCGTCTTCCTCATTTTTATATGAACCCTATAATTAGCTCACCAGTCTTCTCAGTTACCCAAACTCAGAATAATATTAATTTCCTTGGATAATTTGCATATGGTGATCTCTATTTGAAATGTCCTTTTTCTTGTCCCATCCAGGAAAATTTGCCTCACTTCTTCCCCTTATAAACTCTATAATACCCTGGACCCCTCACTATTGAATGCATTATTACATGAATTTCAATTACTTACACACCTGCTTGTCATTTTTTGGGGAGATTCTGAACACTGTAAATGTTTTAGAATGAATAAATGTTTATGAGTACCCATATTCTCTTTAAAATTCTGCTGATATCTTTCTTTTCTATACTTTATTATATAAGGATTCTAAAGATAATTGTCTTTCTGAGCAAGAACGTTGAATGGAAGGGATACTTTCTGTAAACTATTTTACTAACCCAGAAAGTTACTGTATTAAAGGAAAAAAATATAAAACCACTTGTGAAATCATCTTAGGCTTTACGCAGTTATAAAACACGCCAGTCAGTATAGGCATAATTCCCATCTGCTAATCTCTAAGCACAATGGATTCATCAGGAATCTTGCCACAGTACCTGAAAATGGTGGGAATATCAGGTTAGGTTTAATCTCTACCAGTCAGCTGATGGAGGATGGTGCAAATGAAGCCAATATCCACAGCTGGTTTCCTTTATGATCCAGTTAATTTTGCTTAAGCAATTTGACAGAGAGGTAAACTCTCACACCTTCTGATTTATATTCACTAGATAATTATGATATAGAAGAGGAAAATCAAACCTCTCAGTTAGTTATACTACATCCATTTTCCTTATTGATTACAGTGACATCTCCCATATCACCTTTAGCTTTACTAATACTTACATTTATTTTAATCAAAACCACTCATCAACAATCACTCACTGGCAGGAAATGCACCGTTGTATTACAATCATATCACTGGGCCTTTGACTACTCTTTGAGTATATGGGATTGGTATCCCCTGAGTTTGTAGAGAGCTGTCCATACCATATGCATTCCCTTAAATCCCGAGTACTGAGTCTTTTCCTGTCCATCTCCCAAGGTCTCTGACTAACTATATCCTCTTTCTCTTTTTTGGAAAACTGCACTATTGTTATTAGTGCCTGACTGAGTTCTCTAGAGTCCTCTTTGAAGCACTTTTTAGGGGGAATAATTCTCACAGTTGCCACCTCATGCTCCTCTGAACACACACACACACACACACACACACACACACACACACACACACACACACAATTCTGCTGTAACATAGCACAGCAAAGAGTAGCCAGCAGTTGGGGATCCAGGTTTTCCATAGCCTTGCATAAAATTACAAAATATTCTGATAATGGTGATATTGGTTGAACTCTTACACTTCAAAGTGATGCTCTCTCTAGGAATTGCAAAATATAATCAATGTCTCTCTCCTATTTTTGATCAAACTCACAGCCTTGAAGCAATCCTAAATTTATTTTATTTATATTTTTATTGTTCTTTTAACCTCCAAATATAAATACACATCATGAGGACAGAAACTTTGCCTATTTTGTTTATTTTCTATGCCTAGTGCCTAGAGTAAAGCTTGTAAGTTGTAGGTACTCAACAGTATCTTCTGAGTGAATGAATAAAATAATGCTATTTAATCCTCAAAACAACACTGAAAGGTAGGTACTGCTATTATCCCCACAGTGAAGATGAGAACACTGAGTCATGGAGAGGCTCCCTAGATAAAAAAAAAAGTTCATATAGCTGGTTGGCTGTCTAGTCAGGATATGAAACCATTTCAGCTAGCTGCAGAAGCTGTGTTCTTAACAATTAATCTAGAAGTATAACAAATCCTAAAGAATGCAAAGCATGTTAACATGCAAAAATATTTCATATGTATATAAAAATTCATTTCCATACTCAATGATTATTGTGAACTGATAAAGATGAAAATCATATTTAAAGGATATCATTTTAATAAAAAGGAGAAAAGCAATTATGTTGTATCTGAGATTAAATACAGTTGCTAAGGCAAGCAAGCAAACAAAGAAACAATAATGACAAGCATGCTCTGAGCATTATGACAGCCGAGGTATATGGAAACACAATTGCAATTACATTAGAGGGGAAAAATATTCTCTTTATTTTAATGGGTGAAAGAATGTTATGGTAAATTTCACATGTGGAAATATGTGGAAATTCCAGAAAACACTGGAATTATCTGATAGACAATATTACTATGAGAAATATAAAGGTAGTATTAAAGTACCCATTAAGTATAGTCAACAAAGAATTGATTCTTCAGACTGTTGAGTTAGTGATGCAACCTGATATTTTGATAGTGGCATAATTCAGAGGAAATTTCTATGCAAATGAATAATGTGAAATAAGACAATAAAATAAGGAAAACAAAAGGAAGCAATAATATGAGTAATCTGATATTATTGGAGTAAGAAAAAAAGATAGAAGGAATAACCAAAAATATAAATGAAAAAGTTCTTGGTCAAAAGAACTATCATAAAAATATGTAAGGAATTGTCATATCCCAGGATAAATCAATTTTAAATAAAGAACTATGTTCAGGTAATTACTGGAATAATGCTTGAACCACAAAGGAAAGCAGGAAGAGAATGAACACAGGTTATCTATAAAAGGACACAAATAAGATTTACTTCTATATTACTTCTATGCATCACTAAATATGAGACATATATGGAAAAATATCTCTAATTTTGAAGGAAGAAAATGGGGGAACAAGAATATTAAATGAAATCGAGCTACATTTCACATGTGAAGCCAATAGAACAACTCTACTAGACAAGGAAATATTAAAAATATGCTCATCTTTATACAATTTTTGAAAGAAAAATGAAGATATGAACAGAGAAAGAAAAATATGAGCACAAGAATGGGGAATTCATAGATTAAAAGGACTTATGACAAGCACTGAAACCTAGAATAGTGTGATGTATGTCTGTATGAACACACACATACGCTTACATACATACATAGAGACACATATATAGACACATATATATACAGATGCATATACAATTTTTTTCAAACTAATAATTAAACTTAATGTAAAGGCACAATCTTGAATGGAACATATATAATATAAAATATATTTTTAATGAATATAAAATTCATATTATATCCAAAGAATATTGAAGTATGTGTGAGGGGAGGAGAGAAAAATGATGTAGGAAAAACAAAAGCCAACATGAACTACTTGTCTTAAAGAAGTGTGATAGAAAGGATACCAGCTCACTCTTGATGCTGACATTTAGAGAAACAGAGTAAAGAATACATGGTGGTATCCGGTTCAGGGCGAAAAAAAGGCAGACCAATGAAACAAGATAGAAAATACAAAAACTACTTGAGAATATAATAGACAGCTTATGATAAAGGTGATATTTTATATCACATTGGAGAAAATGATGGATGTTTTAATGAATGCTTTGGGGACAAACAGACATTTGGAGAGAAAAGTAACATTAGATTCACATTTCACATTCTACATAATAGTAAGTGCCAGATAAATTAAAACTTTAAATATAACAAATGAAACCACTTCTGGAAGAAAATGTGATTGAAAAGAAATCTAATCTTGGTATAGTAAAGCATGTCTAAGCATGACACCAGAGAGGCAAAGAACACAGCAAACACCAAGTTAAATAGACCAACACTAGGTAAATTTTAAAATGTTTTATCACCAAAAAATGTACCATCGACAAAATGCAAGCTCAAACTGTAAACATATTTGCAACATATATGACAGAAGATTATGTCTCAAAATGTGTAAGTTCTTACATTTGAATAAACATACCCAAATTGAGCAATGGACAAAAACTTGAGAAAATTGTCACAAAAGGAGGAATACAAACGTCCAAAAAGCCTAGAGAAAAGTTTTTAATTTCATTAAAAAACAATGACCTGGGGTTCCCTGGTGACGCTGTGG
This sequence comes from Kogia breviceps, assembly GCF_026419965.1. NCBI lineage: Eukaryota > Metazoa > Chordata > Mammalia > Artiodactyla > Physeteridae > Kogia > Kogia breviceps. The sequence goes on from NC_081317.1 coordinate 31,808,004, forward strand.
TTCAGAATCTGCCTGCCAATGCAGGGGACATGGGTTCGAGCCCTGGTCTGGGAAGATCCCACATGCCACGGAGCAACTAAGCTCGTGCGCCACGACTACTGAGCCTGCGCTCTCGAGTCCTCAAGCCACAACTTACTGAAGTCCGCGTGCCCTAGAGCCCGTGCTCCACAACAAGAGAAGCCACCACAGTGAGAAGACTGCTCACCACAACGAAGAGTAGCCCCTGCTCACCGCAACTAAAGAAAGTCTGCGTAGCAACGAAGACCCAATGCAGCCAAAAATAAATAAATAAATATTTTTTTTAAAAAATGACCTTTGATACTGGATTATAAGAGTCATGTAATATCTAATTTCCAGTTTTGGGGAATGTTTTTCTCTTTAGATTTTAACCACCTTCAATTGTTTCCATAATTTCTTAATATCTATTACCCCAGAGAAACTTGTAAGCTTGGTGCTATGGGAAATAAGGAATTCTGAAAACATTCCTCATCCACTGGCCTGGCTATACTAAACAGAAGTAAGCAAATACAGGTGTCTGGAATTTGAACTGCCCCCAAGTGAAGTGAATTTAAAAAGTGAGGTTCACTGTAGTCGTTAGTCATCAAACCTCTTTCATCTTCAAACAAAACAGAGGGCATGCTTTTAAATGGGAGTGAACTATTTATTCCCTTTTATTTGAGCGCCCCATCCAGACCTCAGACATATACTTACAGAATAAAAATGTAACAAAGGAGAATAAAGACAAAAAGAACTCAACTCACATAGCACCTTCCATCATTAAATTGTCAAATATGGTAGCTATTAGCCACATGTGGCTCCTTAAATTTAAATGTACATTAACTAAGATTAAATGAAATTAAAATTTCAGTTTTTCTGTCATGATAGCACATGTCAAATGCTCAGTTGTCAAATGTGGCTACCTTACTGGACAACACAGAGAGAGAATCTCATCATTGCAGAAAGCTGTATTGAATGGCACAGCTCTATTATATAAAGACTTTTTTAGCCTCAGGTCCAGATGGAATTCATCACCCTAACACAAGGCTGCACTGGACCTTGGACAAATCTGTCATTTATTGAACCTACTTGTGTACATATCTGTCTTCCTCACTAGATTCCAATCTTCTGAAGGCAAAGGGATGTCTGATTTGTCATTATAAACCACAAGAGCCATTTCCTGAAAGGTGTTTAATAAATATTTGTTGCCATAGATGTTTTCAGGAAGATTAGAGTGCCAAATATCCTTTTAAGAAGGAATAAATAAGGAGGAAATGAATGAGCCCTTTGCCTCTTCACCATCCTCTTATTCTTCTATTTTTACCAATCCAGAGAGTACTAATTGACTTTGAAACACGTATACAGTGGGAAAATAATCTCTTCAGAAATATGTAAATGGACTCTAAGAGCATTCCTTCATTTCTCCTCAATCTCTCATTCTAATTCAAAGCAGGAAAAGGGCATTTCCTCTGTCTTCATACCTCTAATTTCTATGTTACGATGGAAGCACCAATCTTTGTGTCCCATGCAAAATAAGGGTAAAAAAGGCATTAAGTGCATGATTATATACCAATTATTCTTTATGATCTATATAATCAAATACCATCTGGCAGTTTGGAAAAAATTCAATCACAGTAGCAAAAGTTGAGTGCCAGAGTCAAACTCTTACCAATCCAGCAATGCAATCAGGCCACATCCAGGCTTCTCTACAGATCCTGTGAAACGCCAAGTGATTTGAAAAAGAAAGTAAAGCTGGCCTTTATTCACTGACCCACGTGCAAATCATTTTTACCTGCGGGATAAATTCTGCCCTCACAATGATCAAAAACACTGAAAGGCAAGAGGACCAACTTCAGCTCAAGGAAAGCAAAGAAACTGATAAAAAGAGGTGAGTTAAATACAAATAACCTACTGAATTTTTTATGATAACTGTCTACTGATCTTAATTAAAACGTTCTCAAAATTTTGCAAAGAAATACTCTAATGACAAACAGAAAATATTCTCTGGAGAATCTGAGGGCATAACCCAAGCCAGCTGGCCTATCTCATATTTTCTTTTTTAAAAATCATGCAGACTTTCCCTTGGCTTCATATTACATATGTGCTGTTTGATTATCAAAGTAATGCTTTACATTACTTACCACAGGGGAAAATGACTTACCTGTCTCAGTTAATATAACAAGAACATTGCATACTGTCTTTTCAATTTTAAGAAATTGTGCTGAATTAAAGGGAGCTGACACTCTATATCAGATTTAACATGCAGACAATTTAACTGTTCTGTTTTGGCATCATTATATATTTTGAGAACTCAGACACACGCAAATATGTGGATATAAATAGTAGCATTTTAAACACTGCTTTATAAGCCATAGCAGGAAAATTAGCTAAAGAAAGGAGCTCAAGATGCTGCTATGGAGATGTAGTATGTTAAAATGATTTTATGTTACCGTCAATGGAAATGTTGGTGTTTGCACTGACTGCTTTAGAGGTCAAATTCCTTGTGTCATATGATGAGATGAAGGGATCTCAGATCCAGTGTTGTCTGTTTTTTGGGTTTTTTTGTAACAATATTTGAACCACAAGGAAAGAAAAATATAAAGTAAACATGCAGCAAAACATTGCTTGTCTACAAAATAATACAAATCAGGTTTATTTGTGTTTTCTCAACTGTATCACTAACTGAAAGAAATAAATGGAAAAATGTCTATTATTTTGAGGGGAAAAGTCTGAACCAAGAATGAAAGTTATTGATGATGGCACTCTTTATAGTTCCACAAATGCTATAAATTTTAACCCTGGCTAATCAATTGAATTCCATTAATAGTCCCTAAGGTCAGATCTCTCCTTACAGTTCTAAAGTTTCATTTTCAGTCTGTAGAACAATGTCTGGCGCATAATAGGTCTCAATAAATGTTTTAAATGTATGAATAATAGAAGTTCTGATATGTGCAATAACAATATCTATGGTTTGTTAAATTATTTACTGTTTAGTCTCAAATAGTATGTGCTAAATAAGCCAACATTGGGAACAATGCTATACTGACTCCGCCTTGGTTTTTACTCTCAGCTGATGCTAGTTTTGCTAGTTCTTGACAGACAATAACAATTCAATCCTGTGTTCAAGACATTGACTTGTACGTTACCCTAGACAAGAAAATTTACACTGATATAGAACAAGCTTTTAAGCATTTTCCATTTCACCTGTTCCCAATTTAACCATCCTGTTAATCATACTTTAAAAGAAAGAACAGATTCTTTCTATGTGTGGTGGATCTGATTTGAGTACCAATCCCAGCCTTGGACCTGTCAAGGGTAGGGACCATCAGTGCATACATTTCATATCTTATTTTTCCTGGAGTGATAATGTGTCCTTCCCAAAACCCACATGCCTACTGTCTGCGTGTCTCTATCTATCTATCTATCTATCTATCTATCTATCTATCATCTATCTTTGTCAATCATCAAGCTCTTTGGAAATTAACATCATAAATGTAAGATCCTAAACAAGTAACTGGTCATTTTGAGCTTAATTTTTTTTTTTTTTTGTAAAGTGAATGATCTTTTTCCCCCCTCTTAGCTGCTTTCTTTTTAATCAAGACATATTTTGCACAGTTAGGAGATTTACCAAATGCCCCACATTTCATTCCATAAAGCAAATCTGAAAATGACTTTTAAGGAAACTTTTTTAAAAAGTCCAGGCTCCCCAAATAACTTATTTTTCTAGGGAACTCCTACTAATGAAAATCTCAGTTTAATGTATAATAGTAAAAGTATTAAACTTTAAAAATTAAAATAAGAATGACACTAAAAATCACACAAACTCACCAAAAAATAGTTTGTTTTATGGAAAATTCTTAAGCAGAAAGTGATTGCATGTTTAACTTAATTTTTAAATTTAAGCAGGTTATTGAACTAATTTCTGGGAAACAATTTTTTTTTTGCATGTCAGTAATAAAAAAACAACTACACTAGCTCGTAAGTAGACAAACTCATTTTTTAAAAAAACAAACTGTGCTGGCTACCACAGAGACTAGGAACAATTATAATTCTAAATTTCCTGCCTTAGCTGGCCAGCACTAACTGAGCTATCTAGTGACATTATCATGTTCTTGCTAAGGTACTGTGCTGCATTTATATAAACATAACTGTGCCAATAATGACATGAGTTATCTGTTAATACAATGAGCAAATTTTCCAGTTACTGCACATAATTTATTTTTTCCTACTTTTGAGGAAACCACAACCCTTCCTGAGACTGGCCTACATCATCATAATTTTGTTCAACTTAGAAAAATGTTCATAAATTTCCCTAATTTCGTATCAATGTTTGAGGAAGTTGACCCCCAGGAAATTATAATCATATAACCTGGTGATTTCACTTGTTCCATAGCTCACCAACAAGTAGGGTAGTTAACCTCAGCTTGAGGGTTAAACTAATTTAGGAGCTTTTCCTCCCAGATCTGGAAGAACATAGAAAATACACATTTTTTTTCTATTGATAAATTGTTATATATATCTTAATCTTCCTTTCATCTGCTCTTCTCAACCTCAGTGGTTATCTGTTTTAATGGCTTTTGCAGAATATTTTTAGTAAAATACAAATTAAGATCTTAATTAAAGCTATTTTAACCCTTTAACTCAAAAATAATTAAAATAAAATATATCTAAAATCTAACATCCTGTTAAAGAGTAGATGAGGAGTATTTCTCTGGTTCTAAGGACTACCCAGTTGAAAGGGGCATTTGGTAAATCCCCAGACTTAAATTTCAGAGCTAGAGTTTCCTCATATTTAACATTGATAGAGTCTTTTAAGTATGCAATAATTGACCTTTAATATATACCAGCAGTAATTCATGGACTGTGCAAGATAGAAAAGCAAGACATAAACATAACTTCTCTCTTAGCCTTTCTGGAATTTACAAATCTATATGTCCTAGAAAAAGCCTTTTCTTCCTAGTATGTAGTTTGTGGATTCAAGTTGTTTTTGTATATCAAGACTTACATAACATGAATGTCAAAGTAATTGAGATTGAGTGCACATTTCCTCAGATTTTAGCAAGACTCACCCCCTCACTTTTTCAAATTTCTGTTTCATGTTTCTGCTCAAATAGCACCTTCTTAGAGAGAACTTCTGTAGTTACACATTAGCTGCCCCTGGCATTATATCTTTTTACTCTTTTGGTGATCATTAGTACTTGATTAGTTTTCTAGGACCACTATAACAGAGCACCCACAAATTAGGTGGCTTAAAACAACGGAAATATGTTGTCACTTTCAGAGACTAGAGGTGTGAATTCAAGGTACCTTCAGCTTCGTTTCTTTCTGAGGGCTCTGAGGGAGACTCTGTTCCATGTCTCTCTTAGCCTCTGCTGATAGCTGGCAATCCTTGGCATTCCTTGGTTTATAGATGTATCACTGCAATATCTGCCACCGTCTTCATGTGGTGTTCTCCCTGGGTGTCTCTGTGTCCAAATAACTCTCTTCTTACAAGGACACCAGTCATATTGGATTAGGGTTCATCCTTATGGTTTTTATCTTAACTTGATTATATCTGCAAAGGCTCCATTTCCAAACAAGGTCACATTCACAAGTACCAGGGGTTAGGGTTTCAATACATCTTTTAGGGGTACACAATTCAACTCACAATAGTGCTATTCAGAAAAAATCTCCAATTCTTCCCATTCCCATTATTTGAAGCATTGTATTTCCTGGAACCTTGTTTTGGAGGTATATGAACTTCTGGCCAATGTGTTATGAAATTAATATATTTACTTTCAGGACAGAAGATGTAATTGCATTTTTAAGGCATTTCTAGAACTCTCTTTTCCCTTGAACATTTTATACACCAATGTTTGAGGTGGTGGCTGTGCAGTTGTTCTGGATTCTAACTGTAGAGGGCAGAGTTTTCCTGGTTACACGTGAGGGGCTTGTAGTACAAGCAAGAAATAATTCTTTGGGTTTTGAGCTACTATGGTTTTACAAGTACTTTATATCTGTTGTTATTCTGATTGATACACTTGCTTGATTTTTCTTCTTAGGTCCTATATAGAGGTTAATATTAAGCACTTCTTTTATTATCTTTATTTTCTGATCCCTCTACCAGAACACAATCTCAATGTGACAAAGAATTTGTCTATCTTTTTCTCTGTTTCATCCTAATGCTTAGAAGAGAGGTCACAGTAATAGTTAATCAACTAAAATTTGTTAGATGGATGAATGAGTAGATAAAAGAATGAGTAGGTATGTAGTACTGAATTATAGTCTTCCTTTTTCCGTCTTTAGCATTGTATTTATGGGTTTTTATTTAATCTTTTAGCTATGTTATATTAATAATTGAATTTTAATTTTATAAAAGTCACAAACTGAATATCAGCCTTGATAAAGCATGAATTTAGGGCTTCCCTGGTGGCACAGTGGTTGAGAATCCGCCTGCCGATGCAGGGGACAAGGGTTTGTGTCCCGGTCCGGGATGCCGCGGAGCGGCTGGGCCCGTGAGCCATGGCTGCTGAGCCTGCGTATCTGGAGCCTGTGCTCTGCAATGGGAGAGGCCACAACAGTGAGAGGCCCGCGTACCACACACACACACACACACACACACACACACACACACAGCATGGATTTAGAAGAAAGTCAGTCTTAGAATTGTCATACTTTTTACAAATTAAAAGCTGTATAACTTTGGGAAAGGTTTGTTTCACTATAAACCATGTTCCTCCTTAGTAAGAGGAAACTCACTAAATTGCCAATAATTTAAAAATTGAGTAAAACAATCTAAGTACTTAATAAATTTTATTTTTCTTCCTTACACTCCATTGTGCTTCTCTTTCCTTTCAAAATGCCTAGAATAATGAACAGCATGTAAAAATAACTAAGAATATATTTATTTCTTGGTTGCAATTATCAATAAGAAATAATACTATTTTAAAATGTTTAATTTCCTTTGAGTTATAGTTTAAATTAAACTCATTATTATAATTTCAAAAATTGTAATTCACCATTACACAGTTTCTTCATTAGAAACTATCAGTAAAAATGAATTTTTTTGTAAATTGCATTCTAACTGACAAGTCTGTCTCACAGACACATGTCACACAGACACACATCAAACACCTACTCCTTTTATCCCTTTGTACTTAGGATTTCAGGAATAGATTTTTAAGTAGTTTGTGGCATGTTCAGTTGCTTTATAAAGAAACAGCAAACCAAAGGCAAATGAGTGGTTCCCTGAACCATATTTTCTTAGTTCTTTTTGTGAGTTAATGAATATTTTACCCTAAAAGGTGTGAGAGAGCAAAGATAGCTGATCTTAAAAAATTAGAATTATAAATTTTTCAATGGGATCAAGATTCTTATGTGTTTAAAACATGGAGAGAGAGATGGCTAGGAGTTCAAATTCTGAATCTTCAAGCAGCAACCTACTACCAATTCAGATTCCAAAAGGAAATATGTAGCAGGCAAACTCCAGGAAAATGCACAAATGTTATTTCTACTATTTTATTTATTACTGTAGTCTCAAAAACTTTATGTGGACTGTAAACATAGTGAGTTAGGCCAGATTATATGCAGTACCAAGTGTTACTTTTTTTTAAAAAAATGAAGTATAGTTGACTTACAATATTACCTTAGTTTCAGGTGTACAACATAGTTATTCTATTGTTATAGATTACACATCATACAAAGTTATTATGAAATATTCTATATTCCCTGTGCTGTATATTACCTCCCTGTGAATTATTTATTTTATAACTGGTTGTTTGTACCTCTTAATCCCCTTTATCTATTTTGTACCTCCCTCTTACTCTCCCCCCTCACACCACTAGTTTGTTCTCTGTATCTGTGAGTCTGCTTCTTTTTTTACTTTTAACCCTTTTTCATAACACTAGACTAGGAGCTTAGTAAATAGCCTTCTTGAAACCTTCTCTCTAGACTCTCATCCTTATCCCTAGATTTCTTATCTATCAGATGGTGAGAAATAACACACACACACACACACACATTTAAGGAAAAAAGTGCCAAAAGAAAGAGACCCAGTCACTCTAAAATCTAGAGTAAAACTAGCCTAAATATACATTTTTCAGAATGAACAGTGTATTAGTTTTCCATTGCTACCATAGCATATTACTACAAACTTAGTGGCATAAAACAACACAAATTTATTATCTCACAGTTCTGTAAGTCAGAAGTCCATGTAGGCTCTGCTCTAGGTTTCTCAAGGCTGAAATCAAAATGCCATCTTGCCTGGACTCTTACCAGGAGACTCTGGAAAGAGTCTGCTTCCAAGCACATTTAAGCTACTGGCAGATTCAGTTCTTTGTGGTTACAAGGCTGAGGTCCTTTTCTCCTTGCTGGCTTTCAGCCAGAAGCCTCTTTTAGCTGTTTAAAATCACCTGCATTTCTCATCATATTGTGTCCTCCATTTTCACACTAGCAACCACAAACCAGATCCTTCTCACGATTTTAATCTCTCTGACTTCTCCTTATGCCACATCTCTTCTGACTCCATCCTGAGAAAGTGTTTTGCTTTTAAGGGCTCATGTAATTAGATTGAGCCCAGCTAGAAAAATCCATGGTCATCTCCTTTTCTTAAGGTCTGTAACCTTAATTACATCTGGAAAGTCCTTTTTGCCATGTCAAGTAACATTTTCAAAGGTTCTGGGAATTATGGCATGGGCATTTTTGAGGAAGGCATTATTCAGCCTATTAACACAGTTTAAAAATAACAAAATGAGCATGAATTTGTTGTCACATTCATATCATTCTGCTCTAGAACACTGGCTCAAATATTACTTTGGCCTCAATCAATGTCAGCCTTCCTTATCTTTAGAACTGGAGCTGGGGCAAAGCTTTTATTTCACTTTACTCGTTAAGTTTGTTAAGGTGTCAACATCCCATAGACGTTGGCAAATGTAACCCCTAGAAGAACAATGACAGAATTTATAAACAGAGTAATAAGACTACCATTAATACAGGCTGCTTTTGAATGATGAATTGGTGATGAAGAGTTCTATGAGATCAGAAATATAGAGTAGCCAAATAAATTTGTATTTTCTTTCATCATGTCCCTGTGGATTAAAGAAACAGAGGCCTTTTGTAAAAATTCATTATTAGACAACTTCAACTTCTTTCTTATATGATAATTTAAAAGTATTCTATCAAAAGTTTAAAATTCATCTATTCATTTAGTTGTCATTTCATTTGTTCAATAGTTTTAACATTTACTCTGTGCCAAGCTCTAGGTAAAGAAAATACAATATATACCAGGAGCATATAGTCTATATGTAGATATGCTTAATAGTTAAGAGAAGTAAAATTTAAAACAATTTAATTTTTTTCTTTATCTTCCTCACCTATTTCTCTCTTGTATAATTCTGTAGTGCATAAATAGAACTGACTTATGCAATCATAAAACTCTGAAACTATGCATTAGGGCCAAGAGAGCAGAGAAACTGTCTCAATGAAGCTATCAAACCAGTACCCTTTAATTACAAAAATATTTTTTTTTACAAAAATAATTTAATATCAGAATAGGAAACAAAGATTGGTATAAATTTTAATATGAAGAAAACACAGTGCTAACCCTGAAAGTTATCCATGGCTAACTAGTCTAATCATTACAGTTTTTATCCCAATTTCTCTTCATCCTAGGAGTATCTTTCACATCAACTCCTCCATTTTCCAGAATGATATTGTTATTATTTATTATTGTAAATGCAGAGTTTAATTTTTTAATTCCCTTTTTAATCCTCTTGCTTAGCCTCCAGCTATTGAACCATTTTAGTTTATTGTTTCTCTTTGATCTTAATAGATTCTTATACAGTTGCCCTTTATTTCAGGCTATTCTTGCATTATTTCTGTTTATTAAGTGAGAAGATGTATGTAAAGCACTTTGCACAGTTCCTGATCCATAATAAAATGAAGTTTGTCATGATTGCTCTTATTTTTAATGTTATTTTAAAGGCCTGTCTTCTTGCCTTCTTTAGGAAATACTGAATGACTTACTGAATTTTTCTTCTAGTTTCTATATTAAATACTTTACAGAAGTATGTTTTCTGGATACTGATGATGTTCCACTGGCTATTGTCACTGTCTCCTGAGATGTTTATTGGTTGTCATTTCAAAGACAGGCTTATTCACATTACTCTCCATCTTAACGTCCACTATCTAATAATCATCAATATTATTCTGCTCTTCTATATTTATATAGCATTCTCTTTTCTTTTTTGCTGCCTATTTCTTTTTCTGACAAGTGATCTGATACAAAAGTAAAACATTATATTCCCAAAAGGTATTCACAATTTAGGAATGTATTTTAGGGAATTAGCTTCCAGGTAACATTGCCAGTTACCATCTCCCATCATAATACTTTTATTTCTGATTGTTTGCTTGGAGTTGTTATTTCTCAAAAGACAGAAAAAGATAGAAATAAGAGAAGTAGGACTGTCATAACTCCAAAAGAATGTTTGTGAAATAAAGGGATGACTTGAGTTGCTTGATGAACACACAGCTTAAATGTCTGATATAAGAGAAGAGCACCAAGAGAGGAAAAATAATTCTTTAATTTATTTTCCATCAATCAAGACTACTTCATTTTATGAGCACAGGTACACTATTAGGCAACTAATTATTTATCTCAATCTTGCTCTTTTGACTTAAAATATCCTGAAAAATTTCCCCAGGTTCTGGTAAAGTATTTCTTCTTGGATTTCTGAACTGTTTCCTGTATTGTTCTAACTTTTTTATTTGTCCAGTATCTTTATAAGATTTTTTTCCCCAATGAAATTTGGCAAGAAAACATACACACACATTAAGGACCACTAATGCAATGTCATATGATTTGATTGTGAATTTCCTGTTTCAAAATGCATTTTGACAATACACTTAAGCTAATAATTATTAAACAACTTAATTATAAAAATATTCTGTTAGAAATCTGAAAAGGCTATTTGCAGAGACAGTAACACAGCTTTTTGTCCAGACTTTCTTCTAGAGCATAAGGAAGCTTAAAGTTTGTCACCCAGATGCTGAGATGGGATAGAAATGGATCACATTGTACTACAGAGATAGAAAGCCCAGGGTGTTTTAAAAGACAGCTGTTAGGATCGAAGCCAAAGCAAATACATCAAGATATTCAGGTAAGACTCAGATCTAGAGGGGGTAGAGAGGCTAAATCCAGGCATTCAGCACAAAGGAAGAAACGACTTGCCCCACTTGAACCATGGAAGTAAATTAAACAATTATTTATGAAGTACATAGAACTTTGAACGTGCTTATTCAAATATAATCTCTTTTAATCCTAACTATAGTAATTATTACAATCTCCATTCTATGAGTAGGAAAACTGAACACTAAGATCACAATTTTGTTATCATTAATTATGAGTATTTATAAACATATACAAAAGTAGAGGAATCAATCTTCATTTAACCATTATCCATATTCCACATTTGAAAATTGATAGTCTTACTTGCTTCAGTGTCCCTTTGTTTCTTAAATTATTGTTAAAACATATTATTTCATAACCTCTACAAAATTAGAACAAATTTCTAAAAACGATGACCATTTTCTTACAGAACCAATATGTTTTTGTCACAACTAGCAAATTAAAAATAATTCACTGATATCATTATATGCCCAGTCCTTAGTAAAATTTTCATGATTATCTTTTCATAGTTGGTTTGTTTGAACCAGGATATATCATTCCTCTGGTACAGTGTCTGTTCTACTATATACAGAGACCTTCAAATCAATAAATCAATTAACTGGAAAAAACTTAATGATATGCCTAGTCAGAAAAAATATTTTACATTTCAACTCTTACGTGTAACACTTTGCTAGAGAAGTAACATGGCTCTACCCTGCCAAACCTTTTACCACTAATTCTGTATTTATGAAATTGCATTGACAGCCATACCAGAGGAATAGCTCAGATGTTGTACTGCTTCTAAAAATATCACTGAGATAATGAGACAAAAAGACATACTCCAATGTCATTAAAACAAACTCAAGATAAAGGTGAATCTAAAGAAAACTTTAAAAAGGAGAAAGGTACTTAGAAGACCAAATCAGAACTTTCAAAAAAATTAAAACATTGTAAAGAATGATTTATAATATTAAAATTATTTATCTGATTAAATAAATATTAAATGATTTTTAAATGTTAAGTAGTTTTTATCTGATTGAACAAACATTAAGTAGTTAACTCTTGATCTACTCGTGAAGATATTAAGAGCATAGGCTTTGAAGACAGGCTTAAGACTATACTTGGCCCAAAACTAGCTTTGTGACTTTGAGCAAGATTATTAACCTCTAGAAACCTCGGGATTTTGTTCTTTTGTATTCCTTTTGATTTGTTTTCAGGGTTTTATTTTAGTTTTAATAATGGAGAAAATAACAATTCTTAACTCACACAGTTTTTGATGAGAGTTGCGTGCCAAAATATCTGTAAATGTTATGAATAGAGCTCCTGGCATAAATTCTATGCTCACTAAACTCTAGCTATTATTATGATAGTAGTAGTATTTTATGCTCTGTATTATAAATTAATCTATAAAATAAATAACCATGCAAACCAAAGACATCACAAGAAAACTGCAGACCAACATTTCTTATGAATATGAATGCTAAAATCCTCAAAATACTAGCAAGCCAAATCTGTCAACATTTAAAGGAAATTATACACCATAGCCAAGTGGGATTTATTCCAGAGGTGCAATGTTGGTTTAACATCTCAAGATCAATTAACATAATACATAATATCAATAGAATAAAAAATAAATATCACATGATAATCTTAAAAGATGTAGGAAAAAAATTGGCAAAATTCAATACCCTTTTGTATAAAACACTCCACAAACTAGGAATAGAGGTGAATGCCTTCAATATGATACATGGTGTCTATGAAGAACCTACTGCTAACATCTTACTTAATGGTGAAAGAGTAGATGCTTTTCCTTTAAGATCAGGAATAAGAGAAGGATGTCTGCCCTTGCCACTTTTATTCAATATAATACTGGAGGTACAATAAAGTTGTGCCAAAGAATTAAGTTGGACCCTTACCTCACATCACATACAAAAATTGACCAAAGACTTAAATTTAAGAACAAAAACTATAAAACTCTTAAAGGAAAACATAGGAGTAAGTCTTCATGACCTTGGATTTGACATTCTTATATGATACCAAAAGCAACAGAAGAAAAGAGCAGATAAATTGGACTTCATCAAAATTAAAAACTTTTGTGCTTCAAATGACACCATACATGTTTAATCTTGGTGGACATGTATGTTTTTCCAAATTCACTTTTTGGCTTTTCAAGAATGCTGATACAAACAGCCTTGTGAATGTATATTTTTATGTACATCTGAAAGTACCTCTGTAGATAGATTCATGAAACTGATGTATCTCTGAGTCAGAGTATGTGCATCTTCACTGATGTGTGCAGCAAAATTTCTCTCTAATTGACTGTACCTGTTTCATTTCCGAATAGTTTTTTCAACTATGCATGATGATCCTACTCTTGGCAACACAAATATTTTTGTGGTCAAACTCGCATTTTAATTTACATTTTTCTGATTACAGTGAGGCTGGACATCATTATTTGTTTGTTTTATTCATCTGAATTGCTTCTATTAAATTTCACATCTTTTAAAAATTTTAATGAGTTTGAATTTCTAAAGTAAATGTAGAATGTAATACATATGTATGTGTGCGTTTTTGTGCATCTCTTATATTAAATGAGAAATTCAGGAAGGAAATATAACAAACTGTTAAACATAGTTACTTCTGAAGAAGCCAGTAGGATCTGCACACAGTAAAGTGTTAAGTGAGATGGTTGTGTTTTAAAAGATTTTAAATAAGTTTGTTTTTTTTTTGTGGTATGTGGGCCTCTCACTGTTGTGGCCTCTCCCGTTACGGAGCACAGGCTCCGGATGCACAGGCTCAGTGGCCATGGCTCACGGGCCCAGCCGCTCCGCGGCATGTGGGATCTTCCTGGACCGGGGCACGAACCTGTGTCCCCTGCATCAGCAGGTGGACTCTCAACCACTGCGCCATCAGGGAAGCCCAAATACGCTTTTTAAAGTAAATATTGATACCAAAATAGTAAAAGAATAAATTTCACCAGAATGTTTCTAGAAATAAATTTTTTAATGTATTGTTGCCTATTATTATTTTATTTGCATTTAAAGGACTCTTATATAAAGAGACTTAAATCTTAAGTTCTGAGAAATTTTATTATTTTACTTATTTTTTTATCTACTTCTCCCACCCCATACTCCCACCTTTTCTTTGTTCTCTCTTTCTGGTTCTCCTACTACATGGTTATTAGAACTCCTGGACCTATTTCCTTGTCTCTTAACTTTTTCTACTTTGTGCCTTTATAACTGTGTTTGGAAAGAATACCTTGACTCAATGTTCCAGTCCACTAACTCATTTTTCAGTATTTCCATTTTACTAGTCATCCCATCTATTAAGGTGAAGTTTCTTTCAGTAAATATGGTTTTAATGTCAAAAAGAGATCTAATTACTTATTTTGTCCTCTTTAATCTGTTCCTTTCTTATCCATTAAGTTCTTCCCTGATGATATTAATTAAACTTATTTCAAAGTTTACCTTCTGTTTACCCTTGGGGTTAGTTCTGTTTATTGTTTTTGTTTTCCTCAAATATTTGGTGATTCTTGATCATGTATTCATGTTTATGTATGAAAGTAGAGGTTCATCAGTCTAGCTGGTTAGAATATATTTTTTCAAACTGAATGATAATTTCTGTGCTGCTGACAATCAATGCAATTTTTATTACAGGGTCCCTGACTTTGGTGTTCTTCCAGAATGCTAGAAAGTCCATCTTAGCAGATTTTCCATAGGTTATGCAAATGGCTTGTTCTGGCTGCATGAGTTCTCAGTCCTGGTAGTGTTGTATATAGTTCCCTCAGGGGCACATTTTTGGACTGTCGTTTCTGACAATCAGCTTTGTCTGCTATTTGATTTCAGGGATGGATGCTTCAAAATTGCTATATATTGATTGAAGAAAATACTCTTTCTAGACTTACTGTGAATGCACACACACACACACACACACACGCACATGCACACACACACACACTTCTTAGGAATGACAGAAAAATATGACAGAATATTCACCCAATTCCATACAGATGAATATATATATACATGTATATATATATGAAACAAACCACAAGTGTTCAGTTCTCATCTGGACTCAATCCCTTTAAATAGTCACCATTTTCATAAACATTATTAGTTATTATAATTGAATATATGTGCTAAAATATAAATTTCCTTTTATAGATAAAACATGTTCAAATGCTTGCTGTTTCCTTTCATTTGGTGTAAAAGGAAATGTTCTTTCCTTCCTTTGTTTTTTTCTCTTCTTTTATTTGTTTTCCATTTTTGCTTCTTTCTTCCTTTGTTGTCTATTCATCTCCCACAGAGAAAAAAGGGGGAAATATTTGCATTTTAAATTTAAGCAAAAATGGTGACTTGAAAATGATCCTTGTTCTCTATGTCAAATTCTTTTGTTTTGTTTTGAGCAGAAATTTAAGGAACTTTCCTGGTCTCTGAGTTTTATTTTCCTAAAAGGAAAGTTATGATAGAAAAGTTTTTTAGTCATAGATTGTGGAATTGATAAGATTTTGTTATCCTCTCTGGATACAGTATCAAATAATAGCTTTAGATATAGCTTCATATTTTTACAATTTTATTTATTTTTTTATACAGCAGGTTCTCATTAGTTATCTATTTTATACATATTAGTGTATATATGTCAATCCCAGTCTCCCAATTCATCCCACCACCATCACCCCCACTCCACTTTCCCCCTTTGGTGTTTATATGTTTGTTCTCTACATCTGTGTCTCTATTTATGCCTTGCAAACCGGTTCATCTGTAACATTTTTCTAGATTCCACATATATGCGTTAATATATGATATTTGTTTTTCTCTTTCGGACTTACTACACTCTGTATGACAGTCTCTAGGTCCATCCACATCTCTACAAATGACCCAGTTTTGTTCCTTTTTATGGCTGAGTAATATTCCATAGTATGTATGTACCATATCTTCTTTATCCATTCGCCTGTTGATGGGCATTTAGGTTGCTTCTATGAACTGGCTATTGTAAATAGTGCTGCAATGAACATTGAGGTGCATGTGTGGTGTTTTTTTTTTTTTTTTTTTTTTTTTTTTTTTTTTTTTTTTTTTTTTGTGTGTGTGTGTGTGTGTGTGTGTGTGTGTGTGTTTGAATTATGGTTTTCTCTGGGTAAATGCCCAGTAGTGGGATAGCTGGGTCATATGGTAATTCTATTTTTAGGGTTTTAAGGAACCTCCATACAGTTCTCCATAGTGGCTGTATCAATTTACATTCCCACCAACAGTGCAAAAGTGTTCCCTTTTCTCCACACCCTCTCCAGCATTTATTGTTTGTAGATTTTTTGATGATGGTCATTCTGACTGGTGTGAGGTGATACCTCATTGTAATTTTGATTTGCATTTCTCTAATGATTAGTGATGTTGAGCATCCTTTCATGTGTTTGTTGGCAATCTGTGTATCTTTTTTGGAGAAATATCTATTTAGGTCTTCTGCCCATTTTTGGATTGGGTTGTTTGTTTTTTAATATTGAGCTGCATGAGCTGTTTATATACTTTGGAGATTAATCCTTTGTCCATTGATTTGTTTGCAAATATTTTCTCCCATTCTGAGGGTTGTCTTTTTGTTTTGTTTATGGTTTCCTTTATTATGCAAAAGCTTTTAAGTTTAATTAAGTCCCATTTGTTTATTTTTTAAAAGATCTTGCTGTGGTTTATGTCAAAGGGTGTTTTTCCTATGCTTTCCTCTAAGAGTTTTATCATGTCTGGTCTTACATTTAGGTCATTAATCCATTTGGAGTTTATTTTTGTGTATTGTGTTAGGGAGTGTTCTAATTTCGTTCTTTTACATGTAGCTGTCCAGTTTTCTGAGCACCACTTATTTATTTATGTTTTTAAAAAACTATTTATTTATTTATGTTTGGCTGTGTTGGGACTTTGTTTCTGTGCGAGGGCTTTCTCTAGTTGCGGTGAGCGGGGGCCACTCTTCATCACTGTGCTCGGGCCTTTCACTGTCGTGGCCTCTCTTGTTTCAGAGCACAGGTTCCAGATGCGCAGGCTTAGTAGTTGTGGCTCATGGGCCTAGTTGCTCCGCGGCATGTGGGATCTTCCCCGACCAGGGCTCGAACCCGTGTCCCCTGCATTGGCAGGCAGATTCGCATCCACTGTGCCACCAGGGAAGCCCAGCACCACTTATTGAAGAGACTATCTTTTCTCCTTTGTATATCTTTGCGTCCTTTGTCATAGATTAGTTGACCATAGGTGTGTGGTTTATATCTGGACTTTCTATCCTGTTGCATTGATCTATATTTCTGTTTTTATGCCAGTACCATATTGTCTTGATTACTGTAGCTTCGTAGTGTAGTCTAAAGTCGGGGATCTTATTCCTCCAGCTCCATTTTTTTCCCTCAAGATTGCGTTGGCTATTCGGGGTCTTCTGTGTCTCCATACAAATTTTCAGATTTTTTGTCTAGTTCTGTAAAAAATGCCATTGGTAATTTGATAGGGATTGCATTGAGTCTGTAGATTGCTTTGGGTAGTATAGTCATTTTCAAGATATTCATTCTTCCAATCCAAGAACATGGTATATCTCTGCATCTGTTTGTGTCATCTTTGATTTCTTCCATCAGTGTTTTATATTTTCAAATCTGTTTCAAACCTTTGATGTAAAACTAACTGTACCTTTAAATCTGTAGTATTGTACATCATCATTTTAAAAGCTTAGCTTAAAGCAGAATTACAGGGACTTTACAGGATGCTTCTTTCTTCATTCTCTTCTCTCCAGGTTTGCCTTAGTAACAGAGTTTGAGCACATTTTAACTGTAATCAGAAGTGTCTGGACAAACAGCCAATGAAATGTTTCCAGTTTGTTCATCAGAGAACTTTGAGAACCAAGAGCTTAAAATCTTCCAAAGTCTCAGGAGTTTTTAATTCTTAAAATTAATATTTCCCCTGGCATACTGAGACATGTACATCTGCTAGACTGCATATTTTAATGAGCTAATGTCTACCATATGCCATCTGCAATCTGCACTCACCCTGCTTTGGTGTCTGTAATATTAACGGCTTAAGCAGGCATTACCTTCAGCAGTCACAATCGTAAACATGCAGTTTGCTATTCAGCTCCCATTTTTCACATTGTCACTTAAGAAAGGAAAGTGATTTCCCTCTCCCCTCAGCTCTGGCAACTGGTAAAACTTATTAAAATGGCCAGAACATTTTTACTCTCCTACAGTTCCTGAGTTTCTCAGCCAATAATATTCGTATGAATACCTGCCACAATACTTGACACTTCTTGATACTTCTCATGTCCATTCTTTTATCTCTGCCTCCACTGCTGCTACCTTATTTCAGGTAACAACTGTCACTTGGATCACTGCAACAGCCTCCTAACTCCTCTGCCTCCAGTCTCACCTCCTTCCATTTATCCCCCACGTTGCTATCAGAGCGTTCTTTATAATGCAGCAATCTTGTTATTGCTACTTGATCCAACTCTTCCACTGGCCTCAGGATAAGTTTGGAATTCCTCAGCATGGCATCCATGACCCTTGTCATTGAAGCATTTTGTTCTGCAACTTCATCCCTCATTATTCCCTACTTACTCTCTTCAGATTCTAATATGCAAATCCATAAGTAGTCTCCCTCTCAATACATTCTCTCTGATCTCTAAATCCTTGTATATGCTGCTGCTTCTGCCAAGAATTCTCTCCCCAAATTCCCACTTTTACCAAGAAATCCCATAATCATCAATTGATACCTTATGTGAATCCAAAGCACCCTGTATTCACCACACTTTGTTGTAATTGTCTGCTTATATTCTCTTCTTCTATAATTCAAGGTAAACTATTTATAAGTCAGTATTAAGCACTATTCACCATCATTTCTCAGTCTTTAGTATAGTTTTGACTTACTAAAGGTGTTCAATAAATGTGTCAACAGGATGCTAGAGTTAAGCATATTTCTAGAGTTGTACCACCCCTGAAAAACATCTGAATAGCTACTAAAGATTTCCTACCCAAATGCATTTCTTTACATTTTATGAATTGATTCAGTCACAAAAATATTCTTCATGATCTTATAAGACCCCATATTTTGGTCTGATTTAAATAACTCCATTTTATGGAAATAATATAACATTTAACAAATGAATAAGCATCATGTACTAATATAAAAAAATGAATATTTGAAGAACTATTGGTATCATAGTAGTGAATTTATACTATCTTCCAGGGAATCTGCTCAGTACTGGAGCTACAAACATAAATAAAAGATGGTCTTTTTTCATTAATGAGTCCAGGCCAGCATGGAAATCTTTACTCATCAAATAGTCCTGATAAGTAAAATAGTAATACTGATTACAATAATGGTAATTATGGTAGCTAACATTTAATGAGGCCTCACTATGGACCAAGATCTCCTCTAAGTATATTACTTTAGTGTATTGACTCAATATTCACAACAACCCTACAAGTTAAGTTCTATTACTTTACCCATTTCAATGACTTTTGCTACATTGGAGTGGTTTAAGGAAAGTTGTGAATGAAAATGTGTTTATTCAATGCTTTGAGTAAGGTTTGCTGTTAAGAATTGCAGAGAAATACAATGTTAAGCAGAAGGAGATGTGGGAATAAGGTGAGCGGTGTAATAAACTAGATGAGCTAGTAACATAGAAAATGCTTGTCTGGAAATGGGATGAATAAAATTGATTTTTGGAGGCAGTGTTATTATTTTAGATGAATGATAATTGTCAAGTAATTGGGTAGTGACTGATGCACCCAAAGAGAGATACAATTATTTGTAGCAAACTGTGCTGAATACTCTTGTACTACTTGTCATAAGGCCTTACATGGCATAGAAACAGAAAATGGTTCTGTTCAAAGGATATTTTTTTAATAAAGTTATCTTTTCCAACTTTTAAAATAATTAATTAATTTTTGGCTGCATTGGGTCCTCGTTGCTGTGCGTGGGCTTTCCTTAGTTGTGGCAAGCAGGGGCTACTCTTCATTGTAGTGTGCGGGCTTCTCATTGCGGTGGCTTCTCTTGTTGCAGAGCACGGGCTCTAGGTGCGTGGGCTTCAGTAGTTGCAGCATGCGGGCTCAGTAGTTGTGGCACATGGTCTTAGTTGCTCTGTGGCATGTGGGATCTTCCTGGACCAGGGATCGAGCCTGTGTCCCCTGCATTGGCAGGTGGATTCTTAACCACTGCGCCATCAGGGAAGTCCCCCAAAGGATATTTTAAAACAACATTTTATTTAAATGGAGGCCTATGTGAATAATAAAACGTTGACATTTGTCCTTGAAAGTGAAATATTAATATGCATTTATCAATTCATGACACATTTATATGCATATATACACATTAACATCTCTAAACAATATCTCCATTTTAGAATGAGTTTTCTTACATTTTGCTTTGTTAAGTAATTTCTCAGTATTGTCAAGTAAAACATGCACACACTCACAACCATTTGAAAAAGACTGTCTGATTTCTCCTTAAATTTTCTAGCACATTTTTTAGAGGTAAGAAAGACCTAGGGAGTTTCCATGACTTGCTTGAAATGTCAGTTTGTGGTAAATTTGAATCCCCTTCAGTTGTTCACACACTAGCGTGTACCTTAGTCTTTTCTCAACCATGAGTTCTCTTACTGGAAATTAAAAATATATGTGGATTCATTTATGTATATGTTGTCCTTAACAATAAGACTTTTAAATAGAGTAAATGTGAGGCAGTCTGAGTTACTGACTAAATGAGTCATTGTTCTGCAGACAGACTTATGAAATGGGGTGTACCTCTGAGTCACTTTCGTTTTCACCTTTGTTCTTCTGTCTGTGGTGTGCTAGCAATCAGTCACATTCACTCTCCCTCATGAAAATATATTGTTGTTGCCCTTTAGCTCTCTCCTCATAGCCTGGAAGCCCCAGGAGACATTTAAAAGACAAAGATCAATCTGATTTTAGAATGTTAGAAGATTGTATTAACCCATGACGCACATTGGTATCACAGCAGGATATAACAGACCTTTAAATCCTAAAGCTTAGAAGTTGGCTTTTTTCAAGAACATATGACCCAAGTCACCCTATCCATTCCCATAACAGCCTCTCTCACATAATAATCAATTTCAACTCACTGAGCATCCAAGTGAATCCACAGATATGCAATCTGTAAGTTATACCATAGAAAAGAATCTACTTGTGTCATGCTTCTGTAACCACACAGTTACACATCTTCCTGCAATTATACCCTCTTCATGGAACTAGATCGTACAGCACTATAACTCCAGATAAGTTCCATGGGACAAAAAATTAAAAAAATAAAAATTTCAGCCAAAGAGAATCAGGTTCCCCTGGTACAAATTTATATTACTCAACTCGTAACTAGTTACATATACCCTCTTGAAAAATAATAGCAAGTTTACACAGAAATTATACAGTGTAAATACACAGTTCTGCAGTGGAAAACCCTCCAGCAGCCCAGTTGCCAAAAATATAGGCTATATTGGAAAATAGGTTTGAAAGATTCAGGAGTGTCCTTAGAATACATTTTAAAGCACTAAGGCTGGCCATAGTTCATTCTAAATGTTTCTTTAAGGCCCTATCAATATAATAACTCAAAGGATGAATAAATAAAAAGTACTACATAAGTGAATAAAAATCATGTTTTAGTTGAAAAAGTTTTCTGTGAAAGAGAAGGCTAAAAAGCAATGAACTCCCTATTCCACAAAAACAATTTTTTTTTTATGTATAGTCATGTGGTGCTCAGGTAGCGCACACAATATTGAGCATAAAGTAAATAAACATTCAAGCTGCTGCTGTCAAAAAGACAGAAAATACCATAATGCTACATATGATGTTCAGATTCCAAGAAATAACTCATAATGATATAAGTATACATGTTATAAAGAGAGATGCAGTATCACTCAGCCATTTCTATTAATTTGAAATGCAAGCAGAGATAATATGCCAAGCAATTTACAGGGAAGTGAGTCCTTTTCTAGAAAGCAATTTATTTACTATATCATACCTTAATATTTTGCTTTAGCAATATCCAAAAACTCTTTTGGCTGCTGATGTGACAAGCAAGAAACTTAGAGATAAAGCATATGTTAAAGATACAGTTCCAGAATGAACAAAAACTACTCCATATACAGCATACAGGTGATGTATTATCACCAATTTGTCAGAGAGGAGGAGCTGCAGACAGATATTAATATCTTTCATATGTCTTTTAGTCATCTATTTCATAGGTTAATACTATCAAAAGTGTGTATAGTTTTTAATGTTTTAAAATTCATCCTGTAAAGATCCTTTTGTGGTCTTTATAACAATCCCAAATAAAGAATCCAAGAATACTTTGAAATACTGAATTTCTGGATTCTCTGGACCATTCTTGATACTAGTGCCCAGAATAAGCACAAATATAGAAGAGCAGCAACATCCTCAGAGTGCTGGCTTATTATAAAAGTCACACACGCCCATGGTAGAAATTTTTTTTTAAATATGTAAACATAATTAAGAAAGTAATAGTGATCTGTATTCTCTCCAACTGGAGATGTTGATATAAATCTTTCCCATCTTTTTTGTTATGAATATATACATTTCTATTAATTTAAAACAGTAACAAAATATACTTATGACTGTACCATTCCCTTCATTAAATGCAAATATTATATATTGATGCTATTTATTTCTCAACAATGTACAATCATATATGTCATCTAAATTTTAAAAAATAACATGTTTATAAATGACTGTCTCCAGGCATGTGAGCAAGAAAATGGGAGATGAAGACATAGAAATTGCCAAGTATGATATCCTTAAAATATATACACAAATATTTTCCTCATATGTATATCTATGAGAAAGAGAATCTGACTAGATTGCTTGCAATAAAGAGAATAATGCTTTTAGAAAGCTATGTGGGATTAATAAAACTATGTCATACAATAAAGATTTTAGATCTAATATTATAAGTGATAAAATTAAAGTACATCTATGTATGGCTCAATGATATAAACAGAAAATGGCAAGAGGTAGAAAATATTTGGATAAAGTAATAGACTGAAAATTCCACTTAGTATACATATAATCTGCAACTATAAAAATAGATGTATAGAGTTCATTAAAACTTCAAGAGGCATCAATGTTCCAAAATTTCTAGGAGGGAAGTGGTGACTTGAAATTGTTAGCAAGTGCAAAAACAATGTGAAATAGAGGAGGAAACATCAACATATCTTGCTGCTGCATGAAAGAATACTGAATACTTGTGAAGATAATTAAGAGTACGTAGTATTGTCCTGAATAGGTCTTCAACACTGATGAGATTGGTCTATTATAAAACTCCTTGTTGATTGTATATTGATTTGAAAGGTGTGTGCAGGGGGTGGGAGGAATACCTTTAAAGTAGCAAAACTCTATTTTTGGAGTTAATCCTTCAGTAGACTTTAAGAAAAATCCTATAATTCTCTAGAATTCTAAACATTTTTCTTTTGTGAGGAAAGGAAATTAATCTCCCACTCCTTCAGTTAAATTTTTTAAAAAACAAATATCTTTACCTAGTTGAATATATAATTAAAATATGTTTAATTTATTAAGTTGAACATGATTTAACAGACAAGTTGCACCAAAAGTTTTGCTAAATCTGTACAATGCTCTTATTCACTTATTGTCATGCTATGCTTATGTTTGAGATCTTGTTTCTTTCAAGCAAGATTTTACTCCTTCAATTTATAGACCACAATGGTCAAAGCATTTAAGAGCTACCAAAGAAGGGTATATGCTTAACCATATAGCAGATTTAATTAATAAATTATCCTCAATTCACACTTAAAGAATTTTTGCCCTAACAAAAATGAAATGATTTATGAGTAAATTAATCAATGCACTCTTGATTAAACATATTAGAAACTATGGAATGAAGCCACATTTAGTGTTTAAGCTTTTTCTTCAGCGGCAGCAGAATAAAACATTGAAACATCCACATAACTTCGGGGCTGTGCTTTAAGTCAGTTCAAATCCCTTACCTACTAGACACTTGCTCTCAGGAATCATCAGAGACGTACTTCAAAGCATGGCTGGCATCACTGAATGATGATGTGGTGTAAAAAGAAAGTTATGGTAATAAATATGAGGCTGACTCCAAAACACTTAGGTTGAGCGATTCCTTATTCCAGGCTTCAAACCTCCCTGATGAAGCAGTGGAAATCAATCATTTCCTCAGCACGATGCTTGACCTTCAGAAAAAGGTCGAATGATTTGCTGCAACTTTATAAAGAGGTGCAAAGAGACCTTCATTAACAGTCTGCTCAGCTTATAAGTCATGTTTTTACCTAAAGTGATCTTGAAAGAACCTTCAAAGGAACAGAGATGAGAATCTGATTAAAATAGCATCTAATTAGCCATCCTTGACTCAGTCTTCCCCAAATTTCCAAAAAATATACCAATGAAGTCACAGAAAGGGATAAAATCTCATCAAAACACTGAGAAATAATACTAAGTTTTTCACTAGATTCTTTAAGGAAATTCCACTAAATACATGAATGACCTATAGAGTTGAATAACGAAGCACAACTCTAGGAAATTCATGATTTTGTGCCTATCAGAGAGCAAACCTGTCCCCCCTGGACCTCCCACTATATGAATCCTGATTCAAAGTTTCAGGACAGCCTTTTCTCTATATTACACCCCAAATTATCAACTGAATTATATTTAAACATACATTCCTGAGCCTAGTAAAAGAAGTTTTAAATAAATGTGTATAAACTTTATATATATATATTTCATATATATAGTTTTTCAGTTTCTTTTTTTTTAACATCTTTATTGGAGTATAATTGCTTTACAATGGTGTGTTAGTTTCTGCTTTACAACAAAGTGAATCAGTTATACATATACATATGTTCCCATATCTCTTCCCTCTTGCGTCTCCCTCCCTCCCCTTCTTATATATTTTAATAAGCATCCTGGGTGATTCTTTGGCGCACTAAAGTTTGAAAACCACTACTCTGTATCATAAGAATTCTTCTTTAAAAAAATAAAAGGTAGGGCTTCCCTGGTGGCACAGTGGTTGCGAGTCCGCCTGCCGATGCAGGGGACACGGGTTCGTGCCCTGGTCTGGGAAGATCCCACATGCCGCGGAGCTGCTGGGCCCGTGAGCCATGGCCGCTGGGCCTGCGCGTCTGGAGCCTGTGCTCTCCAACGGGAGAGGCCACAACAGTGAGAGGCCTGCGTACCGCAAAATAAATAAATAAAAGTTAAAAAATAGGAATATACAGGTAATACAAACTCTGACCACAGGAATAACATTTTTTGAATTTTCCCTATTTGCCACCACCATTTAGCCCTCAGATTCTGTTTATATATAGCTTTCATGAAGACTTTCTCTATTAATGTTGACATGGAGATTCAATAAGGAATCTTTGTATTTTTCAGTACTTCTAGATAAAGCCCCATCAATCTGTCATTCAAGTCCCAAGAAACAATTAACTTTACATTAGGTTACAGAGAATAAATAAAGATTAAAAAATCATCAGAAAGCATATGCTTTGACAGAAGATATAAATTTGTTGGAGATCCAGTTTAAGATCAGGCATAGCAATTTCTTAATATGCAAGCTAGAAAGTGAGTATAGTGTTGGTTCTGCCCAGGTTAACAAAATTAGAAGAGCCAGTTATCCCTCAACTTTCTAAAAAGCTTATTTCTCTCATTTTAGTCATGGAAAAAAAATATAAAACTTCTGTATGATCAAATAGGCTTTTAAAACTATAATCTCCTCTAGTCATATAATGTAAAGTCTCATCAAAAGAGCTAAGACCCTGGGCTATTCATCTCGAGACCATATCTGTACGTTAAAGAAAATAACACTTTCAACTACAGGTGCTGTTTTCTTTTCACTGAAAGCATATATCAGAAATTTCATCAAATGCAAAATACTCAGTATGACTAAGTATCAGCTAAACTGAACATCATGTTTGCATTAGCTCACCTACAACTTATCGGTGCAGTCCTAATTAAATCATGCCAAACCAGTTCATAGAAATAAGGGCATCTGTAGGGTCTCTGGATAAAAATGTTACTCAGACAATCCTCAGGGATAAATCACCATGATAAGGATGAAGTGCTGAGCTATTTGGGAGGAAAGTTCAGTAGTTAATGATGTGGAGCAGTCAGAATGCCATTGTTCAGGTTAGCTAGAAGGAACACCAGTTTGTGGACAGGAAATGTAGTCAGGATAATTCAATGACAGGTTATGCTCTTCTTGATGAGAGCAACATCTCCCCTGCTTCCTCCTTCCTTTAGTTGGCACTGAAACCAAGAGGACCAGTAGGAGATCTAGAAGGAATAAATAGATGAATAAATGTAAAGCCCAACGAACAATAATAAAAACCAAACACCAAACCAAAACTCTGGTAACATCATTGAAGAAACATATCAGTTTAATTCTACTTATTGTGATGTGAATATTTTTAAGCAGGCATCTCAATAGTATCTTTGGATCAATCCAACTAATCATTGGAGAATCAGAACTTTTAAAATTTCTGATTTTAAAACTGGTTCACTGGGTGAGAAGATTTGTATTCATGAAAGACATGTAACTTAGATGAATTATATGTTTTCTCAGACCGGTTCAAGCATTGTCTGAATTTAAAGCAGGCTCAAAATTGGTGCCTCTTAAATGTGAGTTGGGTTCTCTTTTACTATAGAAAGACCTCATAAATCTAAGTGTGTGTGAGATTAGTAACTGGGAGTGCATAATAAGTACCTGAATGAATAAAAAGGAAATATAATCCATGGGGAGTAGGCAGAAAGGGCAGGAACACTTGTGAGGTATTAAGACAATGAAATGTGTTTAAAACAGCACAACCTTTTCACACCCCTTCAACTGTAGTTGTAACCTACAATGCACCAAAAAAACGGAGTTAAGTGGAAAGCTGTGTTTAAAAGTAAGATTCATCACTATAAATGCTTTGAATGCTCTTAAATACATTTTGATGCATTTGGAGCTCCAGAGTCTGAGTGAAATGCATTACTGTGGATTTAAATTAAAGATATATGTATATATGATAACTATTTGCATTTTTTCATCTTTTAATTGATGAGATCAGGAAAGCTTTCCTGGACGTATTACAGTTGATATTTCTCTTGAAAAATCAGTAAGATTTCAACATATAGAATTGACAAATTTTAGAATATGGAAAAAAAATTCAAGCAAAGCCATGGGTAAAGAATGTGGAGCTTAGAAAAGGAATTCTGAACAGGAAGGAATGTGAGGTAAGGCTAAAAATATGTATTAAGGCTTTTCTGTAAAGTGACTTAATTCAGTTAGGCAAAATAATCAAAGTTTGAGGCCACTGGAGGCATCTAGGTAACCTTCACAGATCAAAACACTGTGTACTCAGGAAAACCTACCAGCCTAGTCACCTGAATGGCTTAAATGGAAGAACTCTGTAATATAGATACAAAAGGAGGAAAAGCATCAGCACCAGAGTGAAAAGTGATATGGTACAGATTGGAAGGGGGCGGGGGAGACTGAGAGAAGGTCCTCAGGAAATAAGCCAGCTAGAAAATGTCAAATTAAAACCATGACACCACTTCTCTTCTCTCTCCATCTTCTACAGATCAATGTAGCTCTGCTTAAAGATTCTTACTTAGCAAGATTCTGTGAAATAACCATGTTTTTATGCTTTTTTTTATTAGTAAAAAATTTTAGTGGTCCTCTATATAATTATTTTGTCATATTCATAAGCACTCTGGAATTAGAGTTATTATGAATTAATGATGGTTATAATACAATAATATCTGTAGTATTGGACTAATTTGATTTCTGAACACAAGTGTTGGTTTTAATTATTTTGTAAAAATTTAAAGCAATTCAATCCTTGATTATAAGCCAAATACATCTAATCAATTTGAGCCTGGGGATAGCAATCTGGGTAGGATTTTTTTTTAATTAATTAATTTATTTATTTTTGGTTGCATTGGGTCTTCATTGCTGCACACAGGCTTTCTCTAGTTGCGGTGAGCAGGAGCTACTCTTCGTTGCAGTGTGCAGGCTTCTCATTGTGGTGGCTTCTCTTGCTGTGGAGCACAGGCTCTAGGTGCATCGGCTTCACTAGTTGTGGCTCGTGGGCTCAGTAGTTGTGGCACATGGGCTCTAGAGTGCAGGCTCAGTAGTTGTGACGCACAGGCTTAGTTGCTCTGCGGCATGTGGGATCTTCCGGGACCAGGGCTCGAACCCATGTCCCCTGCATTGGCAGGTGGATTCTTAACCACTGTGCCACCAGGGAAGCCCTGGGTAGGATTCTTAAGTTTCTTTTATCTCAAGAAAACCTTCTTGACCTTCAGATCCCCCAGATTTTACTACTTTCCTTCCTCTCCCTCACAGGGATAACTCTTCAATGGTTTGTCTGCATATTATATCATTCTCCAGTTCAATCAATCACAAAAAGTCTATCTATTCTATTTCTCAACCCTCTTTTCCAACCTTACATATCTCTCTATCCTTCACCTATGTCCATAATATGGGCCATTAGCTTTTCTGCTCTTGCATTATTGTAATAGCTTCCTATCTGGTTCTGCCTGTCTTCAGATTTGCTCACCTCTAATCCAGTCTTGAAACTACAGCAAGAATTTTTTTTTCCTAAAATTTAAATCTTGGGCCTCCCTGGTGGCGCAGTGGCTGAGAATCCGCCTGCCGATGCAGGGTACACGGGTTCGTGCCCCGGTCCGGGAAGATCCCACATGCCGCGGAGCGGCTGGGCCCGTGAGCCATGGCCGCTGAGCCTGCGCGTCCGGAGCCTGTGCTTCGCAACGGGAGAGGCCACAACAGTGAGAGGGCCGCATATCACAAAAAAAAAAAAAAAAAAAAAAAAAAAAAATCTGATTATCCATCACCTGGTTAAAATTTGTAATAGTTTAAAGGTCTCAATATACCACAGTATACTCTGACCCCTGCATTTCTCAGGCCATACCTCTCACCACTACCATTTCACAATCTATCTTCCAGGCACATTTATCATTGTCACTTATCAGAGCAAGCCATGCTCTCTCACATCTCTAGGCCCTTCAAAATTTGGAGTCCTTCAGTCCTTGCTGCTCTGCCTAACTCGATCTTATTACATAGGATTCATTTAGACAACATCCTGCAGCCTTATGACACTCTGTACTTTCCACGTTACAAATCTCGCCCCTCTTTGTTGTAATTGCCTCTTTGGATCTCCACTAGACTCTTAATTCCAAGAGGGCAGGATCTGTCTTATTCACTAGGGAATTTTCATCTCCTAAACCAGTTCTTGATACATAGTAGCCCTCAATAAATGTTTCTTAATTAAATGAACAAATGAGTGGGAACACAGAAAAGTCCTTAAGGTATCTAGTGACTGTGCTGTGTTCAGCATTAATCAAAATAAGTATCGGTTCCAAGAATGAGATAAAATTTCAGAATACAATGGCCTTAAGGGATAGAACACCTAGAAGATATTTAAAACACACATATACACACATACCACAGAGTAAACGACTTCAAACTGCAATAAATGCCTGAATTGCATTTGTTTGCTTCAAGTCAATTTAAAGACCTTTCAAACCTGACTATATAACTATTACATGGTATTCTAAATATTAAGTGAAAGATATAAGAAAAAGGAGGCTGAAATAACTGAATGTGAATAAGAACAAACACTATCAAACGTCCTCATTAAAAAAATCTCCTTTAAAGGTTAGCCTTGCTCTTTGCTTTAATTT
Source organism: Kogia breviceps (assembly GCF_026419965.1). Lineage (NCBI taxonomy): Eukaryota > Metazoa > Chordata > Mammalia > Artiodactyla > Physeteridae > Kogia > Kogia breviceps. Next base: position 31,837,841 of record NC_081317.1, read on the forward strand.
TCTTTGGATTTAACAAGCCAAACATTGCAAGCTGTTTCTCAGAAAGTAAAAGCAATCACTCAAAACTCAAAATCCATTTAAGAAGATTAAAATATTACACACTTTCACCATGTATCAAAAATACTACTACTACTTCTGCTACTAACTACTACTACAACTACCACCACCACCACCATCACCATGGGTCCTACCCTGATAATTTGTCTTCGTGTCTCCAAGTCCTCATCAGTAAAGATCTAACATAGAAGATACCAATATAATAGGTTATTTCATCAGGAATCTTGGATACATGAGGAATTAGGAAGCTGCTCACCAATTAAAGAGTTTACACAAATTATTCCTGATACAGTATAATGAATGTTTGGCTCTGACAGCCCGTGCACATTCACCTAGATTTTCAGTGAGTCTGCTGCTACAATCATTCAGATGTTACACTCACATATTCATATCTTGCTCACTCACTTTCAAAAATTCCCATTCATTTCACATATATTTCAGTTGGCATTCCCACTCAGAAGGACTGAAAACAAATCTACAGTTCTAGAAACTTAATTTTCTCCTAAAACCATCATTAAGAACCTTTTCTAATACTAGCCTTTTTATATCATCTGGTCCCACACCATGAAGATGACAGCAGTTCTGTACTGAGCATGTTAAATAATACCAGACATTATACATGTCATTTGGTTAAAACATTATGTAATCCAGGGAACAATCTCAACCTTTACCTTGTGTTTTTCAAAGCTAGTGTGTCATGTATAGATCTTTGGTCTCTCAAAGTTCCATGGGTATTATACAGGAACCTGCTGTTTATGCTAATTTGAGGTCATTGCTTCTGCTAGCTATAACTTACACTTATTAGCAACTACATTCAGTTGTCTCCCAGGTGTTTGATTTGTAGTTAAACATTTTTCATACATTATGGTTACAGTAAAAGATAGTGACCTTAGAACCAGGTGAATTTGACCTGTGATAGAGGAATTTATTTATTCCTAGATTAAGCAGGCATAATTTTTAAAAGCATGACAATAGAACATTACAGAATAGTTTGAAGCTTTGGGGAATGAAGGCAAGAGGGTTTTAAATCTCTGTGTTTAAATAAAGGTCTCATGGCTTCTGCACCCTGATTAAATTAAGTCAGATGCCTGTAAAACATACTTGCATGCTTAGCATTATCAATCTACTGTCTATTTGGCACACTATGAAGTGTATCATATCAAAACCCAGAAAAATTCTAATTAACATTGACCCATGTCAACTATGGATTAGCAATTTTGCTTCAATGACTGCATCCTGAGTGGGAATGCCTAAATGCTATAAGTTTTATTTTAAAATAGGTTACAGCTAAAATAACCCAGCTAAAACTAGCAAACTGTCCTTTGGAATGAGCCCTTATTTACTTAACTATTTACAAAAGCAAGCTAGAAAACAATGTGGAAATAGGTAAAGACAACTGGATTCAGATTCAGAATTCAAAAACTAACTAGATTTGCTATGAACTTACATGGTCTTAAAAGAGACAATTTTGTATTTCAAGGCCTCAATTTCCACATCTTTAAAATAAGAGTTGGATTGAACTATCCTTAAAGTCCTTTATAGACCTAAAATGCCCTGACTTTTAATCATTACTAAGATTGCATTTTAAAATTCAACAAGGAAATCACAATATATTCTGTTTCTTGAACATGGTTTATTTCTGCTAGAAGCTGTGCATTTGCTCAGCTATTTGTCATTTTGGTCATATTTTTATGTAAACTTTATGTGCATGTAGCAATTATTTTAATACAAATAAATACCTTGGGGATAAGATTCAAACAGTTTATCACATTTTTTTAAAAAATTTGTTTGAATTTAATATCCCTAAAGTTATTTCTAATCAAATGGCATCCAATTGACAAATTTCTAACACCTAATCCAAATAAATATCTGCCAAAGAACTTTTATTCAGAAGCAGGTTTGGAGGTTTTGTTATTGTTTTTCTTGTTGTTTTGACAATTTTTGTTGGCATGGCAATAGAAGTGCTTTTGTTTCAGGGTGACATTGACACAAATCTGCTTACATAAATTAGCATTCCAATATCACATTGACATTTGGTTGGAATAACAAGTTCATATGTCATTGTGAACTGACCCAAATAATTTCACTAAAGTCCGTGAAAAATACAAGGTACATTGTTATGTATGTTTGCCACTGAAATGGAGTAGTGCTGGATTGACATCTATTGCTCTACATCTGATCTTGTGTTTGTGCATGTGTTGAATATTAATAGCATAGAGAGCATAGAGCAAAAACACAGGTAAAGAGAAGGAACACAAGTTGTGTTTTATTATTTATGAAGATATGATAACTGGTACTTTTTCGAAAAGCTATTTTCAGTGGAGTTTTTACAGGATAAATATAAATCCTTTTACCTAGTTTACAAGGCCATTCCTGTCTGACCCTCACCAGACTCTTCAACCTTTTTGTCTGCTGTTTCTTCATTTCTCATTTTATTTCAGCCACACTGATCTATTTTATTTATTGTTTTCTGAATATGTCTTGCTTTCATGCCACTGGAACTACTTACTGTCTCCTCTGCCTACTGTGCCCTCCCTTTCTTGTTTGATGGCAAACTCCTCCTATTCCTCTCACAATCTCAGCTCCAATATGACTTCACTCATCCACTTTTATTTAAGCAATATTTACCAAGTACCTTCATGTACAAGAGTCTGGTGTAGATGCTGGGAATTGTCTTGAAAGCTTATGATTAAATGAAATAAGTCAGCAATCACAAGTAGTGTAAGAGTTCTATGAAGGGGAAATATAGTGTGTTATAAGGAGGCACAAGTAACCCGAATGGGTACAGGCAGGAAAGGAGCGATGGATGCTGTGGTGTGCCACCAAGATATACCCATCAGGACTGAGACTGCAATCTGCTGGGAGTGTTGGCAACCAACAGCTCACAGCTGAGAGCATTTTGCAGAATTGCCCTTGGCCAAAGGGAGCTTTCTTTTCCAAATGTATATGTCCTTCCCTGGAGCAGTTCAATGTAGAGTAGAAGGGTACGAAAACCTGTCCTCTTTGCATCAGTCTCTGGCCATTGCAAGTTTCTGTAGAATTATCTGAGGCCTCTGACACAATGACATCACTGCACAATTTGTATCCAATCCTGCTTTCCCCATACTTTTTCAGATTTTGATCCTGAGAGCACTTCCTAATAAACCTCCACATGCAAATTTCCATGTCAGAGTGTGCTTACCTGGGAACCTGACCTAAGACAGAGGGAAGGGTTATGGGAGGAAATTAACATCTGGGATAAAGGTTAAAGGATGAGTTGTAGTTAACCAGGTGAAAAAAGTGGCCGGGAATTCTGTATAAAGAGAGCAGCCTGTGCAAATGCCCAGATGACAAAGTGAAAACATGTTTTATTTTGTTTGCTTCTTTGACCATGAAGCTTTAATTACTTATAGTGTAAGGTGAGTAGCAAAGAGAGGTGAGACTAGATATGATAGCAAAATCTGAATCCTGAAAGGCAACCACATAAGTCAGTTGTACCTTAGACAGACTCTGTCTGAAGTTTGAGTGCAATATTATGCAGGATTTTGTACATCTTTACATTTCTCATATAGAATCTAATACCCCCCACCAAAATAACACCCCACAACTTATCAAAGAATTCAGATTTTGCTGAGAATATTATAGGTTCAAGAAGGACTTTTCATTGCATACTGCATAACAAACAGAATCACAAATCCTTCTTTGACATGTTCCCAACTGTGACAGTTTTTAAGATATATCCACAGATTCATTGGCATTCCTCCCATCCATAGGTGAAGCTAATTTCCCTCCTCTTGAATGTGGAGGTAGTGATTTCTGTAATAATAACAGAATGTGTCACAAGTTACACTATTTGACTTCTGAGGCTAGGGTGAATAGCTTCTGAGTGGCAATCTGGCTAGTAGTTAAAAGGGTAGCTTCTGCTTTGCTCTCCTTGGATCATCTGTTGCAAGCGATCCATGTTTTGAGGATACTCAGTGAGCCCCGTGGAGAGGCCCAGCTAGAGAGGATTCACTGTGCTGGTTCCGACCTGCCTGCCATGTGAACCACCTTGGAAGCAGATACTCTAGGCTCACTCCAGCCTTTAGATGATTCCAGTTTCTCTCCCTTTCCCACCTCTCTCTATTGCCAGCCTTCAAGTCTTCCAACTAAAGCTCCAGATACTGTGGAGCAGAAATAAGCTCTCTCCACAGTGTGCCTTTCTGAATTCCGGATTCACAGAAACCATAAGATAATAAATGAATGTTGTTGTTTTTATTTTATTTTTCTTGCGGTACGTGGGGCCTCTCACTGTTGTGGCCTCTCCCGTTGCGGAGCACAAGCTCCGGCCGCGCAGGCTCAGGCTCACGGGCCCAGGCACTCCACGGCACGTGGGAACTTCCCAGACCGGGGCACGAACCCGTGTCCCCTGCTTCGGCAGGCAGACTCTCAACCACTGCGCCACCAGGGAAGCCCGATTGTTGTTGTTTTTAAAGTGCTAAGTTTTAGGCTCTTTTGTTTCACAGTAGTAAACTAATGCGCCCTCCCAAGTCCCTCTAGTCATTCAAACAATTAACTAAAAGTGCTCTTTGTTCTTGTTTGGATCTACCAAGCAGTCCTCAGTCTAGCTCCTTTAAAGACACATTCTTATTCTCATTATCCCTCTTGGCAAGGAATCTTTCAATTTACCATACTCAATTGCCATGGCGATACTCTTAGTCATTCTGCTATGCTCCTTCCCCCACCCTGGAAAATGAAGTGCAGTTAGAGAACTTTAAGCAGAGGAATGACTATTTTTATTCAACATTGTACTACTGAATAGGCTAGTCAGTGACATGAGATGAAAATAAATGAGGTATACAGAAATTAAAGAAAGAGAAAAAGTGACCTTGTGTGGAGATGTAAAGCATGTCTCTACATAGACACTTAGAGTTTCAGTCCCCAGCTTCAAAACCGACAATAACAATTTCTAAAATCCATTGGTAAGCAGCGTTATGAGAAGAAAGAGCTATTATTATCTTGACTCCTTTCCTTTTACGTTTCTTAAAATATTAGGACAAACAGTGAATTCTTTTTGGGTAATCTTAGCTGTTGTTAGGAAATACAGGGCTGGTGTGCCCTTTAGACTGATTTAGGAAGGAATATATGCAGAGATGGCCCTTGTTTAATGAGATGAGAGTCTCTAATACAGTCTTCTGTTTAAATATTTTCTATATGAACCCCACTCACCTGTATTAATTCTACCCTTGGCTGATTGCAGTAAAAGCCCCTTCCCACTGAAAGCATTTGCATTGACTTTTGGATCAAGCAACATAGAAATTTAAATTAACAAGTTCACCTTCCCTCTCTAACACAAAGAAATATTGGATAGAATATAAATACAACAATAAAAATAAAGAGAAATACATAACTGAGTTTAAAAAGAGAGAGAAAAGAAATTCTCTTTAATTTTTCTTTTTGAACTCACTGTGTACTTTTTTGTTTGTTATTGTTGACAAAAATGAAACCAAGTTGATGTTGTAGCCACTCACAGGGAATTTAGTTAGAAGAGGGCCTTACCATTGCATGAGGTTTTAAGGTTCATCTGAGGACAAGAAAGGTGTCCATGGAGCCATTTGAGGCAATGACCTGCAACTGAGAATTTTGCATAACCCAGAAGCTTAAAAGGTCTGCCAATTCACTGACAAACAGAACTAAATCAACCACCCACCCACAATCCAGGGAAATGACAAGGAGATGTGTCTCTACCTAGAAAGAATTGGGCTTGGGGGAGGGGAGACCGGCCTGCACTTAAGAATAGGTGTAATGATTATACTTAGATAACTACATCATTCAGGAATTAATTAAGAAATTAATGTAAAAATAATACCTGCATCATTGCAACCTTAGGGAACCCAGCACAAAGAAAAATGTAAAACTATTTTTTAAATAATGATTTCTCAATGAGGGGTACACCAAAAAGGGAAATAACCATCCTAGGGCAGATTCTCCCAACACACAAATAAAAGGATTTGTGTCTTTAGAAAAACTAAGTTAAAAGAAAAATTCAGACTATGAAATAAGTATTTCAAAATTTAGGTGGCTAAAAGTGGAATTGATACAAGGGAAATGAATAGACAGATGTGCAAAAGTACATCTAAAACTGAATGCTTTATATTTCTTAAAATTAAAAATTCAGTGAAAGATTTAAGTAGATAAGGCATGGTTAACTTGTAAACTGGAAAAAAAGAGGTCTGAGGACAACACGCAAATAGAGAGCAAAACAGAATATCCTGAAAGAGATGTCTGACAGTACTGAGCTGGATTTTAGATTGAGGAATTAACTTCTGTACAACAGAGAAGTTTTTTAGGTTACATACACCTGGTAGTTGATCTTATAGTTCAGAAATTCCAAGGCAGTTAGTGTAGCTTGATCTACAACCACAGGGCATGGAAAAAAGACCCTACAGCAGATGTACTAGGCAATTATATGAAAAAGAAAATGAATAGGCTTGAATACTTCTTAGGTTTTGGTATTGAAAGGATTTAGTAGCAGCTTATTAGGTACAATAGTAGCTCAAGTTAAAGAAATGCATTAAACATTCTGTGCTTAACTAAAATCTGACATTTGAACAACAGTTGCTAGAAACACTGAGACTAATTTGTCTTAATATATCAATCTTCATCGAAAGGTACCATTTACTGCATTTGCCCCCAAATTTATCTAATTTCTTATTTTTTAAAAAATTTTCTTTTATATTAGGGTATAGTTGATTTACAATATTGTGTTAGTTTCAGGTGTACAGCAAAATTATTCAGATAAATATATATATTTTTTTCATATTCTTTTACCATATAGGCTATTACAGAATATTGAGTAGAGTTCCCTGTGCTATACAATAAGTCCTTTTTAATTATTTTTTTCTGTATAATAATGTGTATATGTTAATTCCAGCTCCTAATTTACCACCCACAACCTTTTCCCTTTGGTAGCCATAAGTTTGCTTTTTATGACTGTGAGTCTGTTCCTGTTTTGTAAATAAGTTCACTTGTATCACTTTTTTTTTTAGATTACACATATAAGTGATATCCTATGATATTTATCTTTCTCTGTATGACTTATTTCACTTAGTATGATAATCTCTAGGTCAATCCATGTTGCTACAAATGGCATTCATTCTTTTTATGGCTGAGTAATATTCCATTGTATATATGTACCAAAACATCTTCATCCATTCAGCTGTTGATGGACACTTAGGTTGCTTTGATGTCTTGGCTACTGTAAATAGTGCTACTATGAACATTGGGGTACATGTATCTTTTCGAGTTATAGTTTTCTCTGGATATATGCCCAGGAGTAGGATTGCAGGATCATATGGTAGTTCTATTTTTAGTTTTGTAAGGAACCTCCATACTGTTCTCCATAGTGGTGTACCAATTTACATTCCCACCAACAGTGTAGGGGGGTTCCCTTTTCTGCACACCCTCTCCAGCATTTATTGTTTGTAGACTTTTTGATGATGCCCATTCTGACTGGTGTGAGGTGGTACCTCATTGTAGTTTTAATTTGCATTTCTCTAATAATTAGCAATGTTGAGCATTTTTCATGTGCCTGTTGGCCATCTGTATGTCTTCTTTGGAGAGATGTCTCTTTAGACCTTCTGCCCAATTTTTGATTGCTTTTTTTTTTTTTATTGAGCTGCATGTTGAGGATTTTTGCATCTATTTTCATCAGTGTATTGGCCTGTAATTTTCTTTTTTTGTGATATCTTTGTCTGGTTTTGGTATCAGGGTGATGGTGGCCTCATAGAATGAGCTTGGGAGTGTTCCTCCCTCTGCAATTGTTTGGAAGAATTTGAGAAGGATAGGGCTTAGCTTTTCTCTAAATGTTTGGTAGAATATGCCTGTGAAGCCATCTGGTCCTGGATTTTTGTTTTTTGGAAGTTTTTTAATCACAGTTTTAATTTCAATACTTGTGATCAGTCTGTTCATATTTTCTATTTCTTCCTGGTTCAGTCTTGGAAGATTGTACCTTTCTAAGATTTTTTCCATTTCTTCTAGGTTGTCGATTTTAGTGGCATATTGTTGCTTGTAGCAATCTCTTATGATCCATTGTATTTCTGTGGAGTTGGTTGTAACTTCTCATTTTTCATTTCTAATTTTATTGATTTGCATCCTCTCCCTTTTTCTCTTGATGAGTCTGACTAAATGTTTATCAATTTTATTTATCTTTTCAAAGAACCAGTTTTTAGTTTCATTGATCTTTTCTATTATTTCCTTCATCTCTATTTCATTTATTTCTGCTCTGATCTTTATGATTTCTTTCCTTCTACTCACTTTGGGTTTTGGCTGTTGTTCTTTCTCTAGCTGCTTTAGGTTTTAGGTTGTTTATTTGATTTTTCTTGTTTCCTAAGATAAGATTTTATTGCTATAAACCTCCCTCTTAGAACTGCTTTTGCTGTGTCCCATAGGTTTTGGATCGTCGTGTTTTCATTCACATTTGTCTCTAGGTATTTTTTGATTTCCTCTTTGATTTCTTCAGTGATCCATTGGTTGTTTAGTTACATATTGTTTAGACTCCACATGCTTGTGGTTTTTTACAATTTTTTTTCTTGTATTTGATTTCTAATCTCATAGCCTTGTGGTAGAAAAAAATGCTTGGTATGATTTCAGTTTTCTTAAATATATTGAGGCTTGCTTTATGGCTGAGCATGTGATCTATCCTGGAGAATGTTCCATATGCTCTTGAAAAGAATATGTATTCTGCTGCTTTTGGATGGAATGCTCTGTAACTATCGATTAAGTCCATCTGATCTAATGTGTCTTTTTTTTTTTTTTTTTGGCGATGCCAAGCAGCATGTGGGATCTTAGTTCCCTGACCAGGGATCTAACCTGTGCCCTCTGCAGTGGAAACATGCAGTCTTAACCACTGGACCACTGGGGAAGTCCCTTTAATTGTTTTTTAAGGCCTGTGTTTCCCTCTTGATTTTTCTGTTGGATGTTCTGTCCATTGATGTAAGTGGGGTGTTAAAGTCCCCGATTATTATTGTGTTACCATCAATTTCCCCTTTTATGGCTGTTAGCATTTGCCTTGTATGTTGAGGTGCTTCTATGCTGGGTGCGTATATATTTACAATTGTTATATCTTTTTCTTGGATTGATCCCTTGATCATTATGTAGTGTCCTTTTTTGTCCCCAAAAAAGGTGTCAGTGAAAGCAAGGTGAATGCACTGCACAAAGAATGGAACAGTTAAGCTTAATACACAGTCATTTCTACCTGTATCCATGCTCACTCTAACTCCCTGTACCTCCATCAGTTGTATAGATGCCTTATATGGCCTTATAGAAATAAATAATATTTGTATCCTCTGTTTGCCATGTGCTTTCCTTATGCAATTATCTATTTTACTATTTTTTAATTTAAAAAAATAGATACCTTCTGATATTTCAAAGTCACTAAGGGAGAATAGATATTATCCATTAGTGCAAATCTGCAGTTATTCCATAAGGGTGATCCTCATATATTTTCTTAATTTGGTTCTGTCTGCTTTGCAGACTGCAGACTCTTCCAGGTCCTCAATTTGCAATGCTATTGACACCTAGTTTTTATAAACTTCACCAATGTAATACCTATATCTAAGGCATTTCATATAGGGAATTTTTTGTGTATTTTCAATTGTTGTGATACACCAGATTTATAAAAATCAATCTAAACTCTAGCATTATATTTACTAAAGATACACCAGATTTATAAAAATCAATCTAAACTCTACCATATTTACTAAATTTCCCATGATAGCCACTCACCTTCACTAGCTAAATATGTGTAAAACAGTAAGTATGAAATGATAAGCCATTCCATTAAATTATCTTTGAGGAGATAATTATCTTTAATTATTTTTATAGAAAACCATCTGTGGTTTGACTCAATTTGGCAATTGAGGACAATGGCTTTGGTATTTAGTTAGAATAATGGATTAAATATTTCAAGAAAAAAATAAAGTGTATCCCAAATAAAGTGGGAAAGTAAAAAATTGTTTCACATTTCAGGATCATCTGGAGTAGACCTGTGGGTAGTTTATCCTCTGAACTTTCCAGGTATTATGCTTAAAATGCCTCTGGGCATCTTGGTTCCTCCATGTGGAACCGAAAATTACTTTCACACTTGTATTAACTACTTTCTCCACAATTTCTTACCCCCATCCATGATATGTGTTGAAGTTTTGAGTCTCCAGTTAAATGTCATTGACTTTTTAATTATGCTCTGACACCATGATTATTATCCCTATTTTACAGATCAGGAAACTAAGCCTCAAAATGCTAAATTGTTTGAGATCACAGTTTACAAATGAGTAACATGATCTAAAAAGAGCAAGAGTCAGACATTTGGATTCTAACTTTGGCTCTTCCATTGTGGAGCTTTGGACAAGTCACTGATTCTCTCTGAGCTTTTTTCAGTTATCTGTGAAACAAGGTTCTGGACTCTCAGAAATATTTATGTGGTTTCTTCAAGCCCTAAAATATTATGAAGGTCCTTAAAGAATAATATGAATAGTGAAAATTTCAGTCATCTGAAAATGGACTTATTAATGATAGGAAGGGAGAGAGGAGCATTTAGAATTTGTAAAAGCCCTTTATTTTCATTCCCTATATTTTCACAGTTTGTCTCAGTTTCATGCAGTTTTATATATTTTTCTGAAGGCTACTTATTAAAAGTGTTACTAAGCAGGTGTTTTAAAATAATTATATAAAACTATTCATACGTTTTAGAATGTGCAAACTCTGAAACATTTTTCTGTCAGATATTTAGTTATAATTTTGGTCAGGAAATGTGGTCTCTATAACTAGCCATGTATAATTCTGGGCCTGTGTGAAAATGAAAGTGTAAAGATAAATAAGTATCTGTAGAATTGTATGTTGAGTTTGATCAACCTGTGTCTCTCAGTCCGTCTGTGTAGTACATGAAAGTTTCTTCAAATAAGAAAATTAACAGGGCTAAGTATCTCAAAAACAAAACAGGATGATTAACAGAGTATTCAGAGAGTAGGGACCATAGTCCCTAAATACTGCAGCACCCTTCCAACACAGAAAAATACACATATTTTACCCACCTTTTTTCAGAGAACAAAAGAGAAAATATTGAAGAGAGTAAGCACAGAATAACAGCCAAAATACCACACTGCATTAGATACATGAGTTCTTACTCTACTTTCAAATCACTCCAATTTTAATGAAATATAGAGTGTTCTCATGCAGTGTGATGTGTGTTGAAAGCAAAGTAAAGAAATAAATGTAAATTATACACACACACATACACACACACATACAGTTGTGTGGGATTGTGTGATAGGTGGTGTGAGTCAAATTCTTTATGAGGGAGTCTGGGCAGAGGGGTACCCAGGTGTTTCTCATCACAGGACTCCCCTACAGACCCCAGTAGAGCTCCTGAAATCCTGCAAGATCAGGCTTCCTCCTGGAAGTATGCACCCTTCTGCAGCACCTTGGGGCCCGATTCAGCCTTCCCTGAGCTGCCTCTAATGCTCAGTGCAGGCCAGGCCATCCTCTCCCTGCCTCCATCAGGACCCATACTTACTACCCACATACCCAAAGTAACCTAGTGCACCCTGCAGGGCTTCAACTGCCACCTGTTTGCTTTCCTGGGAACTCCACACTCTGCCCACTGGGACTAGGTCCAAGCCTTTCCTGCACGCATCCTCCATGGTTTTCAAAAGAAAGAAAGAGAGAGAAAAATATATACGTGTGTGTATATATTCATATATGAATATATATATTTCATATTCCTTGCAATTATTTGGCTATCTCCTAGTTTTCATCACCTAGAAACAGTTTCTTGTTTCTGCTTCCAAGAGCACTAGAAATCCAACATAGAAACCAGTGGACATTCATGATTATATTTATATAATGATGGGTAAGTTGCATGATATCTCTGTACCTCATCTTTCTCTTATGTAAAGTGGAGCTAACAATAGTAACTTCCACATAGGTAGGGTCATTTTGAAAATTAAAAGGAACCATACTGATGTCTTGGATGAATATCATTTAACCACTGTGTTGGGAAAACAATATCAATATATGGATAAGATAAGATGTAGTGAAAATTTTCTATAACATTGGAGATAGAAAAGGTAGCCTAAAAAAGACATTTTCCTAATATTTAAACTTCTTTCCATTTCTCAGACAAATTGACATTGCTATGTAAATTGTTTTCTGTAATTTTGGATATGACTTTCTATTTGCTTACTTAGAGTTTTCCCATTTACTATCATAATTGACAACTATCTATAGTTTAATGTTGAGATTTTTTCAGGATTTTTCTATAGATTTACATTATCATTATAAATCATTAGATAGTTTTCTGTATTTCTTCATGCTCTGGAAGGACAATTATAGAATTAGAAATATTCTGTTAAACTTAGAAGTTTAAATTAATGTGTTACCTAAACTACTTGCTCAGATACAATATCTTAATATTTCCTTAGATTAGTTTTCTATATGTATCATCTATATTTCTTTGAGCCAATTCATACTGGTATTTTGAATACAATTCACAATTTTAGATACTTATTGTATTAGTCAGGGTTCTACAGAGAAACAGAAGCAATAGGGTGGTGTGTGTGTGTGTGTGTGTGTGTGTGTGTGTGTGTGTGTGTGTGTGTGTGTGTGAAAAGATTTATTTTTTAAAAACTGGCTCAGATGATTGTGAGGGTGGGAAATCTCAAACTCTGTAGGATAGGTTGGCAGCCTAGAAAGTCAGGCAGGATTTCTATGTTATAGTGTTGACTAATAATTCTGGGAAACCTCAATTTTTGCTCTTAAGGACTTCAAGTGATTGGGTGAGGGTCACCCACATCATCAAAGTAATTTCCTTTCCTAAGAGTCAACTTATTGTAGATGTTAAACACATCTACAAAATACCTTCACAGCAACATCACAACATTTAGATTACTGTTTGACTGAACAGCTGGGCACCATAGCCTAGCCAAATAGACACATAAAATTTAGCCAAGATACTTACACGTTGCTTTTTAGAGTCAAGTTGATACAACTCTTCTTGAGGACTGTATCTATTAGCTTAGCCTTGGTTATGCTGCTAATAAATGTTCTGGGATCTGAGAGACTGAAAAAACACGTGTTTATTCCTCACATATCCTACCCATCTTTTGGGGGGTTGTCTATAGCTCTGCTCCATTTTGTCTTCCTTTTATGACCCAGGCTGATGAAGCAACTTCTAGCTAGAACACTGCCAGTCTCAAGGCAGAAGGAAAAGGGAGATGATGAATCCTATACTGGCTCTTAAAGTTACTACTTATGTCACTTGTATTTATAATGCATTAGCCACAGAAAGTCACTTGACCAAGCCTATAACTTGGGGATGGGGTGTGGATATACAATTCCCAGCCAGGCAGAGCATGGCAAGTCACATGGTTAAGTCTGACATCAATGAGACAGTGACGTATAATCCTCCCATAGGAAGGGGATGTTGTTTATGATAAGGGCAATTTTCAATATGTTATAAAAATTGTTTTCAAATGTTTAAATAGTTTGAACTTTCTATAAAATTATCCTCAGTGAATATTCACTATGCAAACAAGGACTTATAGAAAGTAATGTTTACTTCAGTGTATTTATAGTAGAAGAAGATTTTTTTTAATGTTCTTTTTTAAGGTGTGAAAGTGGTTAGTAGTTTTAAATTGTTCTCCTACTTAATTTTTTGTATATTCTGATTAATTCTATAATTAGTGAGTTTAGTAAATATGGTTTTATGGGATATAAACTATTCAAGATAAATATGTCAGATAATTATAGGTGTTGCATTCTTTCCAGCTCCCCTCCCACCTGATCCTTAGTAATTATGATAGAAATGAGTATGGAGATGTAAAAATAAGGGAAAATCTGCCTTACTACTGAAAGCTAGGGAAAGTTTCCACTCAAATTTTAGAAAATGTGCTATTTCTAATTTGAACATTTTAGGATATAACCTTGTGGGCAGCTTGGTACTCACCTTCCAAGTAAACAGTGTATTTTCTTTGGAGATAAGTAAAAGGGGAACCTGTACTCCAAGGATATTTCCACAATTTTGGATGCATGAGAATTGTAGATAAGGAGAGGATATGAGAAATGTAAACAATGTTTTACTTGAGGACACTTTTGTTGCTGTACAATATAGAATTCGAGGATATCTGAGCTGATCGATACAAGGACTGGATCCATGTTCTCACACACAAAGCCTGTAATGATGGTTATGCTTATGTGAGAAAGAAATATCTACTAATAGCATAAGAAAAAAGATAGGAATAATTTTAGGAATTGCTAACTGTTCTAGGAAGACTAAAGTCTAAAAAGCTATATCTAGAAGGATGACAGGTATGATAGTAGACAGTCTCATTCCTGCAGTAGCAAAAGGTAAAATTGAAAAAAAAAAGATGTAAACTTTATGACAGGCAATTATATACATTGCATGCCTCCTATATTTCCTGCTAAAGAATGTCACACAGACAGACACACACACACACCCCATAGGAAACACCTCAAGGTAACAACAGCCCTTATCATGGCCCTAAAGGAGGCTGGGATCTGAATCACTGACTTGTCTCAGAGTTCAATCTTGGTTCTAATGGTGCAATTCTGTTTAGACCCAGTTTCTGGTCTCATAGCCATAAATCTATTTCCACTCTTACCAGAGTAGGCAGCTCATTTCTGGTATTTATCTAGGCAGTGGAAAGACATTTTGGGGGCCCCATTCAGTATAGTCTTGCTCTCTACGTCAAGACTGGTGCCCACCTCCAATCTCAGTTTATGTGCGGTTCTTTGCTGAAGGCCCTAACTGACATGTGTTTAAAGACCTCAAGCCCAAAGGCCTACCTTTTATGTTCCTAGCTCCCCCTGTGATATGCACCTTCAGTCTCCATTTACCACCTTGGGTCCTCTGTCTCAGTTACATGATGATTTCCCTTTCTTGACTGCAAAAACGACTATGTACATGTGTTTTTGTGTATTAAAATACAAAATCATTGAGTATGATGCAAGAGGGGAACATTTTAAAGTATCCAGTACTCTTTATATACATGGAGGTGCCTTTATAGAGAAAGTGTTATGTTCCTCTCCTATTTTATTCTCTCTAATAAGTGAGCCAAAGATGGCCTCTGTGAACTGGACCCAGGATTGTTTATTTCTTCACTGTAGACTGAGACCTGTTAGCTCAAATGTCTGCCAGTGCAAAACACAAAATTTTTCCCATCCAGTTATTTAAAAAATAGTTCAAATGAGCAGATGTTTCCTTTGGAGTTTTCTGACACAATGACTCTGTGCCATGCTGCAGAGTGACATCACCTAGATAAGTACACCCCTCTCTGATATCCCTCTCCCTAGGAAGTTCCATTACCCTCCTCCCCTTTTGAGTTGGGACCCAGTACTGAAGACTTTGGACAGACTCCTGCTTGTGAGACTTTCTCTCTTATGCAACTATATTCAAGTGTCTCCCAAAAGTGCTTACTGTATGTTTCTGCCTCTTGTGGTCATATCTTTTCCCTTGATCATCCCCAAATTCTTTGAACCCCTCCAATTGTATATGAGGTTCCAATTTGATGCTTTTACTTTCAGATCCAAGTTTCTGTTTCCATCGTTGATTCTAGGATTTTTAAGTTGACTCCATTTGTAAGGCCCTTTCTCATTTTTTTTTCCAGATAGGCATTTTGTACATTTTAAGCATGTTCATATGGTTTCATCCAAAACCAAAATAAAATGAGAGTAGATACCTATTGAAAATGTGTTATGAAGAAAAAGCATGAGGAAAGCAATTGAGTTTTGTTAATAACCAAATATGATTTAAATAGCACTCTGATAGGATAGTAGCTGCATGCAAATCAAATCAATAGAACAAAGTTTATTCTGGTGAAATAACTCCACATAGAGACACAAAGTTAAACTTCTCCTTTCCCTTATCCATGCAAAACACAAATTGTTAGAATTTATGTGTATAGGAATTTAATTATATGTTCAAATAAATATACATCTTTTTTAAAAAAAATACTTCAGCCAGCACCAGATTTCTTTCCCTCCAAACAGCTGTTCAATTTTGGGGATACAGAGCTTGTGTATTGCTTCATTATAATAAAAAGGAAATCTCAAAGATCAACTTTTAAATATTTTTGATCCCAAGATAGCACATCAAGTACAAAGCATTCTGATAATACTATAGTTCATACCATAGTTTTTACAAGCACTTGTTGCCAAGGAACAAAATTATCTTATGAAAATTTTATTAAACTGAGATTTCTACATATTAGAGGAGTGATTAGAATTATTTCTCAGGATCATTATGGAGCTCAAATTTTATACATTATTATCTTTTTTTATCTTTAGTGTCTTTTTATGACAAATAAAATAAAATTGAGCACTTACCATCTTATGAAACATTAAATAGCATACAATCTGATAATAGAACTTCTGATTACATAGAAATAATTTGCATAAACTGTAAACTTACCATTTGGAAAGAGTATCTTAGGTTCTATATTGTAATGATAATTCAGTTTTAAAGCTTGCATCAGGGGATGTTAATTCAAATGCTTTCAGCAGGCAAGCAGGTAATATAAATGCATAAGACATTAGAGATAAATGACAATTGACTGAGGTAGTGACCATGATCAAGAATAGAGTGCATGCCTGACCTAACGGCATTAAAATTCTTTTTTTTATTATTAGTTAACAGTGTCCTAATCCTCAAATCATCTGATATTATCACTGGCATCAGTTTGCCCCCAACATTTTCAAAATTATTTCACATAAATTATCTCAATTGAATCTTACAATCTTATAATATGCAGTTTACCTCCCATTCTCTAACAATAGACTAGAAATTTAGGTCTCGACATGTTGATTAACTCTCTCTGAAATTATATACATAGACCAAGTCACAGACAATATAGATATGGTTCTGAGAGACACTAGTCAGCACTAGCCTGGCAACATGAACCACACCAACATCCCTCATGGAATCAACTCTACTACTGTTAGGCCATTACCATTTTATTCAGGTTGGAAGGGAATGTGAAAGTAAAATCAAAATGGAGCCAGTATTGCTAAGAGAGCTCTCTAAAATAAAGACAGGAGACCACTGAGGAAGTGTGACTTATGCACATCACAGACCGGATGGAATCTGACTTTTTGACCACTTATATTCCTAACAAAGACACCCAGAACATCTGCCAGAAACTCAAGATATTTATCACACCCTCATCCTAAAATTAACTTGTGACAGACCCTACCATAAAACAACCCATGATTCCCTAAGGACAAATATTTTCTGAAGAGTCAAACACAATTTTCTCTTAGCAACCTTAACAACATTGTGGCTTTTAGTCTTTATAAGCCCCTGACTCTTTTTCTTCCCTGGAGCACTCTTGATTTTACCCAAGTCTGTGTCTCTCAAATTGCAATTCTTAAGACCTCAAATAAAGCTCTTTTGTTCTTTACACCCTCGATGATGCTGATTATTGTTCGACAGAAAGCAAACCTAGACAGAGAAAGAAAAAAAGGTAGGATGAATGGAAATTTGCTCTCAAAATTTCTGTTACCAAAGCACACAGTGAGGAAACACTCCTCTGACACACATAAATTCTGACCATGTGGAGAAGGGTAAAGACATTAATATAGTTATGTTATAACTGGAGCTGGGATTCAGAGGTCCAGAGTTTGATGATACATCTCCTCTGACCTAAGCTCTGTAGAATTCTGTTGAATCCTGTTCAGGTCAATGTCTTGCCATGGATATAGAGGTCACACCAAAGCTAATCTTACACTGACTCTGAAAACTAAGGGAATGGCAATCCCAGTGAATAGGATCTAGCACCTGGGGCAGAAGTAATCCAAAGAACCACATGGCTCTGCTCCATCAATCACCTGGCACTTTTCAAGAGATCAGCTACATTAAATGAATGGGTTATATTTTTCCTCTTAGAGGGTAACATGTAGAATGTGTAGCTTTTAATTCAAAATTTTAATGAGAAAATATTTATCAGTCCTCTTATTTCAAGTCAGTGAGCATATTCCAAAGACATTCACTGTTGTTTTCTTTTCTTTTCTTTTCTTTTAACAATTAGGGCATATGAGAGGAAAGACAGTAACATGAACTCATTTATTCAAAAGTAAATTATAAAAATAATTTTAATTATTATGACCACTGAAAATCCCAAAACATATAATTCAACAGCAATACCCTGTTAAACCAATAACAAGAGATTTCCTATCCCACTGTGTCTCTCATAGGCAATATGTCGATTTGGCTAACAATCTTGTAAGCCCCCATAGAACACAACTTAACATAAACATTAAGAATTGATGCAATTACCACAAACCTCTCTGAGTAGACATAGTCTAAAAGAAAAATGGGATTTCTCTAGAATATGCCTTTTGCATTCACTATTGTTAATTTATTTGCTTTGTATTTTTACCTATCATAAATGTACTCAAGAACAAATAAAATCAATAAATATAACAAATTCAAATGTTTCATCAGCAAGTTGTGTGTGTACATATGATGAATCAAGGAGACTTCATTTTCCATTTCAGTTGTATGGTTTGATGGTTAATAAATAAAAGATATCTTTTTCATAGGGAAATGAGTATGATCATTGAGGATAAAATATATTTCTATATAAAAATCACTTCATTAACATAGCATTGTTTTCAATAGGCAATACTAAGAAAACTGTTAACAATATATAAATAAATATTCATTTTTATAAATAAGCATGAGAAACATTTATTAAAAATGTTAATTTGATTCTCTTACTACTTTCAGACAAAGGTAGGAAAAAAATGAATCTCTCTAAGCAATTTAATAATGTAAAGGTAGTTTAATAAAAACAAAAATTTCTATGAATGCATTATGCCCTATTAGTGCTAAATTTCACCTAAGTTAGTGAAATATATGTCCCAAGGAAATTCAGCAAGAATTTCTCAAATATGTAAATATTTATCATTTGTTTAAGTCCAGATAATTTCAGGAATAAAATTACGCCTCCAATGACTTACTTTTTAAGAAAATAAAAACTTAATATTTACAAAGTAATATTTTCCAAATTGTGTTCCAAAAATCTCAGGGGCTCCGGTCAATACAGTATAATCATATACACACAAAAAAATGAGTTGTGAGAAGGATATGTACAAATTCATATAATACATGTATAGTTTTAGTTTTTTTGTTATTTATAATATTGACCATTCCCCTACATATTTGTATTTTTTCTTTTATATGTATTAATACCTATGTTCTTATGATAGATTTTTTGTTTGTTTTTGTTTGTTTTTTTGGTTTTTTTTGATTTTTCATAATTGTTCATTCTCTCTTCCATGTCTTGAATGAACTAGCTCTCAGTTATCTCTTTTGGTCAAGAAGAAACTCATAGATAAATTTGTTTATAAAGTCTAGATTTTATTTTATTTTTCTGGTTGTTTGCTTTTTTATGCTTTTGACCAGCTGATCACTTCTCTTTCCTAATCTTAGGCTAGCATTGAATTTTTAATTGAGAGACTTCCAAAACATAAATTTGTTCTGGTTTTTATTATTTTTCTTTAGAGAATTAAGTAATAATTTCAAAAACAAAAATCTAAGAGTACTAAAGTTTATAAATTAGAAATAAAACCCCACAGCTCTACCCTAATCTCACATCCCAAATGTAAATGTTCTTAGTATCACGTGTATCCTTCCAAAACTTCCCCTCCCCTCCATTATGTTTTTGGGAGAAATGTTTACATACTATTTGTATGTGTGTATATGTGTGTGTATGCATTTAATTAAAGCATCATAGCATGTATCACTATATTTGCATATATATTGTTGTTACACTCAAAAATATACTTTGGACAGCCTTTCCATATTTAGTTCATACTAATCTAATTATTTTAATGGAACCATTGTTTATGCAATTGTTGGACCTGGGTTAGAATTCTATGGAAAGTTTTCCATAGTATGGAATTTCATTAGTATGAAAATAATCCCTTGGAAAGGGTTGAAAAAGACTCAGTATGGTGAAGTCCCCAAGAAGGTAAAAGGAGATGGAATATGGAGTACTAGTTAGAAGATAAAGATCAGGAAAAGTGAAAAGGAATTGTGGATGGATTTGCATACAGGTACTTTTGTATGTGTGAAAGTTGGACATTGTAAGTTTTTGTCTAATGTCTTCTTTTTGCTGTCTAAAGTAGAAGACATATTTTGCTACAGAATGTGATAGAAGAGTTGGTGTGATGGACTTGGATTTGTTGCTGTGTCAGTTTAGCTAAGTAGGAAGTAATTTCCCAGAATTTCTTCCCTTTAAGGTTTTGAGTTAAGGTTGGTTTCAAGAGAAGTTTGCATGAGATTTGGAAATTGGAAGGTAAGTGGTTGCCATTGTTCTCTGAGGGTTGGTATTAGACATGAGGTTCTGCTGCAACTTGTATGCAATGTAGTTCATTTGCTAGATTACCTTGGTTGGGCAGCAGCCAGCCTGCAACTCCTTCATCTCCTACTGGATCTCCTATCTCGTCCTTCAGTTTCTCCAAGTCCTGGGAGAAGTATGTGTGCAACTCTATGGTGAAGGTTACCATTTCCTGCAGATCACCATATCATTATTGTGGGAGACAGTGAGAGACAGATATGGGTTCTATTTTTTGCTCAGGACTTGCAGTTTGTCCTTGTTATTTCCCACTGTCCCGTCCTGTGCAGCTTTACTTCCAATTACTGACCTAGAGAAGTACAATATCTTCAGGCCCTTACCAGACTCAGAGCAAAAACCTGTAGAATTCTACACTAGGTTCAACAATTGCATGATCGTAGAATCACTATAACAAGTTCATTATTTTATATTACTCATTATGGCTCTAATTCATTCTTGAATCAAATTCTGTCAGTATAATTGGTATGCTTTGATATTTCAAGGGTGTTTTAGTTTTAACTCTTAGCAATAAGTTAGAGAAAGCCAATTATGTCAATATATCATAAACCAAGGATTATGATTACAGTAAGTCCTCTACATATGAACGAATTCCAATCAGAGAGCATGTTTGTAAGTCCAATTTTTTTGTAAGTCCAATGAAGTTAGCCTAGGTACCCAACTAACACATTCGGCTATATAGTACTGTAGTGTAATACTGTATAAGAACGAGCGATGTCTACCATCTTTTGCCTTGCTCCACTCTCTCAATTATTTTCACTTTTGTTTCCAACGTTATTGCCTGGTGCTTCTTAGCAGTACCAGCTACATCACTGCTACTTTTATGTCTGCTCCTGGGCTTGAAATAGAGATACTGTACTACTGTATACAGTTCTGTACAGTAAAGTACACAAAAGCACAACCACTTGTAGAGGATGCACACATATGAAAATATACACCAGACACATGAACTAACTTACGTGATTGGACATACAAACACACGTTCACATCTTTGAAAGTTAGCAACTTGAAGGTTTGTATGTAGGGGACTTACTGTAATCTATTTTTGTTTGCTGGAGATTCATAGTTAGAAAGAGGGGAAAGAATCTTGCTGTAGTATCTATGTCTTCCATTGCAGTATTTTAAAAATTAATAACAGTTGCCAGTATATTCCAGATGTATTTTAGAAGATAGTGGTTAATAAACTGTTACATATCTGTATCAGATATAATTTGAGACTGTGCATTGAGACACTCAGGTTCTGTGCTGCCTACCAGCTGCCCCTCAGTCAGCCTTTGCCCTCAACTTCTGCTGCTCTGAACTCAGGATTGTAGCTGGAATACATTACTTTCACTTATTTGCCTCATCAGTTTTCCATTTGGTGCCTCATATGAGTCAAACAACTCTTCCTTCAAACCATTCTTGCTTGATCTAAGTTTTCCAGAGTTTCCTTATAAACCCTTCACTGGTTTCCAGGCTGACACGGATCTCCTCATTTCTTCAATCATTTATCCACATTTTGGAAAGTGGGACAAATGGAAACCACAGGCTAAAATCACCATACTTGTAGCAGAAGTCATTTCAATGTATTCTATTAATTTTAAAGTTTTCTTTTTTCATAAATGTATAACTTTATAGATCCAAGAACTAATCAATTATTATTGAATTATTACTGAATAGAAGTAAGAAATATTCTGTCCTCTTTCTTCTTTGACTAAATCTATGCAAAGAGGTTTTTTTGAACTAAAGATATGAACTGTTCTTCTGATGTTACTGCTGTTGTCTATTCCATGGCCCTATAATTATGGAGGTTTAGCAGGCTTCCCCTAGATTCTTCTCCAATTACTTGCATTGCTTTGGGGTGGACAAGGGAAGTAGAGTCATCAGTCTGTCCTTTTGTTTATACTCAATGTGAACCATGGTATTAATATATGAGAAAACCTTCAAATTACATTCACCTAGGGCCTTACGTTACCTGTTCCCTCTGCACTTCCCCCAGTTATTTGTTTGTCTAACTCCCTCTCCTCTTTTAAATCTTTGCTCCATTTTTACCTTCTCAATGAAATCTACTCTGGCCTCCCTATTTAACACCACATATTGCCTTTTCATTTCCAAGCCTTCCAACATCCCTTACCCTGCTTGAGTTTTCCTTTCTCCAAAGGATTTAATCACTTTCTAACACACTGTATTATATTATTTTTATTTTTACCATTAGTTTCTGAATCCTCCAACTAAAATGTAATCTCCATAAAGGTAGGGATCTTTGTGTCTTTTATTCACTGATATATCACAAGCACTTAGAAATATACCTGACCTCTAGTTAACACCTAATAAATCACAGTAGAATAAATACATGAAGTTTGCAACATGTTCATGGTACCTTTTCCAGTTTCTAGTGATGCTTGTTTTCCTTTTAATATTTTACAGTGAATACTCATTTCAGTAGGACCCTGGAGTGGGAAAGTTAGATCTTTTCAACAGATTTTTCATTTCTATGTGACCAAAATGAGTTTACATTACCATCTTACCAAAGTGCCTCATAATTTTATTATTTCCAAGCTGGACCTAAATCATCTACAGGCCTGATAATTGTCTTTCTTTTCCATTGAAAACATACAGGTTAAGCAAATTTATTGTCAAAATAAGATGTCATCTTGTTAGCATAGATACAGAGCAAGAGATGTAAGTTGGAGGACTTTAATTGCCTGTAACCTCAAATAATATTAACCTGATGTATTCAACCTTTCTCAAAAAGAGACACACGAATAAATATTTGTGCTGGTTCATTAGGGAAACCTCTTCTAGGCAGAATATTTGAAATATACTGCGATATTCTGCTCACTGGACTCTGCATATACAAATTTCTTGAAGACTCCCACCTTGTTATCACAGAGCCTGCTTAGTTTAAGATGGCATTGCAATTTTGCATTCTAGGGTGTGTAGACAGGACATTCTTGATGACATTTTTAGTATTTTTGAATGTCTTTGCTAACGTATATAGAGGCGACCTCATGCATGGTTCATTTCTGCCATAGGGCCATCTCCCCAATTTCATTTTTAGAGGGTAATCTTAGCTTTAATTTGGGAAATGAATCATACTATAGCGTTCATATTCCTATGATATTTACCTGCCTTAAAGAGCTGGTTTGAGTGTCGTATCAACCAAGCACCATACGTACTCTAAAAATTGATCACCTAAATATAATCTTGCATTTTAATTTTGGGTTATTAACTCTATACCTAACTTATATGAGAGGAATTTTCTACCCACCATATAAGTTGGCAAATATTTGAAGAGTCTTGATTCACTTGGTCATACCAACTCCATATCATCTCTTTGAATACCTTCAGTAAACAAAATTAAATTACAGTGTTTATCATTCTGAGTATATCATTAAATATAAGAAATATTTCATCAAACAAGATTTTTATCTTATAATCCATGTATCTGATGTTAACCTAGGATTTTTCTGAGCAGATGTTAAAAGTTCTTAAACTTTCCCTTTTTTAAACCCAAGAGCTGTCCAAATTATTTTTAATTTCTAGTTACTAAAAACAAGTTCAAATAAATATCTCTATATTTTAATATTTTCATACCATTTACTGCTTCCCATTGTGGTTATTATAGAATTCAGGTCTCAGCTAATCTAAATGATGATTTAGAATTCATATATGAGGGTTAGGCATAGGATACAAGAATAACTGCAGTTTCATGTGTAAATTTATGAATGAACTTTTCATGGATAATAGAGATTTAAAGTAAAAAAAAAAAACGGACCCTGCAGTGACAAAATGGAGTATTTTGTTCTTGTTTAGGAAACTGAAATCCCTAAGGCTTTCTGAAGTAAGGACATTGAAAGTTTCCCAAACAGTTAAAAAATAACTTATAAAATCAAGAATCATTTATGAAATTGAGTGGTAAGATCTAAACCAGGAGAAATGATGTAAGCACAGTATTTCTCCAAAACTGGAAATATGTAAAAGTGATCAAAGATACTTAGCAAATTACTTTTGCAGTATGAACTGTGGACCTCAATAACATAACCCGAGTTATAAAAAGTTCCATGAGCAATATTATCTCTACCTCAGTGAATAAGCTGACATCAAAGATGTCTCTAAGGTTTTGATCCCCTACTGAAAGCAGTTACCTTAACTGCTGCACTGTGCTGCTGCTTCAGGTCAGACAGCCTGAACTTCTTGCTTTCAGATATTCTAGAGTGTGAAGTCATTAATAAAAATGTAGCAAGTTATTCTTATCATGTTCCCAATCAAACCTCATAAGAATATTATGTACAAATAAAAAAATTCTTCCTGCTAGTAAAGTGAAGTTGTGCATACAACTTTTCCTATTATCATAACGTCTTATAGCAGGCTTCACATGTGGGATTATGTGCCTGTGCGCACATCTATACAAGCAAAGTGTCAGAAGAGTCTGACCCAAGTTCCGAGGGTGCATGACGCCATTATTTCTAGCCTGAGTGGAGTGGTAGGAAGTAAAATATGCCCAAGGAAAAACCAGTTTAACTACCTTTTGTTGCCTTTCAGATAAATCAAACCTAAGTTTCTGAGTCTGACTATCTTATGAGTATCTTCTAAAAATTGTGAATAATATCCTGTAGTTGAACAGGACAAACCTGGAACATGCAATTGCCTTTATGCACTGTCTAGCCTTAAACACATAGGAACAAATCATGTGTGATTTTGTGTGACTGGCTGGCGAGGGGCAGGGGTGGTTTATTTAAACTCAAATTTCCTAGATATTTGCATCTTTTGAGTCACATCACTGAATAATTTTTCTTGGTCTCTTTGGCCTGATTTGCTTCTGTGTAATTTTAGCCTTAAATTTAAAGTGAAGAAATAAGTTTAGCTGTTGATATAGAGTCCAGTTAGGTCAAGAAATTAGAAATAAGAAATATCTGGACCTAACAGAATATAAGGCTAAAATTCTGGAGAAGTGGATATAATCTCACTTCTACAATAATTAATTGTTTGAAAAACAGGTTACTTAAATGAACTTTACCAATCCTCACATATGGTAAAATAATATGAAGTGTGAAAAGACTTTGAAACCCTAAATACAAGATTATTTTTTAATTCCTCAAACTCTTAGCATTTCAGTATTCATATGTTTTTCTCTTAATATTTTTCCTGTAGCCAATGAAGGTCATTAAAGGATTTTATAAAATATAATTAATTGTTTAGAAAGATGACTAGCACACCAAAAAGTAAAATTAAAATATTTCTGACAACTACAATAGATTCTCTTAAAGGGTAAAATGGTTATAGAATGAAGTTTTTGAAAACTGAATCTCCTTTTGCTCACCCAGGCTTGATCCATTGCTTATGAGTTGTTTCAGGCCTTCTGAATAAATGTGAGAAGTGATAGGAAAATGGAGGGAATCCAGTGAGAAAGAGCTGGCAGAAACAAAGTGGGGGTAGTGGCACTCTGCAAAGAGTTATACTTTCTAAGAAGTTGGGGAGTGAAATTAAAGTCTTTGAAAAGCAAGCCCATTTGCCAGTGCCCGTCTAGTCCTACTGCCTAAAGATACAGCAACAAGACCTGCCATGCATATTTCTTATGACAGAGTGTAGCATTTGGTACTGCTTGTGGATAACTGTAAACCCTCAGATGTCTGTGTTATCCAGACAACATTCAGGTACCAAAGTAGCAGAATTTAATTAACAACCTGAACTTTGTATGCTCAGCTTCAATAACCCTGGCTGGATAATTGATTTTTACCAGCACTCCTGCATTCTATTATGGTGCTATAGACAGCCCACACTTATATTTTCTGTTTTTCACCATCAGTTTCTTTTAAAAGTATTAATATCAGCTACTTCCATTATTCCACTGTCAATTCAGCAAAGTTTAAACTAAATATTCAGGACAGAACATTTCTTTTATGCTTATGGTGGAAACACTGAATTATTTTGTAGTGATTGAAGGAGATTCCTGTTCTTCCATGGAACCATTGTAACTGAGGCTACATTTGGGATTGCAATGTATAGTATTTTTTTAAAAGGAGACATCATTGCATAGTAGAAGTGCACAGTGGTGGAGCTGGAAAGACTTGTGTTTGTATCCCAGGTCTCTCTCTTAGTGGTTGTCCCTTATTATTCTACTGCTATAGCTTCATTAAAATGGATATATTATTCCAAATGATTTTCAGGCCTGTAAGAATCTAAAAATGAGGGCAGATTAAAAGGTTTTGTAAAAAAAAAAAAAAAAAAAAAGAAAATACTATTTTGAAATACTACTTATTTATCTCTAGTTCATTTTGAAAATAATCTTTATTGACTCATTGATACTGTACAACATTATATGCCAAATGCATCATTTTTAACTTTTAAGACTGACCCAAATGCAGCCAACTAAAATACATATTTATTATTTCAAATAATGTGAGGAAGGTGTTTTTTACATCTCACCACTGATGGCAACAGACCTTGAATCCAGGCCTTCCAAAGCCAAGATGGTTTTCTTCACTTAGAACACTGCACTTCCCCAGTGGTTCAGTTTTACTGGCTGTTTTAGACAGGTGTGGAATAGAAACTGAGCCAGTGTTGAGGCCAAAGACATGCCAGTCTCCAGGTCCAGAAACAGGCCAAAGAAGTTAGATACTCTAACCCTGTAGAAGAAGAATAAGAGATGTCCCATATCTGATGGAAAACTACAGCTAGTCACATTATAACAAGCTGAGGGAAGAGAAAAATTTCTCAAAAATGGGCGTGTAGAAAGCTGGGAAGAAACAGGGCTGGCCTTACCTCTGTAAGTGAGCCTACCTGACCACAGCCCATTGACTCCTGAACTGAGTCAATAATACTAATCCTAGTTTTTGTTTAGTGGCTTCAGAATGCAAGGTCAAAATCCAAAAATCAATGGATAGAGTAGTTTCGCTTCCTCTTGACAATGTAGGAAATTAGAAATTCTAGCAACGAGAAAAAGCCAGAGATAATCTATAGAATCATAACTATTCTTGAACTCATCAGATAGCTGAGGTCTCAAGATATCCAAGTGGATATCTTGAGAAATTGAGAAATTGAAATTGAGAAATTGAAATTGAGAAATTGAAGTCAGTGCTACCTGGAAGGTATCCACAGTAGCAATATAAAAACAAACCCAGTTCAACTCCTGATTAGATTGACTCACTCCACATACAAAAGATCTAACAAAAGAAAAACATTGATAGGTTAAACGTAAAATAATGAAAAAACTATATCTCAGGCAAACATTAATCAAGAGGAAGCTGGAGTATCAAAGTAGACTTCAGTATCAAAGACTTAGTAACAAAGACTTTAGTATCTAAGTAGACTTAGTATCAAAGTAGACTTCAGAACAAGGAAAATTACCAGGAAAAAAGGAAAAAATTATATAAAGGGAAGGAATCATTCTAATAAGGAGACATAAAAATTCTAAAAGTGAATTCATTGAACATTGCATCTTCAAAACACATAAAACAAAATTAACAGAAGTGAAAGTGGAAGTAAACAAACCCCACAATTAGGTTTGGAGATATTAACACTCTTCTCAGTAATGGATAGAACAAGCAAAGAGAAAATCTATAAGAATATAGATCTGAAAAGCACAATCAACCAATTCACCTTATTGACATTTAGAGAATTCTCCACTGAAAAAAAGCCAACTATGTATTCTTTTTAAGTGTACATTAAACATTCACCAGGTTTGAACATAACTAGGTCAGAAAACAACACTTAACAAATTTTAAAAAAATTAAACCATGAAAAGTATGATCTCTGACAATAATAGTATTGATATTAAACTAAAAACCAATAAAAGAAAAATATCTGTAAAATTTTCATATATTTAAAATTTAAATAGCATAATTACAAATAACCCATGAGTAAAAGAAAAAGCAGGATAAGGAAATTAGAATTTTAATTGAGTAGAAATGAAAACACAGGTTATCAAAATTTATGGGACTTAAAGCTGTGCTTAACAGAAAAATTATGGCAGTAAATGTTTAAAAATTTTTTTGATTGAAGTATATTTGATTTATGATGTTGTGTTAGTTTCAGGCATACAGCAAAGCAATTCAGTTATATGTATATATATTCTTTTTCAGATTCTTTTCCCATATAGATTATTACAAAATATTGAGAATAGTTCCCTGTGCTATATAGTAGGTCCTTGTTATTCACCTATTTTATATATAGTCCTATGTATACATTACGTGCAAATTCCTAATTTATCCCTCCACCCAACCTTTCCCTTTGGTAACCATAAGCTTGTTTTATATGTCTGTGAGTCTGTTTCTATTTGTAAATAAGTTCATTTGTATTTTTTAATATTCCACATATAAGTGATATCATATAATATTTGTCTTTCTATGACTTACTTCACTTAGTATGATAATCTCTATGTCCATCCATGTTGCTGCAAATGGCATTATTTCATTATTTTTTATGGCTGAGTAATATTCCATTGAATACATATACCACACCTTCTTTATCCATTCAACTGTCAATGGACATTTAGGTTGCTTTCATGTCTTGGCTATTGTAAATAGTGCTGCTATGAACATTGGGGTGCATGTATCTTTTCCAATTATGGTTTTCTCTGGATATATGCCCAGAAGTGGGATTGCAGGATCATATGGTAGCTCTATTTTTAGTTTTTTAAGTAACCTCCACACTGTTCTCCATAGTGGCTGCACCAATTTACATGCCCACCAACACCCTCTTCAGCACTTATTATTTGTAGACTTTTTAATGATGGCCATTCTGACTGGTGTGAGGTGATACCTCATTGTAGTTTTGATTGGCATTTCTCTAATAATTAGTGATGTTGAGCATCTTTTCATTTGCCTGTTGGCCATCTTGATGTCTTCTTTGCAGATATGTCTATTTAGATCTTCTGCCCATTTTTCGATTGTGTTGTTTGCTTTTGTGATATGGAGCTGTATGAGCTCTTTGTATATTTTGGAGATTAATCCCTTGTCAGTTGCATCATATGCAAATATTTCCTCCCATTCTGTAAGTTGTCTTTTTGTTTTGTTTATGGTTGTTTGCTGGGCAAAAACTTTTAAGTTTAATTTGGTCCCATTTGTTCATTTTTGTTTTTATTTCCATTACTCTAGGAGGTGGGTTAAAAAGATCTTGCTGTGATTTATGACAAAGAGTGTTCTTCCTATGTTTTCCTCTAAGAGTTTTATAGTGTATGGTCTTACATTTAGATCTTTAATCCATTTTGAGATTATTTTTGTATATGGTGTTAAAGAATGTTCTAATTTCATTCTTTTACATGTAGTTGTCCAGTTTTCCCAACATCACTTATTGAAGAGACTGTCTTTTCTCCATTGTATATTCTTACCCCCTTTGTTGTAGATTAACTGACCATAGATGTGTGGGTTTATTTCTGGGCTTTCTATCCTTTTCCATTGATCTATATTTTTGTTTTTGTGCCAGTACCATCCTGTTTTGATGACTGTAGCTTTGTAATATAGTTTGAAGTCAGGGAGACTGATTTGTTTTTCTTTCTCAAGATTGCTTTGGCTATTTGGGGTCTTTTGTGTTTCCATACAAATTATAA
This sequence comes from Kogia breviceps, assembly GCF_026419965.1. Lineage (NCBI taxonomy): Eukaryota > Metazoa > Chordata > Mammalia > Artiodactyla > Physeteridae > Kogia > Kogia breviceps. The sequence continues at coordinate 31,867,817 of NC_081317.1, forward strand.
ATTTTTTTATTCTATTTGTGTGAAAAATGCAATTGGTTATTTGATAGGGCTTGCATTGAATCTATAGATTGCCTTGGGTAGTAAGTCATTTTGACAATATTGATGCTTTCAATCCAAGAATATGGTATCTTTCCATCTGTTTGTGTCATCTTTGATTTCTTTCATCAACATCTTATAGTTTTTGTAGTACAGGTCTTTTGTCTCCTTAGGTGGGTTTAGTCCTAGGTATTGTATTCTTTTTGATGCAATGACAAATGGGATTGTTTCCTTAATTTCCCTTTCTGATCTTTTGTTGTTAGTGTATAGAATGCAATAGATTTCAGTGTATTAATTTTGCATCCTGCAACTTTACTGAATTCATTGATGAGCTCTGGTAGTTTTGTGGTAGTGACTTTATGATTTGCTATGTATAGTAGGTTTTTCTATGTATAATAAAGACCAAATATGACAAACCCACAGCTAACATCATACTCAATGATGAAAAGCTGAAAACATTTCCTCTAAGATGAGGAAAAAGACAAGAATGTCCACTCTCACAACTTTTATTAAACATAGTTTTGGAAGTCCTAGCCACAGCAATCAGAAGAAAATGAAATAGAAGGAATCCAAATTGAAAAGAAAAAGTAAAGCTGTCACTGTTTGCAGATGACATGATACTCTACATAAATGCTTTAAAAGAAAAAAGACATGTCTAAAATCAGTGAGCTTCTACATTTAGAAACTAGATTTTCAAAAGCATATTAGTTCCCAACCCACTGATAGAGAGAAAACAAAATCCCTCTCACACAGATACATGTGTAACATGTCAAAGTAAATGAGTAAAACTAATGCTAAGAAAAAAAAGGAAAATTAATTTACTTCAAATGAAATGTAAATGATAGACCAATCTGAAATGAGTATGAACACAAACCCTATTTTTTAAAAAAAGAGCTATGATTGAAGTGAAGATATATATGAAATGCAACCATTAAAATTTAAAAAAACCAAATGGCAGGATTTCCTTCTCTGAATAATATTGCATTGTATATATATGTCACATCCTAGAAGATATAAAGTGAAGTAAAATAAACCAAACAGAGAAAGACAAATATTGTATCATCTCATTTAAATGTGGATTCTAAAGTAGTCAAATTCATAGAAGCAGAGGATAGAATGTGGACAGGGGGAAATGGAGAGGTGATAGTCAAAAGATACAAAGTTTCAGTGAAAGATAAATAATTTCCAGAGAACATATATAAATATACTCACAGTAGTGTACAGAATAGTGCCTGTACCTTATAATACTGTATTGTGTACTTAAAATTTTCTAAGAGGGTAGATCTTATGTTAAGTATTCCTTTTTTTTTTTTTTTTTTTTTTTTTTCTGTGGTCCGTGGGCCTCTCACTGTTGTGGTCTCTCCCATTACGGACCACAGGCTCCGGATGCGCAGGCTCAGCATCCATGGCTCACGGGCCCAGCTGCTCTGCGGCATGTGGGACCTTCCCGGACCGGGGCACAAACCCGTGTCCCCTGCATCGGCCGGCAGACTCTAAACCACTGTGCCACCAGGGAAGCCCTAAATATTCTAATAATAATATTATTAATAATAATAATAGTAATAGTAACAACAGCAATAGGGGCTGAAGGAAACTTTGGGAGGTTATGGATATGTCTATGGCCTTGATGGTGGTGACGGTTTCACTGGTGTATATATATCCCCACACTTATCAAGTTGTAAACATTTTACATGGCAGTTATACCTCAATAAAATGATTTAAAATTTTTATTTCAATAGATGTGATAAATTATAGCCTGGACAGAATCAAAAGGTATTTGGTGAATTTAAAGTTAGTATTCAACCAGAACCAAAAAATAAATGACAAATAGCAGATGTTTCATATGCTATAAAGAAACAAGAAGAAAATGGAATAATATTTTCAATGTCTTGAGGAAGTATGTTAACTGGAACATGACACACAGCTTAATCACTGTTTAGTAATTGGACAAAATAAACACATTTTCAGATGTATCAACTTAACAAAATTTCAGTACTTAAAAAAAGGTACCAATATAGAAGGTGTATGATGCACTAAAAACAGACAAAAAAACCCAAAGAGATTGCATTAGCCACTGATAGTAAGCAAATAAGTATATAAATTAATAAATACATTTATTTTTATTCATTTTAATAGGTAAAACCAAAACTTTTGACAATAAAAATAAGAATGAGGGAGTTCAGTTAGTATATTTTAGTGGTAGTTTTTTCTTTATTATGAAGAGGAAAGATATACTGGAAATTTGTAAACTTTGGTCAAAAATTCAGTCAAACGTGCTAGAAATTTAAGGCAAAAAGAGAAATTCAAGCTTTGCTTCCAAATCGTGAAAAGGGAAACCTTTAAAACTTCAGAAGGATCCAATAGATTTCAGAGAAAGATGAAAAATGCAAAGAAAAATGAGTGTAAATATTGATAAAACAAAAAGATAACTACAGAATATGAAAAAATATTTGTAACTTTTATCTGATAAAGGACTTATATCCTTTAATATAAAAAGAGCCCTTAAAACCAATAATAAAAAGATAACCCAACTTTTAAAGAATCAAATATTTGAATTATTTACTGAGGAATATGCACAAATGACCAATAATCACATGAAAAGATGCTCAACATCAGTAGTTGGTGGACAAAGCATAGATTATACTGAAATTATTTTTATGCATGTGGAGGTTCACAGAGAAAATTCAAGAGCATATATAGACTAGCAAATGGAAACAGTAAAAATTCAGGAAAATTGTTCTTATATTTTAGTCTTCTGTTTGGTCTCTTTGCTGTTGTGTTCTACTTTCTGATACTATAGCTCAATTTATATTCCAACCCGTTTACTGGAATCTTAAAATTTTGCATATATTTTTCATAGTTTTCAAGAGTTACTTCTCATTTTATTACAAAACATTTGTCACAGAATTCAGATCTTGTTTTATTGATACATCACTCTGAGAATATTACTAATTGTTTTCTTTGGCTTCATTTATCTCACTCTGAGCAATTATTATTATAACAATTAATATTAGTATTATTGGTTGTATCTTTTTCACGTTGAAATGATGCCTCAAATTATTTGTGAACATTTTCTGGCCTTTTACACTTAAGAATAAACCAATAAAAGTACATAATGTGAGGTTGTCAGTTGGTGGGCTTTCGGGTAAACAAATAAGTCAACCTTTTCACCATGAGACCGCCGATTCAGCATGTGAAGACGTTTCCTCTCAAGATGTTCCTTCAGGTGCACATCCTCCAATTTCCTGTTGATATGTGTGTTCAGGGCGTGGAAGAAATCAGTACCTCCTGCTGTCAGAGAGCAGGGTGGGAGTAAAGGCCACACAATTCATAATAAAAAGATTAATTTAATCCCATTATCTTCAGCTCCTCCCTTTGGCCCTGCTCTCTGCTATGCATTTGTTTCCTCAGATATAGCTCCTTCCATTCAAATTCTCCTGAAGAAAAATGTAGGAAGCAACATAGCAATGCTATTAAGAGAATGGAGACAGACTGGCTGGGTTTGAATCCATTGCACCATTACTTACTGTCTGGCTGAACTTGAGCAATTTAACCTTTCTGTGCCTCAGTTTCCTTATGTATAAAAAGATAATGTTAATACTCTACTCTTAGGTGTCTTATAGAAATAAAAATATATGTTTTGTAACGCTACAAGAAGAGCGCCTAACACACAGTGAGTGGTATGTAAGTACCAGAGTAAGTGCTGTATAAGTAACCACTCTAGACAAACTTTCAACCAGTCCTCCAGTTTTCTGGCTCATACAGGAGACCTCTCACCCAAAGGCTGTGGGTGCTGCCATGACAGAGCTTATAGAGATGCTTATTTTCATCAGTTTTCTCTGGGCTGGAATTTGTTCACCTAGTCCATACTCAACAGATTTTAACTACTTTTAATATGATTCTTAGGTAAACTCCTCTTCAGGCTTTTAAGTTGTAGCTTTTTTGGGGAGGAGGATTTCTACGTTCAGTTGCCACTTCTCCATCTCTCCATCTGCTTCTTGTCTTCCAAAAATTTGTGCAAGTATTTTGTCTGTAGTTGTTCTCTCTCTCATTCTCACTGGGGATCAATACAATTTTTATTCATGTGCTTTCAATTAGTAGCAGCGATTAAATATTTAATCAGAAATCATTATGATTTTTCCTTCTTTGACAAAAACTTCTCAACATCAAGTAGGAGCAATTAAGTATTTTTTCAATTTAGTAGTAGTGATTAAATATTTAATCAGAAATCAGTATGATTTTTCCTTCTTTACCAAAGCTTCTCAACATCAAGTGGGAGCAATGGGATCTGTTTGTTCAGACATGTACGGTATGTGTGTGCTCACGTGTATGTATATGTGGGTTTTATGTCAACTGGGAAGTCTTAGGAGTTCCATCAGAGATGAACATCAGGGATGGGTTCACTGGGCTCCAAAGCTCTTCTCCTCTCCTCAAATAGAGGTGCTCCTTTTTTATTGGTTTTAGATATCACTTTCCACATAAGATTATATTTGAAGAAAAAGTGATTTGAGGAAATCACTAGTTTTAACCTTTGTGGTTAAAAGAACATGAATAATATAAAAATATAATTTTGAGTAACGATAGTAATGGGATATTTCCCGAGGACATAGGAAACATATACAGGGTTTATCCATGTGGAAAATACACTGGGGGTCCCCAGGAATGCAAACTACTTACTTGATGTAATTGGATGCTTAAATGGGGACAAGTTCAAACCTATCAATCCATTACGGTTGATATTCAGGATGAATAAATAAAACACAGAGAGGGCAATCCAGAAAAGAACTAGGATCGGAGGGAGGAGAAGGTTGGGTGTATTCTACTCTTCAAAATAGAAAGGAAGACCAGACAACTATTTGAAACCTTCCTGTTCCCATTAAGAAACCTAGAATAATGCCTTTAAGAACTGGTAATAGTCCTTAAACTATTGTCATGTTGCCATATTTATAATTTTACTATGTTATGCCCAGTCTATCTTCTTAGTAAAGCTTTTTATTAAAAACCTCTGGCAGTCAGTTTGGGGAATGTTACACAACACAGTAGGTGGTGGTACAAATAAAGAAAAAAGGAAGCTAGATTTAGGTGCTAAAACTTGTAGTAAGAAAGAATAGGAGAGCAACTCATGCTGGTCTTGGCATGCTTTAAGAAATGAACTAAGCTCAGGATGCTTAGAACTGTGCAAATCTCCAACAGAAACTCACACTTTCCAAGGATGAGGAGTGCTTTTCTCTACTATGTCAGCAAAAATAAAACAGCTGCTAGGACAAAAGATCAGTAGATATTATTAAAATATTTAAAATACAAGTTTTTATTCCACTCTCTCCCTGAAAATATTGAGTCAGCATTGAATAGCAATGTGCACAGGTCAGCAGGCGCTCCCTAGATTTTAATGGATTCGTTTGCAAGAGAAAACTGCACAGTGTCTGAAATTAATTTAGCATGTAACTATCCTTTTCCTCTGAGTTCTCCAGATGAAAAAGAAGAGTAAACAATAACTTGCACCTGCTGGGCCCGATTAGATCCAAATTTTAAAAGCTCTTACTCATTTGTCATGTGTTTGCTTCTATCACACTTTAGTAAGGGCAAAGAAAAGATAGATCACGGGTGGCATGCGATGTCACTGACTGTCACTGACAAGTACTAATGTACTTGTCACATATTTTTACTGTGAAAAAAGAAAATATGAAAATTTACATGGTAGGGAAGAATTAGATTATCAGTAAAAGTTTTCTTTTAGTGAAGTGTTTTTCAAATTGAGTTCACAACTCAGTAGCTCAATAACAAAAAAACAAAGAACCCAATCCAACAATGGGCAGAAGACCTAAACAGACATTTCTCCAAAGAAGATATACAGATTGCCAACAAACACATGAAAGGATGCTCAACATCACTAATCATTAGAGAAATGCAAATCAAAATTACAATGAGGTATCACCTCACACTGGTCAGAATGGCCATCATCAAAAAGTCTACAAACAACAAATGCTGGAGAGGGTGTGGAGAAAAGGGCACCCTCTTACACTTTTGGTGGGAATGTAAATTGATACAGCCACTGGAGAACAGTACGGAGGTTTCTTAAAAAATAGGATTACCATACAACCCAGCAATCCCACTAGTGGGCATATACCCTGAGAAAACCATAATTCAAAAAGAGTCATATACCACAATGTTCATTGCAGCTCTATTTACAGTAGCCAGGACATGGAAGCAACCTAAGTGTCCCTTGACAGATGAATGGATAAAGAAGATGTGGCACATATATACAATGGAATCTTACTCAGCCATAAAAAGAAATGAAATTGAGTTATTTGTAGTGAGGTGGATGGACCTAGGATTGTCATACAGAGTGAAGTAAGTCAGAAAGAGAAAAACAAATACCGTATGCTAACACATATATATGGAATCTAAAAAGAAAAAAAATGGTTCTGAAGAACCTAGGGGCAGGACAGGAATAAAGACACAGACATAGAGAATGGACTTGAGGACACTGGGAGGGGGGGAAGGGTAAGCTGGGACAAAGTGAGAGAGTAGCATGGACATATATACACTACCAAATGTAAAATAGATAGCTACTGGGAAGCAGATGCATAGCACAGGGAGATCAGCTCCGTGCTTTGTGACCACCTAGAGGGGTGGGATAGGGAGGGTGGGAGGGAGATGCAAGAGGGAGGAGATTTGGGGATATATGTATGCATATAGCTGATTCATTTTGTTATAAAGCAGAAACTAACACACCATTGTAAAGCAATTATACTCCAATAAAGATGTTAAAAAAAGAAAGAAAGAAATGACATCAAGTCATAGAAAGACACAGAGGAAACTTAAATGTATATTGCTAAATGAAAGCAGTAAATCTGGAAAAGCTGTATGCCATATGATTCCTATCATATGACTTTCAGAAAAGGAAAAACTTCAGAGACAGTAAATAGATCAGTGCTTGCCAGGGGTCTGAGAAGACTGAGGGGGTGTTGCATAAGCACAGGAGATTTTTATGGTGGTGAAACTATTCGTTATGATACTGTTATGTTGGATACATACCATTATACTGTCATCAAAATCCATAAAATGTACAATACAAAAATTGTACCCTATTACAAATCTTGGACTTTAGTTAATAACATATTTGTTCATCAGTTGTGATGAACATGAATCTTAGCTCTATGTGTATGTTAAAATGAACAATATTTCCAATAGCACTCATTAAGAATTTCACAAGGATTTAAAGAGAACATCAGCTTTTCTGTGTATATATTTTTCCAAGAGTGCTGGGTAGGAAAGGGGTATTTCTAAGTGACCTGGTAGCTTTACATTAGTGGATATAGGGATCTCCTACAACGTAAACAACTGGTATTACATAGCCAGACTTCAGACTAAAAATACTTGATGGCCACAGTAATATCTGGCTCAAGGTTAGTCTGCCTTATTCCTCTACTCACTTTGGTAGTAACAAACCCTACGTTATATGCAGGCTAGGAGTTAAAAGGTGAAAGCAATAATGGGAAAAAAAGTTGGTCATTAAACCTGGGCATGGGAGGAAGAGTATTTCAGTAGAATCCAGATGGATCACAAGCACACTTTTCTAGCATAAATGTACTCAAAATGTTAACTGCCTCCTGGAATTGTTATGGCTATATTGATTTTAAAATAGAGCCACTTGAAAACACAAATAACATGCCTGAAATAAAAGCAAGGTAAATTTTTTTCTTTATCTTGTCATGCCCTGCAGCCTTAAAACTACCAAATCAGAATCACTTGAGAGGCTGATTTTAAGAATAAAATAGGGAGAGTGAAGCCTAAATATCCCAAGAAAAAGAGATAATAAAAAATCTGAGCTAACTTTTCTGATAAATTTTAGATGTACTCTGTTTTATTATATTCACACTTACAAATTAAAATCTCAGATCATATGTCTCAATTTCACCTTTTCTGTATTTCCATGAGGAATATCTGGCATTTTGTGTCATTAATATTCATGAGTCAACGTGGAAGAATGGGATTTTGAGTTGCCCATTACTGTTAATAGTAACATTGAGGGAGGGCATTTTCCATGGCTAATGATGTCAGCTTACTACAATGGTCTAACTTTATTCTAGTTTCTCATGAGCACAACTATCTTACCCACTAGATTATAACCTACATAAAGGTAAGAATGAATCTTATACATCTTTTTCCACTACACGGCAGTAAGTACCTGAAATAAATATCTTTGAATGAATGAAAAATAAGTTTAATAAGAATTACATAGTATTTTACAAGACCCTATGGGGGAAAATGCAGTAATATATAGAATTTATTTGTCTTACCATCCTAACATATGCATATATAGAGAGCATGAAGGGATTCAGTACACTATGGAATTAGGAGAAGATATTGACCCTCCGAGATGTAAAAAAGTGATGTACAACTGGAATATTAAATATCAGATCATGAATCTTGTTTTCCCGAAGTGAATATGAACCAAACCACACACAGGGAATATAACAGAAACATTAAACATAATGATGTTGAGGACCAAGGGCAGATGAAATGAAGTCATGGGTAATTGCTTTAGACTGAAAGCTAGGGAGTTTTTTTCTATCTGAAAATCAGAAAATGAGTACCCAGGAGAGAAAACTTTGGAGTCCAGGGATAGATAACTGCTAGAGGGCCTAGAACCCATGAATAAATCAATCACCAAGATTTGAACCATCAGGATCATAATTCAGCAGAGCTGGGATAAATCTGACTTTCTCTGGGAAATGGGGCTAGGAGAATGAAAGGCAGCAAAATACCATGATGCATATGACAATATCCATTGTCTCCTGGGGTGTCTCTAAACCACAAGGACCTTCAAAAAAAAAAACACTTTATTGCACCCTTAATGTACAGTATGGTGAATAGGGATAATGTGACTGGGAAAAATCCCAAAACATGAGCTGAGAGTGCTAGCCTTTTTCCACAGGTGCATATAGATAGAAAATCAAGGATGGTTTGCTATCAAAATCATGTGGAGTCCTCAGCTGTTGCATAAATGGGTATGGTGTGGCTGGACTGCAAATTTATGTTGACATTGCCTAGTACTTTTTAGAAAAACAAATTAGCAATAATATTCTCATTAACAAGCCCAATTAAGGAATGATCTTTCAAGTCTGGAGGTGGAACTTTTATCAGTACATAAGATTTGAAAACTCTTTTTCACACAATTAATATTAGCTAGATGATTCTTGCAATGCTTTCATTTCTAGAAAGCATTTGCACTTGATGAATGAGATCTCCCCCACTTCACCTCTGAGAACACAGAAGTAAAGTTAATAGTATATAAAATCAAAACAGTCATTCAAAGCACAACTATGCAAAATATACCTCAAAAGAGAATTGCCCTAAACCCAGCTAAACTTGATAGCAAAATTAAAGGTTCGTGATGGAGGATGGGTAGAAGTGAGCATTGAAACCATAAATAAGGAACAAATATAGAGGCAAACTTTAACATTGTCCAACCATTCTTTTTATAAATTCCTATGCTAATATCCTGAGCAACTTCTAAATCTATTACAGTTATGAAATGGACACACTGGATATCAAGTTGGATGTCATTAAACTAAACATCTCAATTAAGTAGCCTGGTTTGACGTGAAAAACATGTATTTGACCCTATGCAGTTTTAAAAATTGAATTTATATTTATAAATGGATTTTTCACCAAAATCTGAACTTTGGGCTTCTCTTGAAATATCAGACTGACAACACTGGGACAGCTTCTTGCATGATATGACACTATTCTTAAGAGTTATCTGCAGACTTGTTGACCTCTTGAGATGGGGCATCCAGGTTCCAGTTTGCAAATCCCAGCATTCATACACAAGGTCAACTTCATTCATTTACACTAATTGCTTGGCCATTAAACACTGAATTTCAAATCCCTTGGACCAATCTGAACTCCTAGAGACTTTTGTGTAGTTCCTATGAACAAGGACCAATTACCAGCAATTTTATTTCCCTTTAAAATTTGATTTTAATTCAGATACATACTGGACAGTTATTGCGTTGAAAGTGTAAAATAGTTGATGAACAATAATCCTAAGTAATTACTCTTCTAATAATAACTTCTCACTTTGTATAGCTGTGGATTGAGTTTTATGGCAATTACAGTCTGCTATCAACCACCCTACTGAAAATGGCACAGCAAATGAAAACACAATTTTCTACCATTAAGTACAAATATATCCACTTATCTCACCTCTGCTTTCCCAACTCCATTTCCTAGAGATTGAGGGAGTGGTGTTATACCTATTCTGACATTCTGTGATCAGTAACATCCCAATAATGCTATTTTCTCAGGATTAACAAAACGTTCCAAACCTCTGTGTCCTCCCCAAATTAAACATCTACATATCAAAAAATAAATAAATAAAATAAATCTTACATGCCATAAAATAGAGCCATACACTTGTAGAATGTTAGGGAAGGTGATCCAAGGTAATGTAGAAAAGCAATTAATTGGACAGAAGGAGAGAATTGTGTAATACCTGAGAATCTTCACTCTGACGATGGATCCTCGGAGAACTAAGGCATTGTTCAAATGCTAAGATCTACATTCTCATATCCATTATATTGAATAGTTGCCCAAATTTTCACTTATGTGTACCTGGGGTCTCCATTCCCCAAATGATCAAATTAAACATGAAATTGTATCCCAGATATCATGGTTTTGCAACCAGGACTGCTAGAATGCAATAGAGCAAAAACTTAAGAACATAAACATATGAGCATTTTAAAAAGTAACTTGTGTTCATCAAAACTTGAATACAAAGCACTCATTCAATTTATACCTGAAATATTTATGCTAAGATCATTATTAAATATAATTGCTTTAGGGAAATATTTTCATTTAGATCCTATAAATGGTTAACTAGTTTATTTTTTTAAGTTTAGTGGTACTACATAGCATTTATTTATGATCAATCTTAAAGCACACTACACAGTTGACATGTTCCATTATTTGAAAACTCATCCTTAGCTTTTAAACTGAGTAAGCCAATCATGCAGCCTATTGCACACAACAGTCTTCCAAGGAATTTTGTCTTGCTCAAGGGAGCAGCCACTCTCTATACCACGTTACCATGCTTGCTTGTCATACATGATTCCATGAGGGGGAAGGCATCTGGCTCAAGAGTCATGAATTTACAGTTTGACAAGATCCAAATGTAAATGAAGTGAGCGCTCCTAGAGCAAGGCTGTTTCCAAAACATATTATACTGCTAAAATTGCATCATCAGATTCTCTCTGGAATGTGAAATAGAAATAGAACCAGACAATTGTTAACTGGAGAAAAGTTGAAAAAGATTCAGAGAAGCAATGAGACAGCAAGGACCATGAGGGCCCACGTGTAAAGAGTAGTTTTAACTAATTTCTTTGTACTTTTTTCTCCATCTATAAAAAAAGTGAATATGATAACAATAAGCCTACTTTACGGATCTCTTTTGATAATTGACTAGGTAATACTTGTAAAGCTCTTAATAAAGAGTGTGACATATTTTAAGTGCCCATAAAAGTTAAATGCTGCTCATATCACATTATAGTACAAAAATAATTTTAACTGTCTGTCTCTACCGCTAAGCTATGAGCTTTATGAAAGCACGGACGGTCTTATTCGTCTTTGTATCCTCAGTTACTAGCACAGGACCTAGCATGGTGCTTAGCACATTGCAGGTACTTCAGCAAATGTTAATTAGATAAGTGAAGTAAAGATTTTTTTTTTCTTCCTTCACCCATCTACCTCACTTTTCCCTTTACACCCACCCATCCACTTCATCATATTTGAGGAACCTAGGAAAACTGGTGTATTCAAAAACAAACTGAAGTCTAGTTCAGTTTTTAGATGGTCTTAGAATCAACCTTTGACTTATTTTCTATACTATAATTACATACATTTCAAGTAGCCCCAACCTAATCTCACCATTAATATTGTGTGTCAGATAGAGTGTGGATGACAGATGGGTTTGGGCAAGGCCTGGTGTTAATGAGATGAGAAAGAATAATCCCTACCTATCAGCTAGATTTCCAGTAAAGATTTAACAAAACACAAAATTTCAGAATTTTAGGACTAGAAAGATCTTTAGAATTCGTCTAGTTCATGACTTTGGCTTTATAGATGAGGAAACTGAGATCTGGATAGGAGAAATAATTTACAAGACATCAGAGAAATTGAGACTTAAATATGTGACTCCTGATGGCTATAATGGTCCTTCCTCTGCACCACACTGCAGAGCAATATATGATGCATGTTCTTAGTATAAACTAATATGATATATTTAGGCTGTTATAATAGTAGGACAAAGTATAAACTCATGGCCTTAGATTTTACTTTATTAGAGGTAAGCAGCTGCCTAGTATATCCTTTGGGAGGAAATTATCCCAGCATTAATGATGCTCTCTTTATCATTGTCTGTAAATGTACTAAAATATTTATTAACAAATATCACAGATGTCAACCAGAATGGAAAACTAATAGCTTATATTGCTTTAATTTATTTGATTTACACATATTGTCAGAGACAACCTTTATGGGGAACATATAATAACACTTGTCAGAATGGCTAAATGTCACTATAAAATAAACTAGCAATCCAAGTCTCTTGGGACAGTTTTGATATGTCCTAGTTCTAAGAAGGGAGGCTTTTGAAGCACCGTATTTGCAAAATGTAGCCAGTGTGACAGGTTAATAGAATCAACAGAATTCACATATGCAGCTAAGACTAATGAGTTAGGCAAAAATCCAAGCTAGTTATTGGAAATAAGTAACCAAATTTTAGGAACAATATGTAAGAATGGATATTTTAGTGAAGTGTCAAAACCATAGTTATGTGATAGAATAAAAAAATCCTTTCCTTCCCCTACTCCCTCCTTTGGTTTTCATTTCTATCCCCCTCTGTTTTTCTTTTCCCTTTTTTTCTTTGTCTTTGTTTTTCACAAGAACTCCAAGAATTATCTAGCCATCTGTGGTACTTTATGCACTCTCTGGTGTCTCTTCCCTTTGTGCATCTCACAACCAACCCTACTAGAAGATCACTAATTTTTTTAAAAGAAAAATGTTTCTTTGTAACAATTTTTAATCATTTTATCATTTATGTCATGTTTTAGCCCACTTGAAAGCTTTGCTCAAAGAGGCTCAGTAGTTAATTTTCTCCAGTTCTAGGGCTATTCATGAATTTTCAGAGATATTGATTCTTAGATGGAACGTACCAGAGATAAAAAGTCTGAGTCTTCCTTTGGATAATGTCTATCTCTCTTAAGATATAACAGTGATGTAATGCTGCTGTGTTTCACACTACAATTAATCATTTCTTTTTAAATGCTTGAGGCTACAGTAATTTAAGTTTTATTCTCTCCTCTTTGCTTTTTATTATGTAACTCTGTAAAAATAAATTAACAGGTGAGTTAAAACGGATTCTGCTCCTAGCCATGATGGAGTAACTGGCAGTTGTTATTCTCTTTCCACAAACAACTATAAAATTGGACAAAATATATGAGACAATGGTTTCTAAACACTGTACAACAGATATGGTAGGATAATAAGCCTTGAGGGAAGGGAAACATATGAAGTAAACCCCAAGTTTATCCTGTTTCTGTATGAAGTAACTTTTCAAGCTATGATCCAGGGAGTCAAGCCCAACTGAAACCTTGTATCTCATTGAAGCTGCAGAGTTTGGAATAGCTGAAACTTTCAGGGCATGAAGTCATAGGTGAGGGACCTGCAGGGGGTTACAAGAGAGACAAAGTCTGAATGGGTTGTTTCTAACTGTTCATGGCCAATGGCTGGGCTGCCTACATACAGAGTTAGGCTCCATGAGGCCTATCAGAGAACTCCCTGTAGGTTCACAGCTGTGGAGCTGTGAGGTAAATGGAGATAACAGAGGTTGTGGGTTCTGAGACGTATTAAAATTACAGTCTAGTCATAGTGAAATAACCTCACTGAAAACATCAGGCTTCAGTTGAGACTGAAGAAAGGACATACTTTAAAAATAAGTATCATATTTTAAATAAATGGCCATAAGATTAAGGATAAAACTGAAAAAACACTGCCATAATGAAGAATAAACCCAAGCCTGCCATATCAAGAGCAACTTGTCTGCCAGAAAAATCTAATACCTATTTAACTAAGTCAACATAACCTAAACTCACAACAACATATTATTTGTAACATCCAGTGTACAATAAAAAAATTAGTAGACAAACAAGTCAAAAAATGTAACAATCAGGAAGAACACTAGTCAACAGAAACTGATCCTATGATTCCAGAAATTATAATTATCAGAATATAACTTTACATTAGCTTTTGTAAATATGTTCAAATATTTTAAAGAAAAAAGAAAGATAATGAGTGAAGAGATAGGGCATATCACATTAGAATTGGAATTAATATAAATTAAAATGGAAATTTAAGTACAGTGTAATATCTATGAACCAACATTTATAATTATACTGAATATAAAATAATGGATTTTTCTTCTGCAAAGATCATGATGAATAAAAGGATATTTATGACTGTAACTTCTAACCTTATACTGATACCCTAGCCACTGTATTAAGAAACATAAAGAAAAATCAGAAAGATTAGGAAGGAAGAAGTAAAAATATCTTTTTAGCAGATGTCATGGTCATTTACATAGACAATCCCAAGGAATAGACATTAAAAACCTACTAGAATAAGTCACTTCAAAAAGATCAAGGGATACAATAGAAATATATAAAAATTAGATGTATTTCTACGTTTGTAACAATTAGCAATCGAAATTTAAAAAGTCAATATCTTTTACAGCAGCATATAAAAACATGAAATACATGATAATCCTAACAAAATATGCACAGTATCCACTGAAACTACAGAAATTCTGAGAACTTTAAAAAGACATAAATAAATGTAGAGATGTACCATGCTTAATAGAATGAAAGACAATATTGTTAAAATATAAGCTCTTCAATTTGAAATGCCCTCCCAAACAAAATTTCAGTAAGTTTTTTGAAAAAATTGATAACTTCATTCTAAAACGTATATGGAATTTCACGATGAACTTCTACCTTTACTATAAGACTGCAGAAATCTATACAGTGTGATATTGGCAATTGTATAAACAAATATATCAACGGAAATAAATAGAAAAATAGACTCTATATATACGATCAACTGATTTCTGTTACTCATATTGGCATGTTTAATAGCTTTTGATGTTTTTAAAAATTAGTAAAAATAATATTTTGGGCAAAATTTAACTTTGAGAATAAAGAAGCAAAATTTAACCTTCGGTTAAGGCCATTCTCAGGAAATTTTCCATTTCCCTCCTCTTAACATTATTTTTCAAAAGTCAATTCTTTTTCAAATCTTTAAAAGCAATAAAACATCTTAAGAATTGTCTAAGTACCCATTTCAAAGCCCACTTTATGGAGTTTATATAGACATTATAAACAGTGAAAAATGGAAAAATAAAGCAACATCAAGTGTGGCACTATGTATGCAATTGGTTAAGTCAAATATCAGCTAGAGATTTAGATTAAGTCAAAATACTGTGCTTGCTGATAAATTCCATCATTGAAAGAAGAAAATAACTCAGTTTTGGTCAACCTCTGATGTAAAATTCCAAAACAAACTAAACTTTCCTGAAATGGAATATCTACCTGAAAGGTAACTCCAGGAACGAGTCCCTACCAACACAGCATCTAAAATCTAATTTCTGGACTTCCCTGGTGGTGCAGTGGTTAAGAATCCACCTGCCAATGCAGGGGACTTGGGTTCAAGCCCTGGTCTGGGAAGTTCCCACATGCCGCAGAGCAACTAAGCCCATGCACCACAACTACTGAGCCTGTGCTCTAGAGCCCTCAAGCCACAACTACTGAAGCCCTCACACCTAGAGCCGGTGCTCAGCAACAAGAGAAGACACCGCAATGAGAAGCCCCTGCACTGCAATGAAGAGTAGTCCCCGCTCGCTGCAATTAGAGAAAGCCCCCATGCAGAAACGAAGACCCAATGTGGCCAAAAATAAATTTTAAAAAATTAAAATAAAATAAAATCTAATTTCTACTCTCCAGAAAAAATAAAGTATCACAGTGTGATGATGAGTCCTATTGAATATTCATCACCACCCCAATGCCTAATATAATGATCCAAAGTGGGCCTATTTTCCCTACAGTAGCATATGGTTCATATGTACTACCAGGTAAAGTTGGTAGACTTATTGTTTGGTGCTACATGCAGCTTCTGGTCCAGTGCTAGAGCAGAGTTCTTTTCATATAATATAGAAAACAAAGTTACGCTGTCCACGCCACACAACTTTTGCTTGATTATTGGAATGAGGGCATCCCTGTCTGCAATTATTTTTGCTTATTATTTTATTTAAACTTTAAAGAAAATTCTAGCTCAGTGTGACTTCTTGGAGAAGGTATATCTAGAGTCAGAAACAGGCCCTCTCCAAGGGAATACTGAGGAAAAAATAAAAGGTAACTGGAGTTCTCTGACCAAGTACTTTGCCAGTTTGGGGGCACTAGATGCAATAGAGTTGTGGGCTAATTAAATTCTAACACCTCATGGCTTATGAGAAAGTGCATGAAGCTCTGCACAGTGAAGCAATTATATGAAGCAGCCAAGAACAAAACCCAGATCCTAAGATATGGGCTATATTAAACTTGTGTGGCTGAGTCATTTCCTACGGGTCATCTCCATTCTACTGTGGAGCCCATACAATGAGATTTTGTCTTCATTATATAGTTTTTAGGTATATAATTTCCATTTCTTTCTTTTTTATAAATTCTGTTTATTTGATGATGTTTTCTACCTTATCATTTGTTGCAAGTGAATTTTCAACTGATTTTTGAACCATTTTTATGATGGCTACTTCAAAATTTGTACTAAATAGTTCCAACATCTGATTCATCTTGATGTTGGTGTCTGTTGATTGTCTTCTCTCATTCAAGTTGTGCTTTGTTTCTTGGAAATCTTGGATATTATACTATAAGATTCTGAATACATGAGAAATAAAAATATATATGTATACAAATAACTTGTACACAAATTTTGTAGCAACTTTATTCATAATAGTCCAAAAATGAAAATCACAAGATGTTTTCCATGAGGATAAGGATAATCAAATGTGTTATATTCATATAATGGAAAAATAATTAGCAATAAATATAAGTGAATTACAGATACATCCTGCAACATGGATGCATCTCAAATTATTACAGTGAATGGAAAAAGGTACAAAAGAGTGCATACTGTATGATTCCATTTATATAAATGTCAAGAACTATATAACATATGATAATAGAAATCAGAAACATGGTTGACTACGTGGATGAGAGTTGACTAAAATGGTCACAAAGGATCTTTCTGGAGTGATGGAAATGTTATAAATTTTTAGGGAGATGCTAATTGCTTTAGTATACCTATTCGTCAAAACACATTGACTTGTACACTTAAATTCTGTTTATTTCATTGCAGGTAAATTTTCCATCAGTTAAAAAAAACTTTAAAAATAAATAAAAATAATAATTGTTATACTAGGGAAACTATTTCATTTAAAAAAATCTTATGTAAAGGAATACTTTGTAATCCATGGAAGCATTATGTCAGGCATAAGTTCCTCCTTTTCTTAGCGTAGGTTTATTTTTTCATGGCATTAATATCAGAAACCTAAAAACAAGCAAGCAAAGAAGAACATGATGCTGTCTCAGTCTCCAACTCCCCACCACTACCTCCTGTTTGCACCTACCTCTGGATTTTTCCATATATTCTTTAAGAAATGCATAAAATGGTATTGCGGAGGAGGTCATAGAGGTTGCGTTATGTAGGCAATAGCAACACAAGCTCATTTTGATGATTAAGTTAAAAATTCAGTGTAAAAAAAGAATATTAGATGGATACAAAGAGGCAACTAAAGGCAGCAGGGTCCCTAGGCCAAACTGCAGTCTTTTGTAAAATGTTTAAATAGTACTGCGTAGAGAATTATATTCACATGTATAAAAGAAGAATATATCAACAAAAAGACAAAAAAGAATATGGTCCATTTCACCTTACTTATACTAAACCGCTGTTTTTTTCTGCCTGGGTGAACAATGCCAGTCAGAAGTGTAACAAGGAGCATAACAGGTGTTGTTGTATCTGTCAGACCACCTCAAAAATCCCTTAGCTATTCCAGACTGATTGTAGCTCTATTCTATGGCCCAGTCTTCATCATCTAAGGTGGAAGTCAAAAGGTAGATTTCAGATCCTCTACCTATTCACAAGGTAGGTTATGCTCCTGACTATTAACCTCAAACATTACCATTTATTGTTAATCATACCCAGTTCCAAGAAATAAATTGCCTTCCTACAGAGGGAAAATATAACATTGAAGATGAAAACATCTTGGGCAACTTTCCACAATGCAATTGCAATAGTCATTTATAGTGATAAATTCTATGTAAAGCCAGACACTATAATAAATCCAGATATTGCTGTCATAATCACAGAATTAAGAGATAAAAGGTATATTGAGTTACCTGAAGAAAATCATCCTTGTGTAAATAACAGCAGCTGTTCAAACCCCTATGATGATACAATTTTTAGGCCATAGCTCACCAGTCTTTAGACAAACATACTTTTTGTTTTGATGATTATTTTTTCAGTTAGGCTGAAAATTTACATCATTTTCAGGATCAGGTACGTAAATGGCTAGAATTGTTAAAGCTTATATTGCAGAGCAAGCCAAGAAATATTTCATTAAACTTAAAATAGACCACTGAAGAAGAGAGATAAGGAAACAGACTTAGACTTTGATCTTCATGCTGACCGCATAAAGAGCTGCCAGGAAATGGTGTAACCTGATTCTCTCAGAAAGCATATTTTGTGTAAATTCTGTGAGTATCCCAGGCTTACTCAACATGTAACCTGTCCTTGTGCAAAGAATATGTTGTGGGCCCTGGAATTATACCAGATTTACTATATACTGATAATGTAACATTTGATACACAAAGCTTCACCAGAATCAAGCAGTTATTTGGAAATTGGGTGACCTTGATAATAGCAAATCTCTTTGATCTGAAGCTAGTACACATTCCAGTGATAGTTCTATCTCCTCTGGATGGAGAGATCAGTCCTAGATCCTAAGAAATAAATATTGAAATAGTGATAGAATTGTTTATTATTGGAGTTTTAGCACCCTCAATGCTGTCACTCTATGACATAATCATCAGAGAGAGCCATTGCAAGCTTGAATGGTAGAAGGGCAGATTGGTGTTAAAGAAGAAATCTATTCATTTTGCATAGTTGGCCTGGAAACGGAAAAATAATTTTTTTCTCTATCATCTCCTAATCCTGCCACAAAAGCGTTTATTTTTTAATATGCTTACTGCTTTTTGTATAAAATTGCTACTGCCAAAGCCTTAAACTTAAATCTATCTATATAAACATATATATATAGATATATAAACACATAAATAAGCAAACAATTGAATAAGCAAATAAGTGCAGTTTTTATTTGGAAGAACTTTCCTGAATGTCACATATAAGAGTAATATCCCTAATTTTACTAGTGTTAGTGCTTCAGCAAAAGAATATGTTGGGGCCATCCCTAGAAAGTACGCTAACACTGACATGGTCAATGTTAGTACATCTATATTAGACCTGTACTCAGCTAAGACCTACAGAATGGGAAGGCCAATGTAATGATGCCTTCTAGTCACTGCATCATATCATCCTGATTTCTTAGATAATTTTCATTACCTGTTTTTTTCATGTTTATGTATTACCTGCCATTTACAATAGAGCAGACGCTTGCATTTTTCATTATGAAGCCATACTTAAAAGATTGCTGACACATAAACACTCATTAAACATTTGTGAGGGGAAAGGGTTGACAATGCTCAGTCAGCTTTGGAGAGGAATGGTGGGTGGGTGAGGAGAAATACAGATAGAATATCTGTATCTGTGAGATATAGAGAGCCCTTAGCCACCATAATTGCCTAAATATAACTTATTTATATTATTATAAGTAACGTAACTTGCTCCTCTTCCTCACCAACTGCGAGTTACAAAATCTCTGGTCATATTTAGAGATTTCTCAGTCAAGAGAGATTGCACTGATGGAGGACATGACTGTCCGTTGAAGTCCCTCGGCTGGATTTATGCAGAAGTCTAGTGAAATGGTCTTGTTTTAGAGTAAGTTCTTCTTCCTGAACTCTCTCCCTACTGTCATGTACAAGTAGAACCAAGAATGACTACTTGAACCATAGTAAATTCTATAAGTTAATGCCATCCTGTGGAGTAACTGAGGACAACTAGCTGATCTTCCCTGACAACAACCTTGATTTATGGTAATGATGGTTGTCGCACTGTATTAAATAAAGCTCACTTCAGAAAACCAATTGCTCTTAAGTAAGCTGAATATAAGCCTACTAAAAATAACTTAAAATCCTTTTTTCCCCTAAAAACATAGTGTAATAGGGCTCTCTGGTAAAACAGACCAGTATATATGTGTGTACACACATACATGTACACACATATATATTGCATATGTATTGTATTGTATATTATATGCACATACCTATATACATATAAATATATACATTTAAATTTTAAGTGGTCTTTGATTATAACTTTTAATAGTTTTATAATGGCTTTTGAGGAAAGTAAAAATTTTACCAAATTAAACATACATACCAATACTGAGAAACACCTATTTTCAGGAATTGAGTCTTACAATTAAGGTAGTTTCTTGTTGCTGCAACATAGAACATGTTGGGGATATAGCTTGAATGGCCATCTCAAGCAGAAGCTTGTAGGAACTGAAATTATTAGAGTCTTGAAACATAGGAGTAAATCTTCCATGACCAAAAAGAAACAACATACCTGTTAGCAGTCACTCCTGATTCCTGTCTTCCCCCAGCATCTGGCAATCACTAATCTACTTCTGTCTCTATGGTTTTGTGTATCTGTTCTTCAGTTCATAGGTATCTGAGTTGTTTCCACTTTTTGGCTATTATGAATAATGCTGCTGTGAATATTTGTGCACAAGTTTTTCTGTGGACACATATTTTCAGTTTTCTTGGGTATATGCTGAAGAGTAGAAAAGCTGAGTCATATAGTAAATCCAACTTTAAATTTTTGAGGAACTGCTAAACTTTCCTCCAAAGTGTTCAAAACATTTTACAGTACCACCAGCAATATGAGGGTTTCAATTTTGCTACATCTAATCAATACTTCTTATTGTCTCTTTTTGAATTTTTAAAATTTGTAGCCATGCTGGTGAACGTGAAGTGATATCTCATTGTCATTTTGATTTATCTTTGTCCCAACAAATAATAATGTTTAGCATCTTTTCATGCATTTATTGACTATTGTATATCTTATTTAGAGAAATGCCTATTGAAATCTTTTGCCCAATTTTTGATTGTGCTGTCTTTTTATCGTTCAGTTATAATTGTTCTTTGCATATTTTTGATGCATGTCCTTTATCGGATATATAATTGTCAAATATTTTCATCCAGTGGGTGCATTGTCTTTTTACTTTCTTGAGTGCCCTTCGAAACATAGAGTTTTTAATTTGATGACAGATGGGTCAGTGATGACACATCTAGAATATGGTCTACTTGTGGGCAAGCATGAGCAATGAAAGCACCTGATACAAAGTCTAGTTAAGAAAGGCCTACTTTCACTCTTCTTCCTTTAATCATCCCAATGTGGCGTATTGCATATCTGTGCCACTAGCTTGAAGCAATTTTTAATCCATTCACCATCTTTTGTCACCTCTATAATGTCTGCTAGTAATTGGTAATGCCATGTTTGACACTTTTTATGTAGCTAGCTTCTGGAAATAATATGTTATGAATAAAGAAATGTATATATTCTCAGAAATTTCTAAACAACGCCTTCATTGACTGATGCTGGGATGCAAGTATAAGAATTTACTTAGTTTAGTTCTTCTCAAAAATTCACAAAAAGTAAACTGTTTTACTGCTAGGGGGGTAAAATAGGATATAGGCCCACTCCTAATTCTATACACTATAAAAATTACAGTATTAGCATTCCTCTTTGTATAGTGTTTCCAGAGTTCAACACAGTATCTGGCACAGAGTGGACTTTCATCAGTATGTTTGTTCTAGTGAATATGATTATATATACATTTGTAAGTATATAAATAGTATTGGGAACCTTGGATAGTATGCTTTTGAGAGCCCCCCTGAAAATATAATTTGGGATATACTGAGCATGCTATAAAATTTTAAAATTTGTAGTTTTGCAAAAATCCAATCAAAGCAAAATGAAAACCTAAGGGTCCAGCAAGAGAGAACTTTCAAACAAAGTATAGTACATCCCACAATGAAAAACTGCATAAATTAAGTCTTAACAACTCTATGTTTGTTTACTTCAAAATTTATTTATGAAACTTAGTGAAACCAATAACAAAAATACAAAAATGCTAGAAAAGCCATGAGAAAAATATTAAGTAATCTTAGAATGATAAGTCTTTTTGAAATATGACATAAAACTCAGAAACCTTAAATTTAATTACATAAAAATTCAATAATTTATACAAAAAATAGAATTACTCTGTGGAAAAGCCCAACATAAGCATTTCAAAAACAAAAATGACAAACTGGGGAAAATATTTGCAGATTTTATTAGACATAGGGATAATTTTCCATTTGTGTAAATAACTTCTTCATGTCAACAAGATACCAGCAACCTACAAGAAAAATGACAAAAGATGTGTTAAGTTCAAGGAAGAAAATATACAAATGCATCTTTTCAGAGAGGAAAACCAATATTCTCTTTACTTCTAGGTTCTTGGCTGTGTTGACCTGAAACAAATAGACTGCCAGAATTTCTCCAGCAAGGATGGGTTTATTTGGGATCAGCAGAGAATTGCAATTTGGGGTCCGCAACCATGGTGAGTTACATGCAAGTCCCCACACGATAAGGGAAAGAGAACACTTTTACAGAGGGGAAAAGGAAGATAGGAAGGCTTTAGCAAACAAAGAGCCTATGGCTTTTCGTTGGCTGAGTCTTTGCCAGGAGAGGAGTCTTTCTTCTTCCTGTTGGGCTCTGCTATTGTCACAGGGCATAAGAGCTCCCTCTTCTGGTCTCTCAACTCTATTAGAGATTTCTGTTTATTAATTTTTATATTTCCTCCTTTTGATCAAGATCTTTTTCTGAAAATATCACTAATCAAGAGTCAGGTTTTCTAGTTTCAGCAGCTTTTTGTCCCTCAGAGTCAGGAAGGACCTTTCCTGGGTGTAGTGTCTCACATCACAGGCAAAGTGCACAGATTGGAGACCTATTGAGGTCACAAGCAAGTAACAAGGAAGGGTAGGAGTGAGAAATCTTGGGCACTTTGTATCTAAAATTCATGTTATTAATATCATAGACATATGAGGTCTTCTGAAGCATATGTCATCATCAAAATTTTGGCAAATCTTCCAACAGGCCTGGTCTGGATATCTTGGGAATGCTGTCTTATCAGATGTTGCCTGCTTCAATTCTGGTAAATCTTTACTTTCAGGACACCAGATGATGTGCAGGTCCAGTCAAGGTTTGGCACTTCCTTGAAGCATGTCATGTAATCCAAGGGTTTATTCCTTGAAGTTTGGCAGCATAAGGTTTAGTTAACAATACTTGATAGAGGCCTTTCCAGTGAGGTTTAAGAGAGTTCTTCTGGAGGTAACTTTTCCAATGGACAAAATCTTCAGATTGAAAGGTGTAATGCTGAAAGTCTGTATCCCCTGAGGGCACACTGTGAAAAGATGGCTCTACCAAAACACGGTTATTTTTAATAGAAGCAGTTAGGCCTTTGAAATATTGGAGTATCTCTCCTTTTTTCAGTTGTGGGTCAAAAGAAGCAGGAGCCAAGTGCATTGGGCATTCTGTGACTATCTCAAAGGGTTAGAGTTTATGAGTTACAACAGGAGTGAACCTGAGATTTAGAAGGATGAACTGCAGTGCTTTTGGCCAAGGTATCTTGGCCAAAACTCTACAAGTTTTGCCAGTTGGGTCTTTTTAAAAAAAAAAAATTTATTAGACTATTTGAGTTACAATATTGTGTTAGTTTCTGCTGTACAGCAGAGTGAATCAGTTATACATAAGCATATACCCAGTGTTTTTTAGATTCTTTTCCCATATAGGTCATTACAGAGTATTGAATAGAGTTCCCTGTGCTATACAGTAGGTTCTTATTTGTTATCTATTTTATATAGTAGTGTATATATGTCAATCCCAATCTCCCAATTTATCCCTCCCCACCTTCCCCCTGGTAACCAAAAATTGTTTTTGACATCTGTGGCTCTATTTCTGTTTTGTAAATAGGTCCATTTGTACCATTTTTAGATTCCACATATAAGTGATATCATATATTTGTCTTTCTCTGTCTGACTTACTTTACTCAATATGACAGTCTCTAGGTCCACCCATGTTGCTACAAATGGCATTATTTCATTCTTTTTTAATGGCTGAGTAATATTCCATTGTATATATGTACCACATCTTCTTTATCCATTCATCTGTCAATGGGCATTTAGGTTGCTTCCATGTCCTGAGTATAAGTCTTAATAATATCATTAGTGCATTTGACTAAACTACAGGATTAAAGATGGTAAGCACAGTGAAAGTGTTATTTCAGAGAATCAGCCAAATAACACAGACCTCCTGAAGCACCTGGTCAGTAAAGTAGGTTCCTTGATCACTATGAAGATCAAGTGGAGTCCCCCAGGCAGGGATAATCTTTTCCTAAAGGACTTTAACCACAGAAGAGGCAGTAGCCTTTCTTCCAGGGAAGTCATCAGTACAGTGTTAAAACATGCATACCATGACTAAAACATATTTATATCCAATAGAGGAGAAAGTTGTATGAAATCCATTTGTTAGACCTCAAATTGTCCATTAGGCTGTTTAAAATGCCTAGGAGTGGTACAATCAGGCTTCCCTGGATTGTACTTTGGACAAGTAGGACAAGTGAGGTGGGCACTCTTTGTGTTCTTGTTAATGTTTCTCACCAATGTTGATAAATGAATACTATCATTTTGTCTGTAGACCAATGGTTTAATGCATGTGTAGTGGTGAGGAATGGGAACTTCAGAATCTCTGATATGACTGGGTTGTTATTTGGTCCAAACCAGAGCTTTCTCTTTTTATCAAGCCAACAATTGTTGAATTTCCAATCTTTTTTTTTTTTTTCCTTTTCTGACATCAATTGTTGGGCTTCTTTAGCCAGTTTTTTCTAAATTATCATTTGAGGAAATATCCCTTTGGACCATGCAGAGGTTTGACTGTTATTGGTCCCTTCAAGAGTGGCATTCCTTGAAGAAATATCAACATGGTGATTTCCTTTAGCTTCCAGAAGGTCAAATTTAGAATGCCCTGGAATCTTAAATATAGCTACAGAGGCAGGTAAAAGTATTTCTTTCAATAATTCTGGAACATAGGAGCCATTTTAAATTTTATTTCCTCTGGAAGTAAGGAAGCCACATTCCTTCCACACTATTCCAAAATCATGAGCTATGCCAAAAGCATATCTAATATCAGTAAAAATGTTTGCAGTTTTGACCTTGGCCAAAGTACAAACCCTTGTCCGAGTGTATAATTCAGCCTGTTGGGCTGAGTAGCTATAGGTAAAGATGTCGGCTCAACAACATCAAAAGGTCTTGTAATTGCATGCCCAGCACAATATTTGCCATTGCCCCCTTTTAATTAAAAGCCATCAATGAATAATGAGACATCAGCCTTACCCAGTGGAATTTCCTGTAGATCATCCCATAGTCAGGAGATGATTGTCAGTGTTAAGCAGTCATGAGGTGCTTTGTCAGTGATGGAGGGGAGAAGAGTAGCAGGGTTAAGGTTATTACAATATAAGAGTTATGTAAGGGGCAATTAACAAAAGGACTTCATAGGAGGTGAAGCAGCTGGCCGAGAAATGTTGAATGTGATGAGAAAACAAGTGAACTTCTAATGCAAAAGGTAAAAAAATGGTTAAAGGGGATCCCACAACTTTCTCAGTGACCCTTCACCAAGAGGGCACTGGCCATAATGGCTCTAAGATAAAGGAGGAATTCCATGCCACAGGGTCCCGTTTCTGGCTATTATACCCTATGGGTCAGTGGTGGTCCCTGTGTTTGGGGATGAGTACCCCAGGAACATTTCCTTCCTTTCATATACAGAAAGTAAAAAGGGAATCTGATAATTGGGTTGCCAAGGGTAGGTGGGTTCATCAAACTTGAAGGCTATGTTGTCTGGTTCTCCCCATAAAATTAAGTTGGGGTTGTTATTGTTGAGTAAAACATATAGAGGTTTGTCCATAAGAGAGAAATTTGGAATTCAATTTTGACAATAACCAACTAGCCTGAAAAACTTTGCAGTTGGTGCTTAGTTTGGGGATTGGGGAAACTTAGGACACCATGAAGTCTATCTGGATCTAGGTATAGCTCTTGTTCTGATATCATATGCCCCAAATATCAAACCTGGGTTATGGCAAACTGCAATTTTTCTTTGGTGATCTTATGTCCCTTTAAAGCTAAAAGCTCTAGAAGTAGATGCTGTTTTCCTGTGAGGAGGCTTGATTGAGAAGGAGAGCAAAAAGCAAATTATCCACAAATTGCAACAATGTAGAAACCCTAGGGAACTTTTTATCATCTAGATCAACCTTCAGGATTTGTGAAAAATAAAGACTTTCTGTATAACCCTGAGGCATTACTGTCCAGGTGAATTGTTTCGCAAGGGAAGGCAAAGCGGTATCGGCTAGCTTCATCAACTGGAGTACGGAATAATGCACTGCATAAATCAATTACAGTAAACAGTTTACTTCCAGTGGGAATGCATGTTAGTCACGTGTGAAGGTTAGGAACAACAGGGTGTCAAGGGATAACAGTGTTGTTTATTGCTTGGAAATCCTGGACAAACCTCCAACATTAGTCATTAGGTTTCCTCACTGCTAAAATGGGATTGATACAGGGGCTGGTGCAAGGAGTAATGAGGCCTTGAACCTGTAATCTTCTATTATGGGCTTTATGTCTCAAAGGGCTTCTTTACTTATAGTGTACTGATTAATTCTCAGAAGAGGTTTTTGAGAGGTCTATTAGAATCTTGATGGGAGGTACACTGTGAATTTTGCCAACATCAGTTGGAGATTTTGCCCATAAGGAAGGTGGTAGCTGATTCAATAGGGACAAATGCTCTGTATTTCCAGAATCTGCTCTAGTACCATCAGTGATAGAACAAATAAAAGATGTCAAAGGGTCATTTAATTCACTTGGTAGGTTACTTTGATATTGTCAATTTCTAGACTTATAGCCTCCTGTTTGGAGTAAGTCCAGCATGATACTTCTCTAAGGGGTCTCAGCCTAATAAATGGATGGGACAGAGGAACTGAGGAGAAAAGGGTGTGTATCTCTCAAAGAGCCTAAATAAAAGGGAGTAGGTTTAGAGACAGAAACCTCTTGAGGTACATTAGAGATCCCCACTATTTGAACTGTTTTAGTATGCCAAGGCAGGGGCTATTTTATAGTAGTGAGGTTGAGCATGAAGAATGTGGGAAAAGATTTATCCCCAATATTGAGGACTGTTTCTCCAAGCCAATTAAGAGGGAAGATTGAGAAGAATCCCTGTAGGTCTTAGGAGCCCTGTCATTGAGAATTGGGAGGATATTGGAAAGACTGATTAGAAGACAGAAGTTGCCTAAAGTGCTGAAATTTGTAATAATCTCTTTTCCAATATTTTGGCTCTTTGCAATAATAGCAGAAACTAGGAAGATTTTGGTTTCATTTAGGAAACTTTATTTCCTGGAGATGAAGATTAAGAATGTTGGCGGTCTTCCTTTGAGGTGACTCATTTGGAGCGTGAGAGCTGGTTTGCAGATTGACTAAATCTGGAGTGGACATAGTTTCCCATTCCATGCTGGTCCTTTTTACTAGATGGAAAATGTCCTGGTTCAGCTCATTAATAAACATAGATTAAAAGCTACTCAGGTGGAATCAACATCTTAAGCAAGACCAGAATTTTCTTTAAAAATAATCTGAAGTTGATCGTTATAATCATGAACAGGTTTGTCAGATATTTGTGTGCAAATCTGAAATTTCTTCCAATCAATAGGCTTTGGAAAATCCCTAGGAATTGTTCAATGAAGCTGGCTATGTTTGCCTGAGCCTGATCGTATAATAAGGTAGTGGGCTGGTCTCCTGGTTGTAATTCTAGAGACCTTTCAGGACTTTCCCAATTAGTGGTTTTCATTCAAAGCTGGGCCTACCCTTTGGCGACAAGCATATGAACTAGCTGATATACATCAGAGAACAGTTTAGCTTTGATACAGGGAGTATAAGAAATTAAGAGTTTAGGCTCTGGATTCTCAGAAGGCTTAATTTTTAAAGACACAGGTTCTGACAACTCAGAAGAAAATGGAATGGGAAGAGTTTTGGAGAAAAGGGGGAGTTTGGCAATAAAATTTTTGTGGAGGAACTGAGGGTCTAGTGGCGACGTGGGCTACACAGACGAGAAATAGGAAGATGGTGCCGGAGGCAGAATCAGGCTACAAGAAGCCAAGGGAGAGACAAGAGGGCATCAGAGGCAGAGCCTGAGGCTTCAGGAGCTGTTTTATCTTTCTTCAATCGTTTGTTTGCCTTAATTAATCTTAAAATCTTACTGTGCAGAGAGGCAATTTTAAACTGCTGGTAACTTTGGGAAGCTTCAAAACACCAATCAAAATAAGCATTGCACTCAGTTTTGGAAATTTTTGAGCTATTATAGTCCAATTCGGTTTTAGGGAAATTAGTTTGGGAATTTCAAAAGTTCCCCATAATGGCCATTGATATTCTAAATAGCCTTTGGTCAGGTTGGTCCATTTTGTTAGAAATGAGCATGAGAAAGAACCTTGACTTTTAAACATAAAATCAAATCCACCAGAGATGCTATGGGGGGCAGCCTCAAAATATTTCCATAACGGGGATCCCACTGTTTAGAGGATTTTCCCCTAGAGTAAAAAACAATTTTCAAACAGTTTAAACAGCTTGCAGCACAAGTACCTCAATTCAAACAGCTTGCAAGCCAATCCCACCCAGTCTTAAGAGGATAGCTCGGTCCCAGAAGAGCCAGGCCAAAGTCTTTTTTTAAGCCAGTCTCCAGAAGACAGCCCTTCCAAAGACCTCAGCTGAAGGCTGAAAAATCCAGCACCGTTTCAAAGAAACAACCCCTCTTCCTAAGGAATGGGTCAAGGTTAGTCAGCTTCATTAAAACTGTCTGATCTCAAAATCAGACCAAAGTGCCAACGAATACTGTTATACAGAATAAGGCCTTAACCAAAAGATGAAGCCTTTAAATAGATCCTGAATAAAGCCTGGAGACTTCTTTGTTTTCAAACACAAAACAGGCATGATCTCAGATCCAGAAGAAGACATACCTTCAAACTCCAGGGTTAGTGACAGAAGCAGAGAAAAACACTAGGCTCCACTCTGGGTACTTCACCTGTTTTGCTCAAGAGCCCCGGAGCTTCTCTAGTCCCTGTACAGGCCACCGAGATGTTGATATAAAACAAATAGACTGCCTGATATTTCTCCAGAAAAAAAATGGGCTTACTTCTGGATCAACAGAGAATTTGGGGTCTGCAAACATACCAAGCCATGTACAAGTTCCTGCAAGGGGAGGAGAACACCTTTATGGAGGGAAAAGGAAGTTGGGAGGGCTGCAGTCTACAAAGAGCCTGTGGCTTTTCATTAGCCGAGTTCTCGCCACAAATGAAGAGGAGGAATCTGTCTTCTTCCTGTTGGGCTCTGCTGTCATCACAATGCATGGGAGCTCCACTTTCTGGTCTCCCAACTCTAATTAACTGAGGTTTTTGTTTATTAACTTTTTACAACTGAGACCCCCACTCCTGTAATAAAAGACAGATTAGCAGGAGCAAAACAAACAGAAGTTTATTAACATGTATACCATCTGCACTCCCAGAAATGGCCCAAACCACCACCTTAAATACCATCTCGAGCTAAAGACAAAAGAAGATGTTGGTGGGGGGTAGCCAGTTATGGGAGGTTATCAAGAAAAGCACAGTAAACAAGGCTATGGGTTATTATGCAGATATGTCTTTGCCTTCTCCATTGATAAGTTTCTAAAGATTTAGTCATTCTCCTCTTCTTGGTACAGAGAGGGAGATACCCACACAAATGGAGTTTTCCATTATAAATATAAATTTCTCTTACAAAAAGATAACTTTTAATTTATTTTCAGAGCTTCTTGTGATCTGCACTTCTGTAAAAATAACCAACCCAAAATAATCTTATAGCAAAGAGACATTTTGGGGGGTGCAAATTCTGCTCCCCTTCAATCTTAAACATGATTTTAAAAAGTTTAATCTTATTTATATTAAGAGAAATGCAAATAAAAACTACACTGAGATGCAATTTTTCAGGTTGGCAAAAATAAAAATTTTGGAAGTACACTAATGTATTAGTGAGAATGTGAAGAAACAGAAATTCTCCAAAGATCATTGAAAGCATATAAATTGTTAAACATTTGTAGAAAATAATAATATCTATTAAGATGATAAGTATAAATACCATTTGACCTAATAATTTTGTTTCTAAAGAATTTATCCTATAATACTTAATAAGATCAGGAAGCTCATGAAAAAGCAGATTATAAAAATGTATTATATCATGATTCCATTTTAAAAATAATTATTTCTGCTCATAAAAATAAAAGAACATACCTTAAAATGTTAAAAAAAAAGAATTTATTCTACAGTTATTTTCAGCCATGTAAGAAATTATGTATGTACAAAATTTTATATTGCAGCATTGATTATAATAATAAAAGAATAGAAGCAATATAAATATTTATTAATAGAAGATTACTTAAATAAATTATTGTACATATATCCATACAATGAATATCAATGTAGCCATTAAAAAGGCTGAGGAAGTTCTTCATAAACAGATCTGCAAAACTCTGTAAGATGTATTGTTGGGTGGAAAAAAAATCAAGGCACAGGACAGTATGTATAGTACGCTGCCTTTGTATAGAAGTTTATTAGGGGAAGAATACATATACGTTTATTCATAGAATACCACCGGGAGCAAATACAAGATATTATAACATTGGTTGTCTTTAAGGAAGATGATATGTATGGCTGACAAAAGAGATTTGACTTTTAGATCATATGAATGTATTGTATTTAAAAGTAAATAAATAAGATTTAGCTGCAGTAAAAGTTTACACAAGATTATGTGAAGTATAATTTCAATTTTTACCAAACAAAATGAATAATATATCTAACTTGGTAAGCTGAGAAACCTAAATTGATGCCAGTAACAAAGAACATTCCCAATGTCCATATATTGGTTTCCAGATTCCATACCCCAATAAAATGGAAATAGGTTTGCTTGGAAAAATAGCCAATTCTAGGACTGGCCCAGGGAAAATAAAAGATGGGTGTGTTGGCTTCCCTGGTGGTGCAGTGGTTGACAGTCCACCTGCCAATGCAGGGGACGAGGGTTCGTGACCCAGTCCGGGAGGATCCCACATGCCGCGGAGCGGCTGGGCCCGTGAGCCATGGCCGCTGAGCCTGCGCGTCCGGAGCCTGTGCTCTGCAACGGGAGAGGCCACAGCAGTGAGAGGCTCACGTACCGCAAAAAAAAAAAAAAAAAAAGATGGGTGTAGGTCATCTTGTAGTAAGAGAAGGACTAAAAAAACAAACAAAAAAAAGAATAGAGACATATCACAGGAATGCAGGATCCAACCTGGAAGAGCACCTAATGGCCAAAATGGAATAATTAGCAATGAAATAAACAATATAATGTTGGATTATAGCACAAAATATAAAATAAATATCTATGAATCTATATGACATAAACAAATGATTGAATAAATAAATAAATGGAGAAGAGATGAATCTTCCTTACAAAAGAATTCCAAAATAATATATGTGGGAGTTCCCTGGTGGCACAGTGGTTAAAAATCCTCCTGCCAATGCAGGGGACACGGGTTCGATCCCTGGTCCAGGAAGATTCCACATGCCGCAGAGCAACTAAGCCCGTGCACCACAACTACTGAGCCTGTGCTCTAGAGCCTGTGACCACAACTACTGAGCCCACGCACCACAACTACTGAAGCCTGCACACTTAGAACCCATGTTCCACAACAAGAGAAGCCACTGCAATGAGAAGCCTGCTCACACCACAAAGAAGAGTGGCCCCCACTTGCCGCAACTAGAGAAAGCCAGTGTGCAGCAACGAAGATGAAATGCTACAAAAAATAATAATAAAATAATAATAATATATGTATCAATAGATATTCCCTCTTCCAAGAGTGGAACTTAAATCTCACCCTTCCCCCCAAGGGTGAGCTAGACTTCCAAAAGGTGGCTCTCTTCCAAAAGAACAGAATAGAGAAAGAAGAAATAACAACTTTTCAGTGGAGAAACCTGACAAACACAAATACTTGATGATTTATCCAAGTCATCAAGGTTGACATCATCAGTGAAGTCACACAGATGTGTACTCCCTGATATCATATATAGAAGAACACTACATCTCTGGATTTTTTTTCCCCAAATTCTTAACTCAAGTCTAATCATGAGGAAAAATATCAGACAAATACAGACTAGGGGACATTCAACTAGATGCTACTAAGCTTCAAGACTGTGAAGGTCAGGAAAACCAGGAAAGAGAGAAACTCTCATATAATAGAGGAGACTGGGAAAACATGCAACGTGGTACCCTGAATTGCATTCTGAAACATAAAGTGGACATTAATGGAATATCTGGTGAAATACAAATAATGTCGGAAGTTCAGTTCATAGTAATCCACCAGTTTTGGTCATTTCAAATGGAAAAAGAGGCTCAGAAGCTTCAGTTTATATATTTCAATAGTTTATTTCCTAGTCACAATTGTGGCTGGACACAACAAGGAAAAAGACTCTGCTATTAGTCTTCTTTTTTCATTGCCTTCCTTTTATCCACCATTTCCACCAATTCTTCCATAGTGGTTTCCATGACTCATTTCTTTAGACGAGATGAAATGAGAAATAAGGACAGCATTGTTTAGAGGGGGCAGTTCAGGGTGTTTGAATGAAAAAAATTGCATGGAGAAAGAAAACACTTATCCTGATCAAATGTAGTGAAAATTGAGAAGTTTCTTCACCATTGGCTCTTTCCCTGTAATATCCCTTCATAGATAGATAGGCATTCATATATAGATGAATTAATGCATGAAAAAGCGAGAAAATGGCCAAAATGCACTTTTAAGAAGCAGGTCACATCCATAACTATTTCTATAGGTAACATATAGGTAAAGCAAATAACATAATATACTTTAAAAATAGATAAATAAAAAGTCCAAACCAGAAAGTCAACATTACAAAGGAATTTATATTTTAAAGAATTTAATTTTCTTTAAAGAGAATTAGTGAAATACTGAAAATTCTACATTAGGTTTATGTATACAAAGCAAATCTTCAGTGCTCTCAATCTGCTATTAGAGATAAACCTAATGAAATTTTCATTTGAGGATTAGCTATATTATGCGTGAAGTATAATACTTTCCTCAACTGTTAACATTCCATCTATGAAAAAGTGAATTAAAATATCTCAATCTCCTGATATCTTTCATGTAACCTTTTCCTTGCATTATTTTTTTATGTCTTTAAAAGCATAATCACAGCCAGCTTAACACAACCAAACTACATATATGAAACTTCGGTAATATGTTTGTTTACATCAGATAACTTGGTCTTATTAGTGGCTATAACTGTAATGCAGCTATAAACACTTGTATGAATGGAATTCATACTTCTGATAGATTAGTCACATGCACACACACTGTCACTACACTTCCTTTTTATGCATAAATGGTTTGGTAAAAGGTAAATTTTTCTCTTTCTTTCTCTCAGGATTTCTACTCTAAAATTCAGTCATGGGTGATAAGATGGTAACTAACACAAACTGGGTTTTTTTCTCCTCTGAAAATAAACTTTCAAGCTGCCTCAGACAGAGTGGTGAGTTGATGGATGCAAGAAACTGAGAAAGAAGGAGAAAAAAACCCAAAGTGATCTGTGATAGCTGGCCTGGCAATCAACAGCCAGATTGTAGTGTCCCTTCCCGAACATGGACAATTTCACGGAATATAAACAGCAGATGAGGTTATTTTGTGATCCTGATGGAACAAGACAAAAGCAAGGAACCTGTGCAACCACCTTCTCATCTCAAAACGAATGTGGGTGACTAAAGCTTCTTTACCAGTGACAGCACCACTTTATTTCTCCCACCTCCGAAATTTAAATTATTAATATATTCAGTGATCAAATAGCCTCCTTTTTGAAAATCTGGTCAAAAACAGACCCTTAAATCATTCAGTGTAAACCCAAACTCTATACAAAACTATCCTAGTTCCATCTCACTAGGATTATTATTCCTGTAGGATGCAGTTTTCCTTGCTGCAGCAAGTTAGTCAACCTAAACTTTTTTGACTACAAGTGTACTCTTGGTGGCCTTTGGGCACCAGGCTTTAATAAAACCAACACAAAAACTATGGGGAAATTATTGGTACACAGAAGGTCTTGTTGCTGTTATTTGGTGGGATGGGGTGAGTTGGGAGGTAATGTGTGTGTGTTGGCCATGGTGGGAAGAAAAGCAGAAGAAAGTTATGTGCAATGGGTAAAGGACAGTGAGAGACTGAGAGGCTTTGCTTTTGCTAGTTTTGCTCTATTTTTCTTACCTGTGTTGGTATTGTCCTGATCTTCATATGGCCCTTATTTCCAATATTGCCCCTTCCTTCTGCCTTCACTGTGAATCAGAGAAAAAAAAAAAGAAAAGAATAGCATCAACACTGTTGGCTGTTGTTTAGGTCTTTTAATAACACCCCTTTCCTCACCATCTAATTTCAAACCAGTTGAGAAATAGACACAAAAGTAAGACATTGGGATATCAAAATAGGAGTTTTATTACTGATAAAGGCTAGATTAGAGGTCGTGACTAAAGGGTATGACCAGATTGACTTACTAATGTTCTTTGCTCACTATCCCAGACTAGACCTTGGGACACCTTAACAGAGGAAAAGTTTGGTTTTCAGGGCAGACATAACTACTGAGGATATCTTCCTTGTACTGGTACAAAATTTTAAAATGAAGAAGATAGACCAGATGCCCAGTGCTTACAAATAGTCTCCATTCAGTTGGGAAATATGGACAATTGGTGTCACCCAATAGTCTAATAGCTTATTCCAGAAGAGTTTCTTCAGTAGAGGTCCCAACACATGGAAAATATGTATATTATAGTACATCCCCCTAAAACTCTTCAGTGATTTTTCTTCTTCTAATCTATTGATTTTATTCATGAAACCTGTGATCATACATGACTGGCTACGTTCCTTGGTAGGGATAAGGAAAGCCTTGTTTCCACCTTCATGTAGCCAATTCTCCAGTATCAACCATTGCTCTTTTGTGGATATTCATTGTACCTCTTATGGCCAGTATAGATTTTGCCCCCCAGAAGGCTCTAAAATGGATGATAACATAATAATTAACTTCAATATCATGCTGTATTTGAAGCTGAAAATTCACTCTCTACTTTAATTATGTCCAGCCACACTGCCTTATAAAAGTTATCAGGCTCTGCAGTGATATAAAATGACAATATACTCCAATAATAAAATATAACAACATTAAGGTGTCCCAAGGTTGAATATAAACTCCTCTCATTATTAAGTTTCTGGGAATATTTAAATTCAAATATAATGCCTCTGTGGTTAAGTGCACAGATCCTGAACCAGACTGCTTGACTTCAAATCTCAGTTCTAACTAGGTTTGTGATCCTGGCAAATTTAGCTAACCTCCATTTGCCTCAGTTTTCTCTTCTGAGAAATGGGAATAATAATAATATTTACTCACAGAATTGTGAGAATTAAGTGAATTAATATTTATAAAGCTTTTAAAGATATCTCTGGCAGCTAAGAAGTGCTTTATAAAAATTAATTCTTTTTTATCATTGTACTTGTAAAGTCCCAAATTTATATTTAAGGAGAAAAAAAACCACTCCTTTCTCCACCCCCCACCCCCACCCCCCGACTCCACCAATTTCTTATTCTGCTCAGTGTCAGCTAACATGGTTTGCAGTCTTTCGGTGCTTGAGGAGATCCATTTAGTGACCTCATCCTAAACATTTTTATTGGGAAGGCTTTTGCTTCTGGCTTATAGGGCTTTAGTACCTTTGAAGTTAATTCATTCTAGCCCAAAGTCTCTGCTGTACCTCACTTTTGTCAGCCTTATTGAACTATAATTTACAAACAACAAAACTCACCAATTTTAAGTGTATAATTTGATGAATCTTGTAGCCACCACCACGACAATGAAATAGTCATTTCCATCACACCAAAAAGTGCCTCCATGCCTCTTTGTAGTCAGTATCTTTTGCCCAACCTCTGGGTCCTGGCAGCTGCCAATCTTCTTTCTATCACTATAGTTTTGCCTATTCTAGAATTTTATTATTAAGTCGTAACTCATTGTACGGATGTGCCAACCTTTTTCACATCATTTAAAAAAAAAGGCAAATCATACGCTTTTTCAGGCAATTGGGATAAAAAGACAAAGATATTCAGAAATCCTGTCTGGCTGTTCTGAGAGCTGAGGAAATCAATATCTTGTCATACCTATAACCTATGACCCTTTTGTGAAGATAAATACCTTGTCCATAATGTCTAGATTTCTGCCTGCATTCAAAGACACCCTGATCCTGTATTGTATGCCTGTCTTCTACTACTTATTCAAAAGCATTCTGCCTTGACACCTCACTGAACTGACTATGGATGCCTCCAAATATCCTTTTTTCTACAGACACAGCTCCATTTGTCAGAAATTCCCTCCCCTCCATTGTCAGTCTGTCAAACTCTTTCCTGCTTTTCCTTTACAGCTCAGCTGAGATATCACATTCCCTGTCCTATCTTTCCCTATCTCTCTAAGTAGAATTAATTACTTTTTTCTTGTTGTCCTCAAAGCACCTTGTATATAACTCTACTATATCACTCATTTAATAACAATTTATGGCCAAATTCAGGTACATCTCTACTATGCAAAAAGATAAAAAGATAGTGTTGTTCAAGTTTGTTTCCCCACCTGTAAGTTCAGTGATCAATCCCAAAGTAGACAGTCAATAAACGTGTGTTTAATGAAAGAAAGAAAATAAATGAATGAATGAATGAAAGTGCCCTCCTGTTGATATGCATCCACCATAAATAATACAAGTACATGAATACAACTCATTGCTCTAATTGCCCGGAAATCTATTTCTTTGCACCCCATCCGTTTTGGGTAGGACAGAGAAATGTGGTAATGCTCTGATAAATCTTGCAGAATTTTACGAAAACAACTGCTATCCACTTAAAAGTGCACTTAATTATTCACAGTTCATAGAGGTTCCTATGATGTGACTAGCAACAAGTTCCTGGCCGTCAGACAGGAAGGATGCATTCGTAATTAAAATGTGACCCATGCTGTCTCCTGCTGTCAGATTTCCTTGAGTAGTCACTAGAGATGAAATTCTAATTATGACATTTGAAGAAATAAAATTCTCTAGGGAAAGCAGCTTCCAAAGACAGACTGTGTGTCGACAGCTGTTGTGGAAATTACTTATTTTAACCTTTGCCATAAAAATTGTAAAATTGATCCAGCTCCTTCTCTGTGGCAGACGTTTGGGGAGATGAATTTGTAGGTGTGTTTGGGGGATTAGCCTAAAGCCAAAACAGCATCATTTTGTAACAGAAGTTCCATTAAAGTTTCTTAAATTTCAGTGAACTTCTGTTCAGGAAGTCCTTTCAAATTCTGATGAGCTGACTTTTGAATGTTTCTGTAGCAGATGTCTATCAGCTAAAAGAAATACACAATATTTTATTCTCACTAGATAAAACCAAATTTGAAGATGATAAGATTTTAAAAATTAAAACCTTAGAAGCTTGGGTCATAGATTTCATATGTTAAAAAAGTGGAGGGCTTCCCTGGTGGCGCAGTGGTTGAGAGTCCGCCTGCCGATGCAGGGGGCACGGGTTCGTGCCCGGGTATGGGAAGATCCCACGTGCCGCGGAGCGGTTGGGCCCGTGAGCCATGGCCGCGGAGTCTGTGCATCCGGAGCCTCTGCTCCGCAGCGGGAGAGGCCACAACAGTGAGAGGCCCATGTATCACAAACAAACAAAAAAAAAGTGGAAATTCAAACTGACCTGGACTTAAAATCAAGTTTCTAGGTACAATGGGTTTTGGCTTAAAACATGCCAACAGAAGCAAGCTCCAAGAAACCTATATTATAGCCATTCAGAACATATTTTAAAATGGTACATTTAATCAAGTCCTGTTTACTAATTATCTACATCATAATGGCACAATAAACTGAGAGTAGATGTATCCGTCAATTATTCTTCTATAAATCTCTATTCAAGGATCTCTTTTTCTAGTAGATAGCTAGTCTATGCTGAATATTCTACATTCTAAAAAATATTTAGAAGAAGAATTGGTCAGGGTGCCTGACCT
This sequence comes from Kogia breviceps, assembly GCF_026419965.1. NCBI lineage: Eukaryota > Metazoa > Chordata > Mammalia > Artiodactyla > Physeteridae > Kogia > Kogia breviceps. Next base: position 31,906,341 of record NC_081317.1, read on the forward strand.
ACAGGGATTTCACAACCCTGGTGGAAAGATAAAGTTAATACACACAGAGAATCACATAAAGCTAAGACAGAAAAGAAATGTTTAAAAAAATACCTTGCCAAATCTCAGTATTTACAGATGATGACTCAGGATGAAGATTTTAAGTTCTTTACCCAAAGATACACCTAATTAGTAGCAAGGTTTAAAATGTGTTTCTATCAGTTCTTCTCGTTGTGTTGTAATGCTGTATATATTCTGTTGCTTCTGCTTTTCTGACTGAACCCTGACTGATACAGAATCGAGGTTTTTATAGCAGTGCAGCCTACACTCCTTCTAACAATGCTTTTTATTCTATTTTTATTTTATTATTATTCTATTTTATTCTTATGATTCTATTTTATGGTGTTTTACCATATTAATAAAAGGGTAGACTTGAATATACGAAAGAACTTAAAGTTCTCCCTTTCAAAATGACCTTCTCACCAAAATAGAGAGCCAAGATGCCTCATAAGTCTCTGCCTCGCTCAACTGTATTATCATCAACCACTAATAAATAACTCCAGACAAGTAAAGTGCTAGCTGTTTCAGAGCTTAATGAATGGCTTTATGGGCCCTTCTCGCAGCTGTCATCATTCTGACAGTTTGATTGAATACAACTCTTGCACCACACCAAGGGGAGCTGCCCACAAAGGGCACCACATGTTTCTGAGTGCTTCTGGCTGCATGCTTCCAGGACAAGCCTGCAGTAAAAGCGACAGCAACCTGTTACTCTAAGGGGAAGGTAAACTCTGATCTCCTAGAATCGAATGTAAATCTTCTATAAAAGATTCACATATCAAAACTCATCTCTTCAAACCGCATGCCTATATAGCCCTATAGAATTAGATCATGTTCATCCTCTAAAATCTAATCACCAAATAGTTATTGAGCAATGTTTTAATTCATTCCTATGAAGCAATTAAAAATTTAAGAAGAGGACTACAGCATTAAACAACAGCTTCCTTTCAATTCAAAAGGTTATCTGTCAATCTTGTCTTGTTTTTCTCTGCATCTGTATCAGGTCTTCATTGCTCAATCTACTGGTGTCCCCACTTGCCTGCAGACTCTTTCGTGTTGCAATTTCTGTGCTAATCCTGACGTATGTAAAAAGTAGATCAGTACCCTCAATCTTCCACCATCCCTTTCTTGGTCTGGTCTGTTGTAGCTTGGATCTAACACTCACTGAGAGTCAGATTTCAATGTGCCAGCCAAGGTTGCTGGCTTACCACATTGCTCTTTAGATATCTTCACTAGCAATGAAATTTAGGATGAATGTCCCCCCAGGTAACCCCTGAGATCTTATTTGCTCTCTAAGTCAGAACTCGCTTTTCCTTTTGTTGCTTTAATTACGAGGCTAAAGCTCTGCGCTAGTCCTTCCTCCTAATTTCAAGCTACGTACTCTAAGCTGAATAATTTCCAGCTAAATGCTGCCTGCAGCTCTAATTACCCTCTCTAAGACTATATGTTCTGCCTTGCCCACATACCTTTTCAAGATGCTGTCCAATCCAATGTCCCAGCCTCCAAACTGGGTCATGGTGAGAATGGACTCATGCACATAAACTTCTTAAATCTCAAGTACTGATCCCACCTTTATTCTCTGCTATAGTGATTTCTCCCACCAGTACTTTAGGTGCTGGATTTGTACCTGAGAATTTTATGACAATTTAGACATTCGTAATCAGCTAACCATTACCTCCAGTCACTATTCCTGTGTAGCTATGCACTCATGTTTTGAACTGACTCAGTCCATGACTTCATTCTACAATTGAATAGCTAAACTACTTTTTTTTTTTAATTAAAAAAATTTTTTTTTGCTACGTTGGGTCCTCGTTACTGCGCACGGGCTTTCTCTAGTTTTGGCGAGCAGGGGCTACTCTCTGTTGCAGTGTGCAGGCTTCTCATTGCTGTGGCTTCTCTTGTTGTGGAGCACAGTCTCTAGGCGCACGGGCTTCAGTAGTTGTGGCATGAAGGCTCAGTAGTTGTGGCTCATGGGCTCTAGAGCTCAGGATCAGTAGTTGTGGTGCACAGGCTTTGTTGCTCTGTGGCATGTGGGATCATCCTGGACCAGGGATCAAACCCTAGTCCCCTGCATTGGCAGGAGGATTCTTAACCACTGCGCCACCAGGGAAGTCCCTAATCTACTTTTAAAAGACACAGGAGGAAGACAGATATGTAAGAAATCAACTACTTGAGGTGGGTATAATCCATACAACAATTTAGCACTATATTCTCCTTTTTGACTACCTATGCACGGTGCTAGGATCCACATCTGACAGAGGAGACATCCATATAGCCTATAAAGATACAAAGTTCATATTTCCCAATCCATAGCAACCTAAAGTACAAATAGGGTCATGTTACCAAAACTGTTTCTCTGGCTTCATCACCATCTGCTCCATGGGAATCTAATCTACGCTCAAAACACTTACCTTGGGTTCAGGAAGTCCCAGTAATCTTCTTGTTAACTGCAGTAACATGTACTGTTTCCTCCTCTTATCTAGCTGACCATGGTACTATGCCCTGTCAATAATGATTCAAAAGGCATGAGCCCTGTTACTGATGTCTGCTGATACCAATGCCAACAAAAGTTCTAGATGTTTGTCCTGAGGTAGCCAGTGACAGAAGTTAAGAGCATGTGTGTTGATGATAAAAATGTCACAGCCTGTTTTGTGCTTGCTCTGGTGGTTCTTGTGTCTGCTCATCAACGCTTTCTTTTTATTTTGGAAACATTCTCTTCCACAGAGAAATGCTCCTCCCCCAGAACTAAAAATGAGTTCTGAAAGATTACATACTCTTAAAAGCATCCCTATTTCCCCATCCCCCAACCGCCATCTACATGATTAGCTTGGCATTGGGTACCAACTCAAGTTAATGCTCTACCTGGATTTTACAACTTGACACTAGATTAAGCAAGGGTCAGCTTTTCCCAAGAAATAAGTGATGAGGCCCCAAAGATTTCAACAGCATATTGTCTGCCATGTGGGAGATTTCCAATTTGCAGCAGTAGAGAATGACGTAATAATAGAGAAAGAGGAGGACAGAAGAGATGTAGAGAGATCTCTGGCCTCAGTAAACTTCCTTGGCAAGTGTCCAGCTTCACTTCTGCCTTTCTTGCAGTTACTTAATTCTTCACTGAGATCATTTGATTAACTTTCCTATGATAATTCAAATTGGGTTTGTTTCTCTTTCATCAGCAAAAAAGGAAGGAAGGAAGGAAGGAAGATAGAGAGAAATAAAGAAAGAGGGAGGGGAGGAAGGGAGGGATACATGCAAAGGGTTACATGTTTCTGCTGATGTCAGGAGGAGGCAGTATCAAATCTGAGCCTCTTGTTGCTGGATGTAGAACACACGAATATCTGAACTATGGGCTCTATATCCTGAATTTATTTCATTACTGAAAACTTGGTATCGATACTGTTAAACAGTAGGCTGTCATTTTAGAGCTACTTTTTTCCCCTAAACATTCTCACTCGGGTATTTTAATCCTCACCCAAGGTTTTAATTATGAATCCATGCAAGCTGTGACATATTCAGAATCATGTACTCTATTTTCTACCATCCAAAACTGGCCCAGTGACTCAGACCAAATTTCTGTACCTTCTTTCTCTCTTACCTGTCTTTCAGAAAGTTTTTCAGCTTCTAATAAAAATTCCTAGAATCTCTATTTTGTCAATAAAAGCTGGGTTATCTGATCAGCAATATAGAACTACATGGAGTAGAATAGAATCAGGTAGGGCTTCACAGAAGAGGTGGTAGTGGAGATAGTTCATGAAGAATGAATTTAATTTTGTGCCCACAAATAAAATATGAGATTTAATAGTTGAAAAAAAGAATTTAAAATGTGTACACTCCTTCAGTGTGTCTCAGAATCCCTCCCTAAAAGAAGAAAAAAAGTATATTTTAAACCTGACTGGCCAGACAAAATTCAATAAAACTTGCATCACTTTCATTCATTTTGTTTGAGGTTTGTCCTAGTTTGGCAAAAATAAGTTTTGCCAGGAAAAATAATAACAAAATAAAAACTCTCAATAGTCTGATTTCTGCTAAACATGTAGTTTTATTAGCATTATAGATTTCCTGTAACATTCTCTGCATATGGTGTTTCACTGTATCTTTATTTCATTTGCTAGAGCATAAAGTGGAATATAGATCTGCCTGTAGCTCCAGGAATGGATGGACAAGTGAAAATAATCTGTCACTGTGTCCTTTTGTGAATGAAACATTGATATAAAAGAGGCAAAGCCCCAAAAAGTAATGTGCAAATTGGGTCAGTTTATAAAAGGCATTGCAAAAGAGACATCCAATGCCTTTTTGGGAAAAGAATCAAGAAATGGAAATAAGAGGATTTCATTTTTCCTTCTGAGTGCAGACAATCATAATTAGTCATCTCTTCAACGTCTTCACCTTCTTACCTGATGTCATCTGATATTCTAAATGTTTTGTCTTATTTTTCCCTAAGGGAAGTATTAAAAACATGTTAATGGAGGCGGAGTCAAGATGGTGGTGTGGGAAAACGCAGAATTAGCATCTCCCCACAACTAGGGCACCTGCCGGCAGCTGGTGGGGGACTCTAATGCCAAAGGAGACAGGAGAAACCCCAAAGTGAACTGGTAGGACGTACGGGGACTCAGGTGGAGGAGAATTGGAGGCCAGACAGGATCAGCACACCTGAGGCCAGGGACGTCCGGAGAGGCAGGTAGCAGGGACTCTCCAGGAAGAGTGGGAGAGGAGTGGTGGGCAATTGCCTGGCTCACTCAGGCTGGGGAAACTGCTGAACTCCCAGGCTGGTTCCCCACTGCAAAGCCCCATCCAGCCCACGTTATGCGGACATAAGAGGGAGTCCGGGGAGATCAGGTGAGGCAGGTGGGAGGGGCCTTCGCAGGCCAGAGTAGCAGGGGAGGAGAGGAGGGCGTTTGCACTGCCCACTTGAGACCAGGAAGCCTGCTGTGTTCCCAGGTGATGTCCCTGTCCCTCTGAGACCAGGGGTGGGTGCCATGCCTGGGCTCCTTCTGTTCCCTGAGCTTAAGCCCCACCCCCCAGATCACCCAGGGCCTTTTCCAGCCCTGTGGGTCCTAAGCATTGGCCCTACCCACTGCCCAAACCACACCTTTGTTTAGGCCCTGCCCTCCACAACCAAAGCCTTCCCCCCACCCCATTTTTTTCCTTCTTTTCACTCCTCCTCTTTTTTACTATTGTGGTACCAATGTACCTTCCGATTGTTGATTCATCTATATTTTTATTTTTATATTCTTTCTAACATATCTGTTAGTTCCCTGTTCTAATTTTATTTTTTAGTTTGTTATTATTATTATTTTTTTTGCCACCCCATGCGGCTTGCAGGATCTCGGTTCACAAGCTGGGGGTTGGGCCAAAGCTCCTGCAGTGGGAGCTCTGAGTCCAAACCGCTGGAATAACAAGGAACCTCAGACCCAAGGAATATTCATTGGAATGAGGCCTTACTAAGTTCCCCATCTCAGCACCAAGGCCCAGCTCTACCCAATAGCCTACAAACTCCAATGTTGGAAGCCTCAGGCTAAACAACCAGTAAAACAGGAACACAGTCCCACTCGTGAAAAAATAAATAATAATAAATAAGGCCAGCAAAAACTATATCACAGATGAAAGAGCAGGGTAAAAACCTACAAGACCAAATAAATGAAGAAGAAACAGGCAAACTACCTGAAAAAGAATTCAGAGTAATGATAGTAAAGATGATCCAGAATCTCAGAAATAGGATGGAGGCACAGATTGAGAAAATACAAGAAATGTTTAACAAAGATCTAGAACTAAAGAACAAACAAACAGATGAACAACACAATAACTAAAATGAAAAATACTCTAGAAGCAATAAATAACTGAGGGAGAAGAATGAATAAGTGGGATGGAAGACAAAAATGGTAGAAATAACTGCTGAGGAGCAGCATAAAGAAAAAAGAATGGAAAGAATTGAAGGCAATCTCAGAGACCTCTGGGACAACACTAAACTCACCAACATTTGAATTATAAGGATGACAGAAGAAGAAGAGAAAAAGAAACGGTCTGAGAAAATATTTGAAGAGATTATAGTTGAAAACTTCCCTAACATGGGAAAGGAAATAGTCACCCAAGTCCAGGAAGCACAGAGAGTCCCATACAGGATAAACCTTAGGAAAAACACACCAAGACACATATTAATAAAAATAACAAAAATAAAATTCAAAGAAAAAAATATTAAAAGCATCAAGGGAAAAACAAAAAATAACATACAAAGGAATCCCCATAAGCTTATCAGCTGATTTTTCAGCAGAAACTCCTCAGGCAAGTAGGGAGTGACAGGATATACTTAAAATGAAGAAAGAGAAATTAAAAAAAAAAACCAAGATTACTCTACCCAGCAAGGATTTCATTCAGATGAGATGGAGAAATCAAAAGCTTTTCAGACAAGCAAACCTAAAAGAATTTAGCACCACCAAACCAGCTTTACAACAAATGCTAGAGAAACTTCTCTAGGTGGGAAACACAAGAGAAGAAAAAGACCCCCCAAAACAAACCCAAAACAATTAAGAAAATGGTAATAGGAATATACATAGCAATAATAACCTTGAATGTAAATGGACTAAATGCCCCAACCAAAAGGCACAGACTGAATGGATACAAAAACAAGACCCATATATATGCTGTCTACAAGCTAGCCGTTTCAGACATAGGGGCACATACAGACTGAAAATGCAGGGATGGACAAAGATATCCCATGCAAATGGAAATCGAAAGAAACCTGGAATAGCAATACTTGTATCAGATAAAATAGACTTTAAAATAAAGACTGTTATAATAGATAAGGAGGGACACTACATAATGACCAAAGGATCAATCCAAGAAGAAGATATAACAATTACAAATGTTTGTGCAGCCAACATGGGAGCACCTCAATACATAAGGCAAATGCTAACAACCATGAAAGGAGAAATCAACAGTAACACAGTAATAGTAGGGGATTTTAACACCCCATTTACACCAATGAACATATCATCCAAACAGAAAATAAATAAGGAAACAACAGCTTTAAATGACACAATACACTAGATAGATTTAATTGATATTTATAGAACATTCCACACAAAAGTGGCAGAATACACTTTCTTCTCAAGTGCACATGGAACATTCTCCAGGATGGATCACATCTTGGGTCACAAATCAAGCCTCAGAAAATTTAAGAAAATTGAAATTCTATCAAACATCTTTTCTGACCACAATGCTGAGATTGGAAATCAATTACAGGAAAAAAAATTGTAAAAAACACAAATACATGGAGGCTAAACAGTGTGCTACTAAATAACCAAGAGATCACTGAAGAAATCAAAGAAGAAATCAAAAAATACCGAGAGGGCTTCCCTGGTGGCGCAGTGGTTGAGAATCCGCCTGCCGATGTAGGAGACACGGGTTCGTGCCCTGGTCCGGGAAGATCCCACATGCCGCGGAGCAACTAAGCCCGTGAGCCATGGCCACTAGGCCTGCGCGTCCGGAGCCTGTGCTCTGCAACGGGAGAGGCCACAACAGTGAGAGGCCCGCATACCGCAAAAAAAAAAAAAAAAAAAAAAAAAAAAAAAAAATACCGAGAAACAAATGACAATGAAAACATGACAACACAAAACCTGTGGGATGCAGCAAAAGCAGTTGTAAGAAGGAAGTTTATAGCAATACTACCTACCTCAAGAAACAAGAAAAATCTCAAGTAAACAACCTAACCTTACACCTAAAGCAATTAGAAAAAGAAGAATTAAAACAAACCCTCAAAGTTAGCAGAAGGAAAGAAATCATAAAGATCAGAGCAGAAATAAATGAAATAGAAACAAAGAAAACAAAACTAAAAGCTGGTTCTTTGAGAAGATAAACAATATTGATAAACTATTAGCCAGACTCATCAAGAAAAAAAGGCAGACGACTCAAATCAATTGAATTAGAAATAAAAAAGGGGAAGTAACAACTGACACTGCAGAAATACAAAAGATTATGAGAAATTACTACAAGCAACTCTATGCCAATAAAATGGACAACCTGGAAGAAATGGACAAATTCTTAGAAAAGCACAACCTTCCGAGACTGAACCAGGAAGAAATAGAACATATAAACAGACCAGTCACAAGCAGTGGAATTGAAACTGTGATTAAAAATCTTCCAACAAACAAAAGCCCAGGACCAGAGGGCTTCACAGGTGAATTCTATCAAACATTTAGAGAAGAGCTAACATCTATCCTTCTCAAACTCTTCCAAAAAATTGCAGAGGGAGAAACACTCCCAAATTCATTCTATGAAGCCAGCATCACCCTGATACCAAAACCAGAAAAAGATATCACAAAAAAAGAATATTATAGAACAATATCACTGATGAATATAGATGCAAAAATCCTCAACAAAATACTAACAAACAGAATCCAACAGCACATTAAAAGGATCATACACTATGATCAAGTGGGATTTATCCCAGGGATGCAAGGATTCTTCAATATATGCAAATTAATCAATATGATACACCACATTAACAAATTAAGGAATAAAAACCACATGATCATCTCAACAGTTGCAGTAAAAGCTTTTGACAAAATTCAACACCCACTTATGATAAAAACTCCCCAGAAAATGGGCATAGAGGGAACCTACCTCAACATATAAAGACCATATATGACAAACCCACAGCAAGCATCATACTCAATGGTGAAAAACTGAAAGCATTTCCACTAAGATCAGGAAAAAGACAAGGATGTCCACTCTCAACACTCATATTCAATATAGTTTTGGAAGTCCTAGCCACAGCTATCAGAGAAGAAAAAGAAATAAAAGGAATACAAATTGGAAAAGAAGAAGTAAAACTGTTACTTTTTGCCAATGACATGGTACTATGCATAGAAAATCCTAAAGATGCCACCAGAAAACTATTGGAATTAACCAATAAATTTGGTAAGGTTGCAGGATAAAAAATTAATACACAGAAATCTCTGGCATTCCTATACACCAATGAAAAATCAGAAAGAGAAATTAAGGAAACACTCCCATTTACTATTGCAACAAAAAGAATAAAATACCTAGGAATAAACGTGCCTAGGGAGGCAAAAGACTTGTACTCAGAAAACTATAACACACTAGTGAAAGAAATCAAGGATGACATAAACAGATGGAGAAATATACCATGTTCTTGGATTGGAAGAATCAATATTGTGAAAATGACTATACTACCCACAGCAATCTACAGATTCAATGCAATCCCTATCAAACTACCTATGGCATTCTTCACAGAATTAGAAAAAAATTTTTTACAATTTGTATGAAAGCACAAAAGACCCTGAATAGCCAAAGCAATCTTGAGAAATAAAAATGGAGTTCGAACAATCAGGCTCCCAGACTTCAAACTATACCACAAAACTACAGTAATCAAGACAGAATGGTACTGGCACAAAAACAGAAATATAGATCAATGGTACAGGATAGAATGCCCAGAGATAAACCCACACACATATGGGCACCTAATTTATGACAAAGGAGGCAAGAACATACAATGGAGAAAAGACAGCCTCTTCAACAAGTGGTGCTGGGAAAACTGGACAGCTACATGTAAAAGAATGCAATTAGAACACTACCTAACACCATACCGAAAAATAAACTCTAAATGGATTAAAGACTTAAATGTAACACCAGACACTATAAAACACTTAGAGGAAAACTTAGCAAAAACACTCTTTGACATAAACCACAGCAAGATCTTTTTTGACCCACCTCCTGGAGTAATGGAAATAAAACCAAAAATAAATGGGACTTAATTAAACTTAAAAGCTTTTGCACAGCAAAGGAAACCATAAACAAGACAAAAAGACAATGTTCAGACTGGGGGAAAATATTTGCAAATGAAACAGCAGACAAAGGATTAATCTCCAAAATATGCAAACGGCTCATGGAGCTCAATACCAAAAAAACAAACAATCCAGTTAAAAAATGGGCAGAAGACCTAAATAGACATTTCAGCAAGGAAGACATACAGATGGCCAAGAGGCACATGAAAAGCTGCTCAACATCACTAATTATTAGAGAAATGCAAATCAAAACAATGGCCATTATCGAAAAGTCTAGAAACAATAAATGCTGGAAAGGATGTGGTGGAAAGGGAACCCTCCTGCACTGTTGGTGGGAATGTAAATTGATATGACCACTATGGAAAACAGTATGGAGGTTCCTTAAAAAACTAAAAATAGAACTACCATATGACCCAGCAATCTCAATACTAGGCATATACCCTGAGTAAACCATAATTCAAAACAAAACATGTACCACAATGTTCACTGAAGCAGTATTTACAATAGCCAGGACATGGAAGCAACCTAAGTGTCCACTACAGATGAATGGATAAAGATGTGTCACATATATACAATGGAATATTACTCAGCCATAAAAAGAAACAAAATTGAGTTATTTGTAGTGAGGTGGATGGACCTAGAGTCTGTCATACAGAGTGAAATAAGTCAGAAAGAGAAAAACAAATACTGTATGCTAACGCATATATATGGAATCTAAGGAAAAAAAGGTCATGAAGAACCTAGGGGTAAGATGGCAATAAAGACAGAGACCTACTAGAGAACAGACTTGAGGATATGGGGAGGGGGAAGGGTAAGTTGTGACAAAGTGAGAGAGTGACATGGACATATATACACTACCAAAGGTAAAATAGATAGCTAGTGGGAAGCAGCCGCATAGCACAGGGAGATCAGCTCGGTGCTTCGTGACCACCTAGAGGGGTGGGATAGGGAGGGAGGGAGATGCAAGAGAGAAGAGACATAGGAACATATGTATATGTATAACTGATTCACTTTGTTATAAAGCAGAAACTAACACACCATTGTAAAGCAATTATACTCCAATAAAGATGTTAAAAACAAAAAACTAAAAATAGAACCACCATATGATCCAGCAATCCCACCACTGGGCATATACCTGAGAAAACCATAATTCAAAAAGAGACATGCACCACAATGTTCATTGCAGCACTATTTACAATAGCCAGGATATGGAAGCAACCTAAATTGTCCATCGACAGATGAATGGAGAAAGATGTGGTACCTATATACAATGGAATATTACTCAACCATAAAATGAAATTGAGTTGTTTGTAGTGAGGTGGGTGGATCTAGAGTCTGTCATACAGAGTGAAGTATGTTAGAAAGAGAAAAACAAATACCGTATGCTAATGCACATATATGGAATCTAAAAAAAAAAATTGGTAGTGATGAACTAGTTACAGGGCAGGAATAAAGAGTTAGGCATAGAGAATGGACTTGAGGACATGGGGTGGGAGGGGGAAGCTGGGGCAGAGTGAGAGAGTAGCATCTACATATAAACACTATGGAATGTAAAATAGTTGGATGGTGGGAAGCAGCAGCATAGCACAGGGAGTTCAGCTTGGTGCTCTGCAATGACCTAGGGAGTGGGGTATGGATGATGGAAGAGAGGCTCAAGAGGGAGGGGATATGGGGGCATGTGTATGCATATGGCTGATTCTCTCTGTTGTGCAACAGGAACTAACAGTATTGTGAAGCAATTATACTCCAATAAAGATCTATTAAAATAAAAAAACATGTTAATGAAACAAAACAGATAGATATTGAGGTATATGCTACTTCCTTAGTTAAAAAAAAAGAAAAAAAAAACCTAATGGAATTCCCTCATTTATATAGGATAATGTTTCCTCCTTAAAATGGCATATACAGCCCTTTCCAAGCTGGGCCTGTCTTCATTTTTAGCCTTTTTTCTGCTTTCAGTTCCCCTATGCACATTTTATGTTTCCATGATTTGCACTTTCTCTGTTTTCTTATCCTCAGAATGCCTTTCTCCACTTTCCCTCCTAAGAAACTCTGCATTATCCTTCAGACTCCACTCATGCCTTACTTCTTCTGCATAGTCTTCCTGATGTCTCCCCCCAGGAGGTAAAGTGTAACACCCATTCTGTCTGTGTTCTCACTGCACGTTGATCATATCTCTACTGCAGAATTCATGAAAATGCCTGTGGGCATCTCTCAATCATCAGCCTTTATGCTGTTTCAAGGCTGAAAAAATGTCCTCCGTTCAATCAATTCCAAATATTTCTAACTCCTATTTCAACATGTGAAATGTCTTCAGATCCTCTGGTTTGTTGGAATCAACTTGTCCTTGTTACTTTAAATAAAATCGGTACTCTACAATGAAAAACTAAAGTCAGCATCTCCCTGGAAGGATTTTTGGCACGGGGGTAGAGCTTATCTGTCTTCTTGGCATCTGTTCTGATTTTCTCTTTGCATTGAGTTCTCTGTCTCTTTTCTACCTTTCTCCTCCAGTTCATGCTGCCCAATTGCAACACTACACCCTACTAGACTCTGGGTGTCTAGTAAAGTGGCTCTGGCCACTTTACTCCCCAAAGCTTACTGTTTCAAATCTATGTGCAGTCACTTCACCAAACAATTGGGGAAAGAAATATTATATGGCTTTACCACAAATGTTAATACATGAATATTTAAAAAAACAAATTGTTCACAGTCCCTCGATCATTCCCACTACTTCTACAGAATTTCCACTGGTCATCCTTTCCAGTGAGGTCCAACCTCTTTCCTTAATATTGTGTGTCCTCTCTTTCTTGATTTCCTTATTTATCTTCCCTAGTCGAAGCACCCTCCAAGCCCCATAACTTTTGCTCATATAGCTCTTTGGCTTCCTCCTAACTATATCGTTCGAACTATCATGCTACTGTTACAATTGCCATCAAGGTATTTTGTGAAATAAAAATCTCTATGTAGTTGTTCTAAAATGAGCTTCCATATAATTTTATTACCCCAACAACAAATGTAGTGAGTATCTGAATATCAGGCGCTGTGCTAGACTCAAGGAATGTGATAGTAAATAAAACAATGATACTCCTCACAATGATTTGATAACCTTTCAGAGTTCTGTTCATTTTTGATAACTATAGTAACTGGCACATAGTAGGAGAATAATAAAAGGCAGTATAGGAAGTAAGAAAAGGAGTCCTCTTTTCAGGTGGTTAAAAGTAACATGGATTTTATCTGGAATCATGTGAAATATGATTAAAGGCAGAATAGTATGGTTAATGAACTTTATAAGTCCCATCCTAACGTCCAGTTATCTGATTCTTTTATTCACCAATTCTCCTAGACAAAAATGCAACCCAATGGATATACAGTAGCTTTGGAATTAGAGGTATTTTCAGTAGTGAATTACACATTAATACAATGGAACTATGGAAAAGACAATATCTTTAAGAAGCGTTTTAAACATCTTATTAAACAATTACTGAAATCATTTATTTATTTATTTATTTTTGGCTGCATTTGGTCTTCGTTGCTGCGCGTGGGGACGACTCTTCGTTACGGTGCGCAGGCTTCTCATTGCAGTGGCTTCTTTTGTTGCAGAGCTCGGGCTCTAGGTGCACGGGCTTAGTTGCTCCGCAGCATGTGGGATCTTCCTGGACCAGGGATCGAACCCATGTCCCCTGCATTGGCAGGCGGATTCTTAACCACTGCACCACCAGGGAAGTCCCTGAAATCATTTTTAAAATTACTTTCTTTTAAGGAATTAAAAAGCACAGATAAAACTGCCTTATAAAAAGGTCATGAAAGATTGCCATATAAAGCTTAAGCTGATACTTATCTAATAATAGTGTAAATCATTCCCTGAAAGCCTTTATAGTTTTGAAAAGAGACCTTACTGAAAATGAATTACATATTAAATCAACTGAGTTGATTTAAGAAATTTAATAATGTCTAGTGTAGTTATATCTTTGAGAAAAGACACGTAGCTTTCCGTTCTATGTATATTGTTAAGAGTTTTCATTATTACTGTCATCATACTAATTGGCTTTTTAGTATCTGGCAAGCTTAATAATAATTTGGCATTTTTATTTGAAACTGTAGGTATGCCTTTGTCCTTGCTGTTATTGTTCATCCAAGGGATACGGCATCAAGCTTTCCTAACTCTCCTTCATCTGAAATGTTATCATAGGACACAGGGTCAACCTACCAAAAGTTAATGAAACTTAAACCTCAGGTCCCCTCAAATAAAGGAGTCCTTCAAGGGTCCTAGCATTGGATCCATATGGTTACATATTTTTTGCAAATTGCAAAAGCAAGATATTCTAACCTACTTATACCTACAGATAATAATTCCAGTTCAAGTGCTATTTCTTTCCATTCCAAACCTCCCTGTCTTTGGAATAACCAGAAAAATTGTAGAGTTTGGCTAAAAGGAGTTGAATCAGAGATATATTTAGTTTGGATTTGTTCGTATATATAAGTAATTCAGAGCCAATTCTCTTTATAGTTAAGGTATTACTAGCTGTTTTGTGTAGAAACGGAATCCAGAAATATTCCTACTCTCCACTGTGCCAGCTAATCCAGGTTGTATCATGAAGATCCAGGATCAGAATGATATTGCAGTATGAATATAACCTATGATACCCAGCATCAGAGTACATGGGAGTAGAGAAAGAAAGATGGATTTAAATGTGTGGAGCATCTGTGCAGCTGGGAGGTACATTGTTGTTGCTTTTGTTTTTGTTTCCTGTGTCAGGCAATTTTTCATAGATGATGTATAATCTGCCTTAGGCAAGCTGAGTGTGTATGATATACTCATTTCTATGTTTGGTACAAGCATGCACCCAATGGGCAACAGGGGTAGCACCAAACTGATTGGTCTCTTCATTGCAGGTTACAGCAACTGGTCAGTAAATATTTGTTATAGGAAGAACATTTTGATTGGAATGAGCCCCTCTGAGAGTCCCCAAATTAGATAATCTCAGAAGGACTTCCTAGTATGGTAAATGAATTCCAAGTTTTGACCATCAGTTCTGTTGTCTGACTTATAGTGAGAAGTTGAGAGACAGGAAGATACATTTGAATTGTAGTAAAGAATTTCAGAAGAAAATGCCCTGAATTATGGACTCAGTAACATATTATGGAGGACAATATTTTGGAACACATGGACCTTCTAGCAAATACCCCCTCATACTTAAGGTTATCTGGAGAAAAGATATGATTTTCCAGAACCTTTTAGTGAGTTATAATATGAGGTCTATGAATAGGGGAATCACTCAAATAAGTAAATATGTGTATAGTAAATCTCATTTTGCTCACCGTGGTGCTTTATGTCCTGACTGCTGACAGTGCAGTATTTTGTTGGTACATGCCCTTCTAGGAAAAGAAAAAAATAAAGTTCAACCATTAGGCTATAAATTCAAAATTAATAGAAAAATGAATTATTCATCCATATTTATAGCCTGTGTATTAAGTATCTGGCCTTTGCCATTGTAGCTATTTTTCTTATGTGAATTAATAATGGATAAAAACCTACTTGCTTTCAAATGCCAGAACCCTTTTGATTGGTTTTTTTTTAACTCTAAATTTTAAAAAAAGTATTAATAAGGCTGGTGTACCATACATCACTTCTGATACCCTCAGGCTGTAAGATCACAAAACTTTCATCTTTAATGCCATTAGGCTGCAGCATTACTACCTCTGTAAGGTAGATTTCAGTGCAATGCCTTCCTCCTGACTAGAAGTGGTCACTGAACATAAGATTTATAGGAATATACATTTATAGGGATATAAAATGCTCTGAAAGTTACTACTAAAAACAACAACAAAAAAACAATTTTAAGATTTTTATTTTTAATACTTTATAATGGAGAGCTTTGGCTCCATCGTGCAATGGATACTGCATTAGACTTCTATAATGGAGAGCTTTGTACGGTGAAATAGCTCAGGATTCATTAACACCTCATCCTTGGGAATTCAAATAAGTATTTTAAAATAATAAAATAGTTGCAAAATTCTTCATCTGGTTAATTGCATCTGCCCCTTTGTCTACCTAATAGACAAGGTGTAAAGGAAGGAATTTGTGTTTTGGATCTGGCTAGATCCGTTTAAATCTTGGCTCTCTCACTAATTAGATGTATGCTTATGGTCAAGTAAAGTCATCTCGAATACAATTTTTATCAACTGAAAAATGTGGATTATAATGGAGAACCTGGAAAGAATTTACACATTTTATATATAATATAGCAATAAATTGGTTATTACTAAAGCCTCAGCTCAGTTCCCTCTTTTTTTAAGAGTCTACTCTATTCTTTCCAATTTTATCTCTGCCAAATAGGGATACATACCTCCTCTCAGCCCCCTTGTAAAAGTGTTATGACTTTGTGGCATTAGTTTATATTGAAGGAACTTCATAAAAATAGTTCATCATGGTTATCACAACAGGTGCTGATCAGTTGTTATTGAGAACACTCCTCAATAGATTACCCATATGCTCTCTATGAGGAACAATAAGAGAAATTCATTTCTGATTTCTCCTCCAGAAATAGATTCGTCCTAAACATTTGGATGGGTTGTTTTTTTTTAATCTTATGGACACTATGAGTTATAGTATTAATAGTGGTTTACTAATTTAAAGCCATCCATTTTAACAAATATGTGTAAATTTACAGTATATACACAGAATACTAATGTCATCTTCAAATCTATTTTATTTCCAAGCCTTAAGTCTCATCTGTTACTTAAATATTTTTATATTTTTAAATTTACTTAATCCTAGCCATTCTAAATCCTTTTCATAACAAAGTAGAATATAAAAAATAAATTAGCAAATATGACCTTGTCTAGTTCAGAGTGGCTCTCAAGATTAAGGAACAGTCCATCTGGTGGCCCTATGTTTTGTTACTTGTCAAAAGTTAAATACTCAGTAATATATACTTTAATAGTATTTGTGTTTTTATATGCATCTCAATTCTTTCAACTTTTCACAGGTGTTTTTGCTCATTTGCTTCACTAAGTTTTGTCTGAGGGAGACTCAGTGACTTTTTAAATTCCTCTTAGAATTTAGCACACTTGTGTATTTTTAAATAGGTAAAATGGACTAATCCAAGATGATGAAAATTTAACTAAATTGTAGGCAACAAACTTATAGTCAACCAGACTTATTCAAAGTTGGCTGTGCTAAAAAGACAAAAACAAAAAAGAAATTTTAAATGCCCTTGCATAGGGAATGTGAGAATGTACTCTCCAGGATGCCAGAACCTCCATCATTTTAAAAAAATCTTAAATCTGGCTTGATTCACATATTTATCTTATCTGTTGGCCCTTAAGGGCTCTTTATATTGGCAATCTATAATATTATCGCTAACCACAGAATAAAGCTATATATAAAGACATCACTTTAAAGGAGGTCATATTTTTGATCTTCCCTCATGTGCCAATCTATTTCTCTCTGGCTTCCACTCCACTGTTGCGGTTTCCATGAAGAGAGCAGGGTTTTGACATATAACAGAGAAGTGGAAAGACTCTGCTGCATTGATGTGGGTAAAGGGAGCAAAAAGGAGTGGGACAAAAAGATAGAGCCACAGCTGGGTTTCCTTTCAGGGAACAGCATGGAAATTTTGAGGGTGGGGACCAGTCTCTAAGAGAAGCCTCATACATGAAATGAAGTTGTAGCACATGAATGATGGAGGAAGATGACTAGAGAGATGAATTGCAGGTATCTTTCAAGGAGTTAATCAATGAACCCATGTGGCCCTGGAGTTTTCTGTGTGTGTGTGTGTGTGTGTGTGTGTGTGTGTGTGTGTGTGTGTGTGTGTGTGTGTGTGTGTGTGTTCTTTCCTTAGTAACAAATTCAATTATTTTAATCAATATAGAGAATTCAGTTTTTCAATTCCATCTTGTGTCAGTTATGGTAAGTTGTGCTTTACAAAGTATTTGTTCATTTAAAAAAAATATGTCCTTGGAGCTTCCCTGGTGGTACAGTGGTTGGGAGTCCGCCTGCCAGTGCAGGGGACACGGGTTCGTGCCCCGGTCTGGGAGGATCCCACATGCCGTGGAGCGGCTGGGCCCGTGAGCCATGGCCGCTGAGCCTGTGCGTCCGGAGCCTGTGCTCCTTAACAGGGGAGGCCACAGCAGTGAGAGGCCCGCGTACCGCAAAAAAAAAAAAAAAAAGTCCTTTTATTTTAATTAAATTTGTTATAGTTGTTCATAATATTACCTTTTAATCTTTTAACATCTGTTAGATCTCTAATAATATCTGCTTTTTAATTTCTCATATTGGCAATTTTTGAACTTCCTCATTTTTCTTGATCAATGTAGTAAAGGGTTATGAATTTTGTTGATTTTTTTTAAAGATCCAAATTTTCACTTTGCCAATTTTCTCCATTGTTTTATATTTCACAGATTTCTGCTCTCATCTTTACTATTTCTGTTCTTCTACTTTGATTTTACTTAGCTTTTCTTTTTTTGGCTTCTTAAAATAGAACTTTAGGTCACGGCTGAGTAAAATTTTCATTAGAGTCAAATAGTAAATATTTTAAGCCTTGCAGACTGAGGATATTATATATGTGTATATACAGTATACATATGTATATAATATATACATTTAAAAATTTAAAAACCATTCTTATTTGGTGGGCTATAAAAAGATCCCTACCAGGATTTGGCTCATAGGCCATAGTTTGCCAACTCCTGCTTTAGATCATTAATTTTATGCCTTCCTTCTTTTCTAATATAAGCATTTAAAGATAAAAATTTCCTTCCAAGCACTGCTTTAGCTGAATCTCACAAATGATAATATGTTATAATTTCATTATCATTAATTTTGAAATTTGTTAAATTACCTTTTTGATTCCTCCTTTCACCATGGTTTTGCTTGAAGTTCTAAAATTTCCAAATATTTAGGGGAGGTTCTAAATATATCATTCTTATTGATTTTAAGTTCATGTGGTCACAGATGCACTGTCTCAGTTTTCAATCTTTTGTAACTTATTGAGATTGTTTCTATGGCCTAGCATATGTCATAATCTTGTTGAATGTATACTTCTAAAGAATGTCAATTTGGTCAAAATGGTTAAAGATGTTCTGTGCCTTTACTGATATTTTATCTGACTATTCTCTCAATTACTGAAAGAAGTGTATTAATATCCCAAAATATGATGTGCATTCATCTCTTTTTTTCTCTTTATATTTGTCAATATTTACTTTATATATTTTGAACCTCTGTTTTTAGGTACATATACATTTTTTATTGTTTTGTTTTTCTGCTGAATTAATCTGTTTATCATTTAGAAATATCTCTCTTTATCTCTAGTAATAGATTTTATCTTCATCATCTGATATTATTATTTACTTGATATTTCTTTTTGCCTCCTCTTAATTTCAATCTCTGTGTGTCTTTATACTTAAAGTACATAACTTCTAAACAGTGTATATTAGTCCTTGCTGGGTTTGTTTTTCCTTTGTACTTATATCTACCTGATAATTATAGTAAATAGTGCATTTACATTTATGTAATTATAGATATGAATAGATTTATATAATTATAGATATGGTTGTATTTATGTTTCCCATTATAATAATTGTTTTGTTTGTACTACCTTTTTGTTCCTCTGTGACTCATTTCTAACTTTCTTTCATGTTAATTTAATTTTTTTTAGAATTTCCTTTTAAGTTACATTTTCACTCTTTGTTATTAATTTTTAGTTATTTTTTTCTGTAATGTTTCCCAAAGTAATTAGAGTTAACATTAGACTTCTTCATACAAAGTGAAAGAACCTTGAAATCACCCACCTTGTGCTATGGTTTCTATATGTATTACATCTACATATGTTACTAAACACTTAATATGTTAAAATGTTTTAAATAATCATATATATTTTAATTAAATAAATAGAAAAATTGTCCTTTATGTTAACCTATATATTTACCATTTATGTTACTATTCCTTCCTGAAGAGCAAATTTTTCCCTACAGCCTGAAAAACTTTCTTCAGCATTTCTTGTAAAGTAGATCTGCTGGTGGCAAATTCTGTTAATTTTAATTTATCTGAAAATGTTTTTATTTTACATTTATTCTTGAAAGATATTTCACAGTGTATAAAATTCTGTCTTCTGGCTGCAACTGTTTCCCATGACAAATCAGAGGTCATTTTTACTGTTATTTCCCTATATATAAGATCTGCTCTTTAGATTTTGTGTTTATCTTTGGTTTTCAGCAATTTGTCTTTCATGTGCCTGGGTGGTGTAGTTTTCTTTCTTTGTACTGCTTATGGTTTAAAGTTTATATGAAATCTGTGAATTAATGTTTTTCATTAACTGGGAATATTTGGGTCATTATTTTTCTAAATATTTTCCCTATCCTCTCTCTTTCCTATTTCTAGGGCTTCAATTATACATATGTTAGGCAACTGATACTGTCCCACAGATCACTGAAAATTCACTCCTTTCCCACTCTTTTAGCTCTCTCTTGTTCTGTTTGTATAATTTCTATTGATTTATTTTCAACTTCACTGACTCTTACTTCTGTAATCCCCAATCTTATGTTAAGACCTCCAAGTTTCCTTCCATTTTTTTCAGATATTACTTTTTAGGTCTAGAATTTTAATTTTGTTATATTTTATGGTTTCTATTTCTGTGTTGAGATTGTCTGCATTTTCACTCATTACAAGCATATTTTCCTTTACATTCTTATATGTAGTTATAGGAGCTGATTTTTAAATCCTTATATGCTAGTTCCAACATCTTATGTCATGTCAAGGTTGGTTTCCATTGATTGCCTTTACTTTTGAATATAGGCCATGATTTTTCATTTTTGTTTAAATGAGTTGCTCTTTATCCCAGCATCTTTTATTGACTAAAATATTCTTTCTTTAGTGTGGGGATATATTATTATTATAGCATAAATTCATAGCTATACAAAGTTCATCACAGGTATATAATTGCCAAAAAACTTGGAACTTACGTATTTCATATTTTAAAAATAAGTAAAATGAAACTACATCAATCAGATAACAAGATTTAGATTCACTTCTTCTCTGAGAATTCATTTTAAAATATTTGAGATCTAGTTCATCTGCTTAATCTCCTATGGAAGTCCTTTTATTCTTTTGATCATTGGACCTAAATCTCAAAACATTTTAAAGATTTATTTTCTCTTCAGCACTGACCTCAATCCTTTGTTTCATACTTGAATAATATTTTCTATTCAACTCCAAAATGATATCTTTCTTACAAGTACATTTACAGCTTCTAATACAATGCAGGGTTTAGGGGAGAGAGGAAGCAAAGACCATGAAGTAAACTCGGTACTATGCTTTTTATGGAAAGAAAATTTTATTATGTGTCTGTCATTTTACACATGAGTAAAATTAAGTTGTTAGCTCTAATGGTGATGGTAAGAGGTAACACTCATAGAAAGCTTACCATATTTGAGGTACTTCTCTAAACATATATTCATTAATTCATCTAAAATTTTCAACAACTGTGTGAAGTTGGTACTATAATTATCATCTCTATTTTACTGTTGATGAAACTGAGTCTTAGAAATATTAAATAATGTGGAGAAACAAAGATTTGAAATGAGGTAGTCTGAATCACCACTCTATTATTACCTAATTGCCAAGAAGAAGAGGAGGAAATGGAGAGAGAGGAAGAGAGGAAATTATTCAAAGTAGAAACAGAACTGTAGCATCAGTCTTTACAGTGTGTATTAATTGTGCCCAAATGCTTCCCCAAGCTGCAAAATAATTCACATGCCAGAATGAAGGGATGGCTGATGACAAAAAGTTCAGCAAGACCATGAACATGGATATGTGGTTCACATGGGAGATAAATCTCTATGCTAGAGATTGAACCTCATAAAATCTTAAAATCAATAACTCATTCTACTTGCTATAAACCCTCACTTAGCAAGCAAATTTCTAAATGTAATTTTTTATTCTCTATAATAATTAAGAAGAGTAAAAAAGTGTAACTTTCTAACTAAACACCTAAATTTTATATCACAAAATAATTACCATTTATTTAAATATTTTTAAATTGTGTGTGTGTTTGTATATGTGTGTATGTGTGTACATGGGTTTGACCAAAACACTTTGCTCAGTGCTTCCATGAAAAAAACACCATAGAGGTCCTATAGTATAATAATTTGGGAAGAAAAATTATAACATCTGGGCTCTCTTTAATCCATAAACAAATGGGTAGACATTTAATGCACATTTTAAACAGTTTTTCTCTAATATGTTGACAAAATTAACATGTATTGTCCAATTGTATAATCAAAGTCTTAAAAGAGTAAAGGAAATTTCTTCTACAAAAGAATATCACTTATGTTTTACCATAATATATTTTTCTCCAAAGCTGTTTCCAATTTGTAATACAATGTGGTATTGTGTTTATGTGCATGAAATTGAAATAAAAAACTCATTTTAGTTTTAAATGAATAATTTTATCTTTAATTCTAGCCTTGCTGCTGGTCAAATATTTGATAATAAAATTTACTTATTTCTAGGGACACAGCAGATAGTATATCTCCCTGATGATTTATGTTAAGTTTTCTGAATCCATAAGTATTAATTATCTATGCAAAGAGCTGATTTTTCTGAGAAAACGTGTTCATCAATTTCACACATTTATTCTTCCCTGTAGAAATATTCACTATGGACTTTGGTTAGCCTGAGAGAAATAAAAAGGTTGAATTTCTCCACTTACACCACAGGAAAGTCATTTTCACCTACCTATCTCAGAACATCTCTACAGAAACTTAATAATGCTTAGTCCAGAAAAAAAAAGTCTAAAACAGCTGATAAATTGTTATTCCTTTAAGGCAATCAAAGACTTAATCTTGGAGAGTAAAAAGAAATTCTGATTTAATTTATTATGAAATCCCTACATTTGTTAGAAAGGTGCAGGCCAGACCAATGTTTATGAATGTCTATTTGGAGAATGCATTTAGAAATTGCCCAAATCTGTAGAAATATATTAACTCTGACCAACTAATTTTTATCAATTCAATATTATTAAGCATAGTCAAAAATGTACTGTAGATTAATCTAATCTGCAAAACAACTGTGAAAGACAATGCTATCCATGAAAACATTAAGGAATAGTATGAGTAAGATGCTGAGTTACTCTATTCTCCTGATTTCTAGTGTACTAGGATTTACTATTTTAGTCCAGAAGAAAACCTTACGGCCTTTTGGTATTTGACTGAACTGTAGATACTAAATCTACTCTGGCATTGCTGAGACAGTCTGTTCAATCTGCATTCTCAAAGCCGTGTCTATATTAGAACAAAGAAAAGCTAAAATACATGATTAAAAAAATTAAAAGGTCTGTTCCTGCCCTCGTCCATCACGCTGACTAATGTAATGTTAAATTCAAACCTCCGAATTTGTAATTTGCCTGATTAAACAGAGAATGTCTTAAGGTTTGCAATGCCTATGAAAAGATCTGCAAAACAGACCAATTATTTTAACACAATTACTAAGATAAGTGTTTAAATTATTATACTTCAGAAATAAAGTTATTTTCAAACTTTCTAAACCATATACTTTTAAACATTGAGATATAATTGACATTTAATATTATATTAGTTTCAGCTATACAACATAATGATTTGCTATTTACATATATTGCATTTCAGCTGTACAACACAATGATCTGATATTTGCATATATTGCAAAATGGTCACCACAGTAAGTCTAATTAACATCAATCACCACACAAAGAGATTTTTTTCTTATGAGAACTTTTCAGGTTTACTCTCTTAGCAACGTTAAAATGTACAATACAGATTTATTTTCCCCACTCCCTTCAGTGAAGTTATGTCATATATCTGTAACAGATTCTTTAAATTTTAAAAATTTTTAAATAAATTTATAACCTCTTCACTCACTTCTGCCATTCCTCCACCCCCCACCTCTGGTAACCACCAATCTGTTCCCTATATCTATGAGCTTGCTTTTGTGGGGTTTTTGTTGTTGTTTGTTTTTTGTTTTTTAACATCCATGTATAAGAGAGATATTGTATTTGCCTTTCTCTGATTTATTTCATTTGGCATAATGCCCTCAAAGTCCATCTATGTTGTTGCAAATGGCAAGACTATGTTCTTTTTTATAGCTGAAAAATATTCTGTCATATATAATATATAGATATTATACATACATCTTACACTTTATCCATTCATTCATTGATGGACATGTAGGTAGTTTCCATATTTTGGCTATTACAAATAATGCTACAGTGAACATGTGAGTAATTTTATCTTTTCAAGTTAATATTTTCATTTTCTTCAGGAATACCCAGAAGTGGAATTGCTAGATCATATGATAGTTCTGTTTTTAATTTTTTGAGGAAACTCCTTACTGTCTTCTATAGTGGTTGCACCAGTTTACATTGCTAGCAATAGTGCGCAGGGTTCCTTTTTCTCCACATACTCGTCAACAATTTCTATTTCTTGTTTTATTTGATAATAGCCATTCTAACAGGTATGAGGTGATATCTCATCGTAGTCTTGATTAATAATGGTGATTAATAATGTAGAGCACCTTTTCATGTACTTGTTGGCCATCTATATGATGTCTTCTTTGGAAAAATGCCTACTCAGATCTTCTGTCTGTTCATTAATCAGATTATTTGTTTTTTACTGTTGAGTTGTATGAGTTCTTTGTATATTTTGGGTATTAGCCCTTTATCAGATGTTTGACTTGCAAATATTTTCTCCCATTCAGTAGGTTGGCTTTTCATTTTGTTGATGGTTTCCTTTGCTGTGCAGACTTTTTTGTATGATGCAATCCCACATTTCTTTTTGCTTTAGTTGCTCTTCTTTTTGGTGTCAGATTAAAAAAATCATCATCAAGACCTATGTCAAAGAGCTTACCACCTATGTTTTCTTCTAGACGTTTTATGGTTTCAGGTATTAGTGTTCAAGTCTTTAATCCATTTTAAGTTAGTTTTTGTGTATGGGGTAAGATGGTGGTACAGTTTCATTCTTTTGCATGTGGCTGTCCAGTTTTCCCAACACCATTTATTGAAGAGACTCTCCTTTCCCCATTGTATATTTTTGGCTCCTTTGTCATAAATTAATTGATCATATGTATGTGGATTTATTTCTGGGTTTTCTATTCTGTTCCACTGATCTATGTCTGTCTTTATGCCAATACCATACTGTTTTAATTAATATAGCTAAGTAATAAAACTTGAAATCAGTGAGTGTGATGCCTCCAGCTTTGTTGTTCTTTCTCAAGATCACTTGGGATATTTGTGTGTTCTTTTTTGTGGTTTCATACAAATTTTAGGATTATTTGCTCCATTTCTTTGAAAAATTCCATTGGAATTTTGATAGAGATGGCCTTGTACCTGTATATTGGTTTGGGTAGTAGGGACATTTTAACAATGTTGATTCTTCCAATCCATGAGCACAGATATCTTTCCATTTATTTGTGTCTAATTTCTTTCTTAATGTCTTGTAGTTTTCAATATAGTGGCCTTTTACTTCCTTGGTTAAATTTATTTCTAGGTACTTCATTCTTTTTGAAGGAATTGTAAATGGGATTTTAAGAATTTCCCTTCTGATAGTTCACCATTAGTATATAGAAATGCAACAGAATTTTGTGTATTGATTTTGTATCCTGCAACTTTACTGAATTCATTTATTAGTTGCAACAGTATTTGATGGAGTTTTAGAGTTTACAATATATAATTTTATGTCATCTGCAAATAGTGACAATTTTACTTGTTTTTTGCCAATTTGGATGACTTTTCTTCCTTTTCTTGCCTTATTGCTCTGTCTAGGACTTCCACTACTATGTTGAATAGAAGTGGGGAGAGTGGGCATCCTTGTATTTTTGTGACCTTAGAGGAAAGACTTTCAGCTCTTCACCAATGAGTATGATATTAGTTGTGAGCTTATTATATATGACTTTAATTATGTGGAGGTACATTCCCTCTATACCCACTTTGTTGAGATTTTGTATCATGGATGTTGAATTTCATCACTGACTTTTCTGCACTTACTGAGATAATCATATAACTTTTATTCTTCATTTTGTCATTGTGGTGTATCATATCTTTGATACATTGATTATTCAGTAACATTGCTAATATCCACATATTTGTGAATTTTACAGTTTTCTTTGTGTAATTAATTTTGAGTTTCATTACATTGTCATCAGAAAAGATCCAAGACATTATTTCAGTCATCTTACATTTATTAAGACTTGTTTTGTGGCTTAATGTATAATCTATCTTGGAAAATGTTCCATGTGCACTTGAGAAGAATGTGTTTTCTGTTGCTTGTGGATGGAATTATCTGTAAATATCTGTTAAGCCCATCAGATCTGATGTGTCATTTAAGGCTAATATTTTCTTATTGATTTTCTGTCTAAATGATCTATCCATTGATGTAAGTGGGGCATTAAAATAT
Organism: Kogia breviceps; assembly: GCF_026419965.1. Lineage (NCBI taxonomy): Eukaryota > Metazoa > Chordata > Mammalia > Artiodactyla > Physeteridae > Kogia > Kogia breviceps. The sequence goes on from NC_081317.1 coordinate 31,932,605, forward strand.
GCTACTCTTTTTGTATTGCTGTCTATTTCTTCTTTTTGGTCTGTTAATATTTGTTTGATATATTTAGGTGCTCTTATATTGGGTGCATAAATACAAATACTGTATCCTCTCGTTGGACTGACTCTTTTTTCACTATATAACACCCATATTTGTCTCTTGTTACAGTCTTTGTTTTAAAGTCTATTTTGTCTGATATAAGTATAGCTGCTCCAGCTTTCTTTTGTTTTTTGTTTACATGGAATATCTTTTTCCATCTCTCAATTTTCAGTCTGTGTGTGTCCTTACATCTAAAGTGAGACTCCTGTAGGCAACATAGAGATGGGTCTTGGTTTTTTATCCATTCAGGCACACTATGCCTTTTGATGGTAGAATTTAGTCCATTTACATTTAAAGTAATTATTGATAGGCATATACTTATTTCCATTTTGTTAATTGTTTTTTGGTTATTTTTGTGTTTCCTCTCCATTCTTTTCTTCTTCTCTTGTTCTCTTCCTTTGTGATTTTATGACTTTCTTTTGTGGTATATTGATATTCTTTTCTCTTTACCTTGTGTGTATTTTCTATAGGTTTTGCTTTGTGGCTACCATGAGGTTTACATAAAACAACTTACTTCTATAATAGTCTATTTTAAGTTGGTAACAACTTAACTTTGATCCCTTTCTAAAGCTCAACATTTTTACTCTCCCCTCAATATTTTATCTTTTTGATGTAATATTTTACTTGTGTATCCCTTAACCAGTTATTGTAGTCATTGTTATTTTTATGACTTTTTTCTTTTAATCTCATAATAGCTTTATAAGTGATTAATCCACCACCTTTAGTATATATTTGCCTTTCCAGTGAGATTTATTCCTTCCCTGGACACAATCTTGCCATAAATCCCATCTCCACCAAATGATCCACAATTGGGAGAAAACAAAACCCAGAGCCTCTCCCTGAGGAACAGAAGGTTCAAACTACACATGAGACACTTCAACTTTTGGGACCTGCACCTCAGGATTGAGCCCCAAATCATATAACTTGAAAATGAACGGGGCTTTCATTCCAAGACCAACAAGATTGTAGTGACCTGTGAGACAGTTCTTAAGTGCTCATGTGCTCAGACTTATCCACCCCAGATCCCATCTCAGAGGTAGCCCATTGCACCTAGACTTAAAATGAAGACTCACCTACTTGTATTAAAGTGGCAACCTAAAGGGCAGGCAACCTATTTAACACACACATCTAGGAGGGTGCTGGAGCACTCTCTGGAGACAGAGACTGGCAAGGGCCATTTTCACATTCACCCTTTGCCCCCCTCCAGAACACCAGTATCTCTCAGAAGGGAACTTTTATATGCATCTTGAACATTGATCTCTGCATCTGCCATCCAGGGTATGCCTCTTGAATGCCTGGTTCTGGAGACCAGGGGATCTTGCATTCCTGGTCCCATGGGACTGTAATAATAGTTGTCACCCAGAAAGGAGATTGTACCCCTGTCTAGTGCCCCGATTTTTAAAGTTACTACCAGGGGACACCTCTATATTGCCTGGGTCTCATGGCCAGTGGGGCTTACACCCATGGGTTCAACAGGACTGTAATCAATGGGGAAGAGTTCTTTAATAGCTACCACCCCCAGGGTACAGCAAGAGACAACAGGTTGAGGAGACAGGTCTTTCTGTGTAGGAAACTGAATAGCTAATCAACATGACTGTGGCCTGGGGGGGGGGGCTTCTAAAATTAAAGTTTTATCTACAGGATAACTATAATCCTTTCCAGAGATCTTGGAGGGTGAGTGGTATCTTCACCCTCTCCCTCTGCTATGTTCTAGTGTGCCAGTGTCTCCTGGAGGGGAGTTTTACACGTGGTTGGTACCCTGGTTTTTACACCTTGCTCACCAGTATTTTCAGATGTTGACCAGGGGACACCCCTTCGTCACCTGGAAAACCAGGAGGGCTTGCACTCCTGGGTCCTGTGGAATTCTGGCAATTGAAGAGACAGTCCTTGGCAGGCTGCCACCCCCATGGCACTTTGCAGACAGCAGATGAGGCACATCCCCCATTCTCTCTGTGAAGGAGGCCTCTCGACTTGTCTTGGAGCTTCAACAGGAGGGGAAGACTTCAGGTCTGGGATACATTTAATGGACTACAGAGCTGCTCTCAAGAAATTTAGGCTGTGGATACCATCTTGGCTCTTGCTCCAGCTTGCCAGTAGCTCCCAAAAAAAGAGCTATACACTCATCTGGAGCCTCACTTTTTGCAGCTGCCACCCAGGGAATACCGCCAAATTGCCCTGGCCAGCAGAGCTTATGTTTGTGGACTAACAGGACTGTATATACTTGTATAATTTTAAAAGATGCTGCCTGAGGGTCTGTCTTCCAAACAGCCTGAATTTAGGTACTGAGATCCTCCCCCTAGGAACAGAGACAGGTCTTGGCACATCCTCAATTACTGGGAGCTATTAACAATATAATAGGCTGTTTGGACAAGCACAGGTTGGTCAAGTACCTTTGACCACCAACATATACTTTATATACTTACTATACCATATATTTTTGCATATAAGTTATAATTGCCAATCAATCAACTTATCTAAAATATTTATTTCCTTCCTTGTAAGACTGATGTTCACACATAGGTAAGGATAGAAATCCTACGAAGTACGGTAGTACTGACATTCCTATATATACATAATTATTGAAACCAAATTTTTAACAAAATGATTAAATTAGTTTAAAATATTCCCATGACATTATGTTCATTAGAGATGATAGTACTCAGGCCAAAGAAAGTAGTTAGTTCAATGCATTCATACTTTGCTCATGTCAGCATAAATTAATGTAATATAATACTTCTGAAAGGAATATGATAATATGTAGCAAAAAGCAAAGAGTTTTATGAGTTTTGCCACAGTAATTCCACACTAGGAAATTTCCCCTAAGGGAAAAATTCAACAAAAACAAGAAGGTATGTGCTCAAAGAATATTAATTGCAGCATTATCTATAATAGAATAAATGTTCAACAATAGGGAAAGGCTTACTAAATTATGGTACATTAACATAATGGGATATTACACAGCTATGAAAAATGATGATTATAAAAACAAAGAGAAGACAACTATTTGAAATACAATTTCAAGTTGCAAAAAAGAAACCATAGGTTGTAATTTATACTTGACATCAATTATGTAAAATAATATATTTGAAAATAACACAGGAAAATAATAAGCAATAATGAAAAACACCTGCTACATTAGGCTAGAGAGGGTAATTGCTTTTCATTTTTTCCATTGCATTTTATTAGTAGTAACAATGGTGGTCATAGCAATAAAAATATAAACAGCAATAATACATCCAAGGTGAAAAGTCACATCACATTCAGAAAGCTGAAACAGTCTTAAAGATTTTTTAAAATAGACTTTATTTTTTAGAGCAGCTTTAGCTTCACAGCAAAACTGAGCAGAAAGTACAGAGAGTTCTCATATACCTATACCCTCTGCCCCCACATGTGCAGTCTCCCCCAGTATCAACATTCCCTACCAGAGTGGTACGTTTATTATAATCTGTGAACCTACATTAACACATCATTATCACCCAAAGTCCATAGTTTACATTGGGGTTCACTCTTCGTGCTATATATTCTATGAATTTTGACAAATGTGTAATGACATGTTTCCACCAATAAAACATTATAGAGAATAGTCTCAGTGCCCCTCCCATTATGCGTTCTGCATATTCAATCCTCCCCACCCCCACACCCTGCCCATCTAAGCTCTGGCAGCCATCAATCTTTTTTTCTTTTATTTTACACTGACCAGTTTATTATGAAAGATACAACTCAGGAACAGCCAATGGAAGAGATGCATAAGATACAGCTGCAACCACAAAAACTCTGATTGTTTCAGTGTCTCCATGCTTTTGCCTTTTCCAGAATTTCAAATAGTTGGAATCATACTGTATGTAGCCTTTTCATATTGGCTTCTTTCACTTAGTAATATGCATTTAAGTTTCCTCTTTTATAGTTTCTCATGGTTTTATAGCTAATTTCTTTTACTAATGAATAATAGTCCCTTGTATGAACGTACCACAATTTATCTATCTATTCACTTACTGAGGGACACCTTGGTTTCTTCTAAGTTTTGGCAATTATGAATAAAGTTGTTATAAATATCCATGTGCAGGTTTTTGTGTGGATATAAGTTTTCAGCTCTTTGGGGTAAATATCAAGGAGCATGATTGTTGGATCATATGGTAAGAGTATATTTAGTTTTGTAAGAAACCACCAAACTGTCTTCCAAAGTGTGTGTACCATTTTGCATTACCACCAGCAATGAAAGAGAGTTCCTGTTGCTTCACATTCTAACCAGCATTTGGTTTTGTCAGTGTTCTGGATTTTGGCCATTCCAAGAGGTGTGAGGTGGCATCTCATTGTTTTAATGTGCAATTCCCTTAAGTCATATGATGTGGGACATTTTTTCATGATTGTCTGCCATATGTATGTCTCCTTTGTGAGGTGTCTGTTAAGGCCTTTGGTCCATTTTTCAATTGGATTGTTCATATTCTTGTTGAGTCTTGAGAATTATTTGTATATTTTGGATAATAGTCCTTTACCAGATATGGCTTTTGCAAATATTTTCCCCTAACCTGTGGTGCATCTTTTCATTCTCTTGGACAGTGTCTCTCACAGGCAAGAAATCTTTAATTTTGATGGAGTCCAAGTTTTCAATTCTTTCTTTCATGGATCATGACTTTGGCATTGTATCTAAAAGTCATTGCCCAACCCAAGGTCATATATATTTTCCCCTATGTTATAGGAGTTTGAATTCTATAAATCACTATATGAGTTAATTTTTTTAACACATGTAAGGTCTGTGTCTGGATTCATTTTTGTGTGTATTATGTCCAGTTGTTCTGACATCATTTGTTGAAAAGATTATATTTGCTCCATTGTCTTCCCTTTGTTCCTTTGTCAAAGATCACTTGACTATTTGTGTAGGTCTATTTCTGGGCTCTATTCTGTTCCAATGGTCAATTTGTTTATTCTTTGCCAATACCACACTGTCTTAGTTACTGTAGCTTTACAGTGAGTCTTGAAGTCAAATAGGGTCAGTCCTCCAACTTTGTTCTTCTCCTTCAATGTTGTGTTGACCCTTCTGGATCTTTTGCCTCTCCATATGAAGTTTAGGATCAGTTGGTTGATGTTCACAAAATAACTTACTGGGATTTTCACTAAGATTTCATTGAGTCTATAGATCAATTTGGGAAGAACTGACATCTTGACCCTATTGAGTCTTCCTATCCATGAGCATGAAATATCTTTCCATTCATTAGTTATTGATTTCTTTCATCAAAGTTTTGTAGTGTTCCTCATACAGATTTTGTACATATTTTGTTAGCTTTACACTAAAGTATTTCATTTTTTGGAGTGCTACTGTCAATGACATTGTGTTTTTCATTCCAAATTATACTTGTTCATTGCTAGTATACAGGCAAAGTGTTTGGCTTTTGTATGTTAGTCTTATATCCTCCGACTTTGCTATAATTGCTTATTAGTTCCAGGACATTTTTTGTTGATTCTTTGGAATTTTCTACATAAATGATCATGTTATCTGAAAACAAAGACAGTTTTATTTCTTCCTTCCCAATTTGTATTCCTTATATTTTCTTTTCTTGTCTTACTGCATTTTCTAGAACTTGTAGTACAATGTTGAAAAGCAGTGGTGAGAGGGGACATATTTGCCTTCTTGCTGATCTTACAGGGAAATATTAAAGCTTTTTATCTTTAAGTATGATGTTAGCTGTCTTTTTGTAGATATTCTTTATCAAGTTAAGGAAATTCCCTCTATTCCTAGTTTACTGGGAGTTTTTAATCATGAATAGTGTTGGAATTTGTAAAAATATTTTTCTGCATCTACTGATACAATTATGTGATTTTTCTTATTGATTGATGGATCACATGAATTGATTTTTAAATGTTGAAATAGATTTGCATATCTGGGATAAATCCCGCTTAGGCATGGTGTATAATTCTTTTTGTACATTGTTGGATTCAGTTTGCTAATACTTTGTTGAGGATGTTTGCATGCATGTTCATGAGAGATATTTGTCTGTAGTTTTTTTGTAATGTCTTTGTCTGGTTTTAGTATTAGGGTAATGCTGGCCTCCTAGAACAACTTAGGAAGTATTCCCTCAACTACCTTCTGAAAAAGATTGTAGAGAGTTGGTAAAATTCTTTTCTTAAGTGTATTTTAGAATTTTTCAGTGAGCACCTGGACCTGGTGCTTTCTATTTATAAAGTTATTAATTATTGATTCAATTATTTATTAGATATAGGTCTATTCAGATTGTATATTTCTTCTTTTGTATGAGGTTTGGTAGATTTTGTCTTTATAGGAATTGGTCTGTTCATCTGGGTTATAAAGAGGATAAAGCTGTTCACAGTTTGCCCATTTTTCAAATGGGTTGTTCATTTTCTTACTTTTGAGTTTAAGAGTTCTTTGTATATTTGGGATGACAGCCTTTTACTTTTAAACACTTTGAGCCAGATGCGAACATGTGCCTTTTGCTAAATTAACCTCTGAAAGAATGTATTCACTATGGTTATCTGGTAAAGTAGTTGCCTATAGGGGAATTTCCTGTCTGTCCAGTGGTTAGGGCTCCACACTTCCACTGCAGGGGCCACGGGTTGGATCCTTGGTCAGGGAACTAAGACCCCCACATACTGTGTGGCATGGCCAAATAAATAAATAAATAAATAGTAGTTGCCTATAGAAAGGGGACAGTTAGAAGACATGGGTTACATTACCAGTTCTAATCTAACTTAGCTGGTGAGTTTTCTTAAGTCACTTACATCTGTATCAATCCCATACATGTGTGAGTTCAGTTGATGATAATGATCACTCTAACTCACAAACTGAATAAAAGTTACAATCCAGTGAAAAAAAGTTTATGGGACTCAATATTTGGCAAATAATATGTGGTGTTGCTTTCCAAGTCTTTCCTAGTTTGCTGCACAACACACTGAGACAGTTACAATGACTCTATGCCTATCAAGGGTGAAATTCTGACAGATGTTAGAAACCCAGTAGAAGCCTTAAAGCTTCTTATACTGATAGCCACATATGCCTGAAGTCTCAAAACAATAATTTTATATTTTTAGTATTTCACATCAGTTTTTCTACTATCGAGGTTTTAAGTATGATTTCTTAAGAAATCATTAAAGTAATATTATTACACTGGCTATAGGTTATACAATAATGAATAATGATAAGTAATGAATAATCAACACATATACACAATTGTTTACTACTATGTAATGGGGACCAATCTGAGAGCAAATCAATCACTAGTCTCTTATTTCACAGTGCCTATAGAGGATTGATCATAACAGGCTGTACAGAGCCTAATGCATCACATATAAAAGTTTTAATACTTATAAATATAAAAATTTTAATAAAATAAGGAGTTTTGATGAAATAGTACCTTTTTGAGCTAATATTAAATCAAATCCTTATTTTAAATTCAGACTAGTTAATTAATGTGGCCTAGCATGTATGTGACCTCTCCTGGAGAATGTTTCATGTGCACTTGAAAAAAATGTGTACATTGCATGGAATGTTCTATATATATCTCTTAAGTCAATCTGGTGCAATGTGTCAATTAAGTCCAGTGTTTCCTTACTGATTTTCTGTCTGGGTAATCTGTCCATTGATGTAAATGAGGTGTTAAAGTACTCTTCTGTTATTGTATTACTGTTAATTTCTCCCTTTTTTCTGTTAATATTTAGGTTATATATAGGTTAGGTGCAAATGTTTATAAATGTTATATCCTCTTTTTGGATTGATCCCTTTATCATTAAGTAACGTCCTTCTTTGTCTTTTTTATAGACTATGTTTTAAAGTCTATTTTGTCTGATAGGACTATTGATGCCCAAGCTTTCTTTTTGTTTGCATTTGCATGGAATATCTTTTTTGATCCCTTCACTTTCAGTCCCTAAATTGTTAGCTCTGAAGTGAGTCTCTTATAGGCAGCATATAGATGGGTCTTATTGTTTTCATTCATTCAACTATCCTATATCTTTTGATTGGGCATTTAGTCCATCTCCAATTAAAATGATTATTGATAGGTATGTACTTATTGCCATTTTGTTACTGGTTTTCTGGTTGTTTTTATTGTTCTCTGTGACTTTCTTCTTCTTTTAGTCTCTTTCCTGGTATTTTGGTGATTTTCTTTAGTATTATGTTCAGGTTTTTTGCTTTTTTCTTTTTTAGTATATATTGTAGGATTTTGGGTTTTGGCTACTATGGGCTAGATTTTATATATATGTGTGTGTGTGTGTGTGTGTGTGTGTGTGTGTGTGTAGATATCTATATCTATATCTATATATACACATATATATTACTTTTAAGCTGATAGTCATTTTTAAGTTCAAACACATTCTAAAAGCTCTTCACTTTTTACTCCTCTCTCCACATTTTATGTTTATGATGTCTTATTTTGCATCTTTACATGTATCCTTTAACTGTTTATTGTAGTTATACTTGATTTTATGATTTTTGTCTTTTAACTTTCCTACTAGCTCTTTAAAGTAGTCAATCTACTGCATTTAACATATATTTGCCTTTAATTAGTGAGATTTTTTCCTTCATATATTTTCTTATTCCTTGTTATAACCTTTTCTTTTTCACTTAAAGAAGACTCTTTAACATTTCTTGTAAAACTGGTTTAGTAGTGATGAACTTTTAAACTTTTTGTTTGTCTCAGATATTCTTTATTTCTCCTTAAATTCTAAATGATAACCTTGCCAGGTAGAGTATCCTTGGTTGTAGAGTTTTTTTTTCTGCACTTTAAATATATCATGCCATCTCCTTATAGCCTGAAAAGTTTCTGCTGAAAAATCAGCTGATAGCCTTGTGGAGGTGGGGGCTCCCTTGTATGTGACTCTTTGTTTTTTGTTTTGTATTTTGGTTTGTTTTTGGTGCCTTCACAATTCTCTCTTTAACTTTTACCATTTTAATTATGATATGTCTTGGTGTAGATCTCTTTGGCATCTTATTTGTGACTCTCTGTGCTTCCTGGGCCTAAATATCTGTTTCCCCAGGTTAGGGGGCTTTTCAGCCATTATTTCATCAAATATGTTTTTGAACCCTTCCTCGGCATCATTTATTTATTTTTTAAAATTTTATTTATTTATTTTTCTTGGCTGCATTGGCTCCTCATTGCTGCACACAGGCTTCCTCTCTTGGTGAACAGGGGCTACTCTTCATTGCAGTGTGTGGGCTTCTCATTGCAGTGGCTTCTCTTGTTGTGGAGCACAGGCTTTAGGCATGCAGGCTTCAGTAGTTGCAGCAAGCGGGCTCAGTAGTTGTGGCACACAGGCCCTAGACCATGCAGGCTTCAGTAGTTGCAATGTGAGGGGTCAGTAGTCGTGGCTCACAGGCTCTAGGGCACATGGGCTTCAGTAGTTGTGGCATGCAGGCTCAACAGTTGTGGCTCACAGGCTCTAGAGCACAGGCTCAGTAGTCATGGCGGATGGGCTTAGTTGCTCCATGGCATGTGAGATCTTCCTGGACCAGGGATTGAACCTGTGTCCTCTGCATTGGCAGGTAGATTCTTAACCACTGTATCACCAGGGAAGTCCCTCAACATCATTTATTGAAGAGACTGTCCTTTCCCCACTGTATGTTCTTGGTATCATTGTCAAAGATTAATTGAACATAAAGGCAGGGATTTATTTCTGGCATCAGTGGTGTGTTCCATTGACCTATATGTCTATTTTTATATCAGTACTATGCTGTTTTTATTACAATAGCTTTGTAGTACATTTTGAAATTAGGTAGTGTGATGTCTCAAGCTTTGTTCTTTTTGTTCAAGAGTGCTTTGGCTATTCAGAGTCTTTACTGTTTCCACATGAATTTTAGGATTGTTTTTTCTATTTCTGTGAAAAATTCCACTGGAATTTTGATAGGGATTGCATTCAGTCTGTAAACTGTTTTGAGTAGTATGGACATTAATCATTAAATTACTGAAACTAGTATGATAATGCTATGAACAACTTTATCCAATAAGCTTTAAAATTGATGAGATAGGCAACTTCCTTGAGACACACATTACTAAAACTAATTCAGGAGGAAATTAAAAACTTTAATAGTTACACTGCCACTGAAAGTAATGAAAAAATAATCACTTTTCCACAGAGAAAACCTCAAGCCTAGATGGCTTCACTGGTCAGGCCTATCAAACATTCAAGAAATTATTTCAGTCAGATATGATATAGTCCAGGTGATAGAAAATTCCAGAGTGTTACTCCCTAAAACATTTAATATATTTAGCATGACCTCTAATACCCAAATCTGACAAAAACGATGAGAGAAAAGAAAATTACAAGGCTACCTCACTTATAAATACCAATACAAAACATTTAAACAAAATATTAGCACATTGGATTCAGTAATGTAAAAATTAATAGTAGATCATTAGCATAACCAAGTTGAAAATTATATGACAGTAAGTAAACAACATAATTCATGGGGAAATGTAAACTTGGAAATTAAAACTGAAGAGAATGGATTATCTCAATGTGATAACAGGTATTTGGAAAACCTAGATTAAACATTATATTTAACAGTAATATAATAGAAATTTTCCTTTAAATTTTGGAGATAAAAATATTTTCTTTTACTGATTCTATTTAATATTATTCTGGAGGTTCTTGCCAGTATAATAAGCAAAGAAAAATAAATAAAAGATATAAAAACTTGGAAGGGAGTAAACAAAACTGTCATTTTCAGATGATAGAATTTATAGAAAGAAAATATAAAAGAATCTACTAAGGAATTATTCAAATTAATAATACTACGTAGAAGTTTGTGGATCAAAATCAGCATGAAAAAACAATTGTATTTCTATATACCAGCAACAAACATAAGATAACAATTTTAAATATGGCTTATTTACAATAGAATCAAAAATATTGAATACTTGGGAATATATCTGATAAAAAGGTGCATAAAATCTTTGAAAAAATTATAAAACTTTATTGTGAAGGATAAATAAATATAGAGATAATATTTTCATAGGAGATTTAGTATTTTAAAGATGTCTCCTCTCCAAATTGGTCTATAGAATTAAGACACTTCCAATTAAAACACCCACAGGAATTTATGAGACATAACAAGCTGATTCTAATTTTATATGGAAATATAAAGAGCCCAAAATAGTTAAGAATATTTAATGGATAATGTTGGAATCCCTTAGGATCCTTTTTTCTATTTTTGTGAATCCCTTGGTTCCTCAAGTTCACTTTCATTTCCACTAGCCAGCAACTGCAATTCTTAGAAGACGTTCCTTGTCCCAGTACCCATAGAACAAGGGAGTCAGGGCAGCCATTAAGCAGTGTCAAAAATGTAGTAGCATGAAAGACCAGCTTCTTTGCCAATGCTGACATCCATAAGACACAGTAGGCACAGTGCCAAGGGCCAACAATAATTTTAGGGGTCTGCAAAAATGTTTTAATTTTATTTTAAAATCAGAAGAATAACATTAATATAATTATATGAATATGTAATAATAAATCTGGCCTGGACTGTATTCATCTTTCTACTAATGTAACCATAAAAATATAAATTTAAACAATTTTTAATTTTAATAAATTTTAACAATTTTTAAAAGTAGTTTATGATGGTAAAAGTACCTAGGGCTCAGTCATAATGTGACCTTGTTCTTTGCCCTGGGTCCCCAAAATTCTGAAGAATAAATTTTAATCAGAGTTTTACCCTGTGTTTTCAGACTAAAGCTATCCTCTATGCACCTCTCCTTCCCCATTTTTTTCTTGTTCTGTTTCCTTACTCCTATACCAGTTTCCCAATCCACTTCTGCTGAACTCTAAGGCAACACTCTTTAGAAAGAAAAATCAAATGGAAAAACTTGCTGTAAAAGATAGCAATAAAGGTAAGTATAGACAATAGACTAATAAGAAAAAAACTAGAGTCCAAAGACTGACTAACATATATGTGGACAGGTTTTTTAATAAAGGAGGCACTGAGAGCAGTAAGTCTATTTAATGAATATTGATAGAAATATTATGTATCTATACTTGGCCAAAGCAACCTAAAAAGTATATTCAAGAGCACCAAGACTCTCCTAAAGAAGAAGAACAATGTGTGAAATTTATGCTATCAGATATCAAGACTTATTAGACTGTAGTCAGTAAGACAATATTGCATAGGCACAGGGAGAATAAACAGCTACCAATAGAAGAGACCAGAAACACACTCACGCACATAAGAAAAATACGGTGTCTAATGTATCTGGCACTGCAAATCAGTAGTAAAAATATGCAGTATTCAATATGTTGTTATAATTTGGTAATTAAAATGTGAAAAAATGAAACAGAATTATTGCTTCATGCCAGATTCAAGGACAATATTTTTAAAACTTGTGACAAAAGTATAGGAGAGATGTTTATGACTAGTATAGGGAAGAATTATAAAAGCTCAGTAAGTATAAACAATTAATAAATAAAATTTGACTGCAGTAACAAATTTAAAACTTCCTATTCATAAAATAATACAACAGAGGAAATTTTAAAAAGGCAAATCTCAAAGTAGTGGCCAATAATTACAACTATTATTACTGACAGAATTGTGGCCAATATATATATGAGGATATTAAAAACCATAACCTTATCATCACTTTTCTATTCTTTTTATGGCCAATATTTAAGTTTAATCTTTTTTTGAAACTGCATAAATTAGTTATTGTTTTGCAAGCCAATTTTTGTTAGATTTTGTTTCCCATATAAGAAAATATATCAAAAGGAAAACATCAAATAAGCTATTTGAAAAAGAGGAGGTAGGATCAAGGATGTAAAAAAATACATATTTTACAAATGAAGCAAATAGACATATGCAAATGTGTATGATTATTGCTAAATACACAATCACAAATCAAAAGCACAGTAAAATATCATTATATTTTTTATTTCATTGGTAAAAAGTAAAAAGTTTGACTATACCAAGAAGTAAAGTTTTGATGCTGTGGAGAGACTTACACACTACTAGCTGGACTTTATATTGTAAACCACTTTGGAAAACCCTTTGGCATTACCTAGTAAAGTTGAAAGTATGCATATTAAATGAAATTTTAATTGTAGGTATTATTCCCTTGAGAAATTCCTCCACATTTAACAAGAAGGCATGCATTGGGAACATTATTTATTATAACAAAACACAGAAACAAATCCACAGACAGAAGAAAAAAATTGTGGTATATTTATAAAATAGAATAGGATATAGCATTTAAAATGAATCTACCTAAACTATATCTCAACATGGATAAATTCACAAATATAAAGTTAAATACTATTTTTAAAAAAAAATCAAGTCATAGAAAGATGTACCAATTTCCTTGGCTGAACATCAGTTTCCTTAATGGAAAATAGATGTAATAATACCTAATAAAGTCATTGAGATTAAATGAGACTTTATTTTCAAGGCACAAAATATGCTTTCAAAAGTTTATATATTTTAACTTCATATTATCAAAGATATAAAAATATGAGAAATATTTCTATTTAAACTAATTTTAAAATTGTATTGAAGAAATATAATAACTTTAGAATCACTTTAGAAGCATCTGCTCATGTGTATGATTGAAACGGTAATTTAAAAAATTTCTTATTCTCAGATTAATACAGTCTTCTAAGTACCTATACGTTTCAAATAAGTAAGTGTACTTGAAAGAAATAAAACCATATTTCCTTTAGCAATATAACAAATATAAAACTTTTCACTTATCCATGTAGATCTACTCTTTCTTTAGTCCAAATTATGTCTCACTAAATCTTAAAGGCTACTACATACATAGTGAGTATAGGTTATTATAAAATCAGAAAATTATTATGAGTGCATCATAGGACATAAAATTTTGGATATATAGAAAAATCTCTTTATGTAACAGTATAAAGATTTGGAGAGAAGTAGTAGGTATTCATCTTCCTGTGATGATTTATGGAAAATATTGTACACATTGGAATGACTTCAAGGAATTTTAGTTTTGAAAACAAAAACAGAGTTATCTGTACCACTGGAATCATGGAAAGTAGTACACATAGAAATTGCAATTCTTTTATTTTTCCTTTATTAAAAAAAATTTATGTTGTTTTTTCCAATTATGTATGTGATGCCTATAGAGGTAATCTTCTAGAGCAGTTAAGGGCATGGACTTTGCAAGTAGAGAGGCTTGCATTTAAATCTGACTCTAGTCTCAAAACTAGAATGACTTTGAACTAGTTATCTGAATAAGTTTCTGACTTTGGAAAATAATGCTGGAAGGATGAGGAGTTAGCACAACACCAAGCACATCATTTGTTTTTAGGCAATGATAGATATTTTTAAAAAATTAAAGAAATAATTAGTCTATCTAATAATAACAGCTATATTTTTCTTTGTTTTTTATTTTCAAATTACTTAAACAAAAATAAATATTAAAGGAGTTTACCCATTTTTCACATACACCCACCCCCTGCCTATGATAACCACCAATCAGTTCTCTGTTATCTATAAGCTTGGTTATTTATATATTTCTTTCTTTCCCACATAACAAGAGAGATCATTGAATATTTGTCTTTCTGTCTGGTGTATTTCATTTAGCATAAGGCTAAGCTCCATCCAAGTCGTCACAAATGGCAAGATTACATACTATTATATGGCTGAATAATATTCCATTGTATATATATACATCACATTTTCTATACCCATTCATCCATTGACAGACGTATAGGTTGTGTCCATATCTTGGCTATTGTAAATAATGCTGCAATGAACAGGGGGGTGCATATATCATTTCAAGTTAGTGTTTTTGTTTTCTTTGGATAAATACCCAGAAGAGGAGTTACTGAATCATATGGTAGTTCTATTCTTAATCTTTTGAGTAACCTCCATGCTGTTTTCCATAGTGTTTGCACCAGTTTGCATTCTCACCAACAGTACACAAGGGTTCCCTTTCCTTCACATTATCACAAAGACTTGTTATTTCTTGTCTTTTTGATAGTAGCCATTCTGACAGGAGTGAGATGATATCTCATTGTGATTTTGATTTGCATTTCCCTGATGATTAATAATGGAGAGCATCTTTTCATGTACCTGTTGGCCATCTATATGTCTTCTTTGGAAAAATGTCTATTCAGATCTGCCCATTTTAAAATTGGAACGTTTAGGGGTTTTTTGCTATTGAGTTGTCTGAGTCCTTTATGTATTTTGGACATAGCTCCTTACCAGATACATGATTTGCAAATATTTTCTCCCATTCAGTAGGTTACTTTTTCATTTTTATGATGGTTTCCTTTTTTTTTTTTTTTTTTTTTTTGAGGTACGCGGGCCTCTCACTGTTGTGGCCTCTCCCATTGTGGAGCATAGGCTCTGGATGTGCAGGCTCAGTGGCCATGGCTCATGGGCCCAGCTGCTCTGTGGTATGTGGGATCTTCCTGGACCAGAGCACAAACCTGTGTCCCCTGCATTGGCAGGCGAACTCTCAACCACTGCACCACCAGGGAAGTCCTGATGGTTTCCTTTGCTGTGCAGAAACTTCTTACAACTTTGTGATTCCACTTAATTATTTTTGATTTTTGTGCTTGTGTTTTGGGGTCAGATCAAAAAAGTTCATCATCAAGCTCAATGTCAAGGAGCTTACTACCTATATTTTCTTCCAGGATTTTATGGTTTCTTATATTAACATTGAAATCTTTAAACAGTTTTGAGTTAATTTCTGTATATGGGGTAAGATAGTGGTCTAGTTCCATTCCTTTGCATATGGCTATCCCATTTTCCCAACACCATTTATTGAAGAGACTGTCCTTTTCCCATTGTATATTCTTGGCTCCTTTGTCAAGAATTAATTGACCATCTATGCATGGATTTATTTCTGGGCTTTCTATTCCATCCCATTGATCTATGTGTCTGTTTTTATGTCAATACCATACTGTTTTAATTACTATAGCTTTGTAATATGGTTTGAAATCAGGAGTGTGATACCTCCAGCTTTTTTTTTTTCTCTCTCAAGATTGCTTTGGCTATTTGGGTCTTATATGGTTCCATACAAATTTTAGGATTGTTTGTTCTATTTATGTGAGAAATGCTATTGGAATTTTGATAAGGATTGCATTGAACCTGTAGAGTGCTTTGGGTAGTATGGACATTTTAATAATATTCATTCTTCCAATCCATAAGGATGGAATATCAGTCTATTTATTTGTGCCTTCTTCAATTTCTTTCATTAATGTCTTGTAGTTTTCAATATACCTTCCTTTAACCTCCTTGGTTAAATGTATTCCTAGATATTTTATTATTTTTGAAGCAATTGTAAATGTTATTTTAAAAAATTATTTTAAAAATAATTTACCATTAGTATATAGAAATTCAACATGTTTTTGCATATTGATTTTGTATCTTGCAACTTTACTTAATTTTTAGTTCTAACAGTTTTTTGATGGAGTCTTTAGGGCTTTCCTATCATGTCATCTGCAAATATTTTCAATTTTACTTCTTTCTTTCTTATTTGGATGCATTTTATTTCAATTTCTTGCCTAATTGCTCTGGCTAGGACTTTCAATACTATATTGAAAAGAAGTGAAGAGAGTGGCCATCCTTGTCCTGTTTATGATCTTACTGGAGAGGAAGGGCTTTCAGGTTTTCACACTGAGTTTAACGTTGGCTGTGGGCTTGTCAAATATGTTCTTTATTACATTGAAAAATATTACCTCTATGCTCACTTTGTTGACAGTTTTCATCATAAATAAGTGTTGAATTTGTCAAATGCTTTTTCTGCATTGACTGAGACAATGATATGATTTTTATCCTTCATTTTGTTAATGCAGTGTATCTCATTGACTAATTTATGAATGTTGAACAATTTTGGCATCCCTGGATTAATCCCACTTGATCATGGTGTATGATCTTTTTAATGTATTATTGAATTCAGTGTGCTAATATTTTGTTGAGGATTTTTGCATCTATGTTTATCAGGGACAGTGTCATTTAATTTTCTGTTCTTGTGGTGGCCTTGTCTCTTTTGGTAACAGGATGATACTGGACTCATAAAATGAGTTTGAAAGAGTTCCATCCTCTTCTATTGTTTGGAAGAGTTTGAAAATGATTGGTATTAATTCTTCTTTAAATGTTTGGTAGAATTCATCAGCAAAGCCATCTGATCCTGGACTTTTGTTTTTTGGGAGGTTTGGGACTACCCATTCAGTCTCCTTAATAGTAATTGGTCTATTCAGATTTTCTATTTCATTATGATCCAGTCTTGGTAAGTTGTATCTTTCTAGGAATTTATTCATTCTCCTGAGTTTCCAATTTGTTCTCATATAATTGTTCATAGTAGTCTCATAATCTTTTGTATTTCTGTGGTATCAGTTCTAATACCTCCTCTTTCATTTCTGATTTTATTTATTTGAGTTCTCTCTCTCTTGCTCTTTTATTTGGTGAATCTAGCTAAAGGTTTGTCAATTATGTTTATTTTTTCAAAGAACCAGATCTTAGTTTCACTGATCTTCTATTCTCTTTTTAGTCTCTATTTCATTTATTTCTGCTCTAATATTTATTATTTCCTTCTTTCTACTAACTTTGAGCTTCATTTGTTCTTCTTTTTCTAATTCCTTCTGGTGTAAAATAAGGTTGTTTAAGACTTTTCTTGTTTCTTGAGGTAGGCTTTAAAATGTGAATTTCCCTCTAAGAACTGCTCTTGTTATATCCCATAGATTTTTGTGTGTTCAGGTTTTATGTGTCATTTAAGGGAAATGTTTTCTTATTGAATTTCTGTCTGGATGATCTATTTTAAGTGGGGTATTAAAGTCTTCTACTGTTATCATATTGCTGTTAATATTTGCTTTATATATGCAGGTACTCCTATGTTGGCTGCATACATTTTTACTAATGTTATATCCTCTTGTTGGATTGACTCCTTTATCATTATGTAACACCTTTCTTTATCTCTTGTTACAGTCTTTGTTTTAAAGTCTATTTTGTCTGATATAAATGTAGCTACTCCAGCTTTCTTTTAGTTTCTATTTCCATGGAATATCTTTTGCCATCCCTTCACTTTCAGTCTGCTTGTGTCCTTACATCTAAAGTGAGTTTCTTGTAGGCAGTATATAGATGAGTCTTGTTTTTTGTTTAATCTATTCATGGACACTATGTCTTTTGATGGGAGAATTTAGTCCATTTACATTTAAAGTAATTATTGATAGGCATATACTTATTTCTGTTTTGTTAAGTGTTTTTTGGCTGTTTTTGTAGTTCTCTGTTCCTTTCTTCTCTTGCTCTCTTCCTTTGTGATTTTATAACTTTTTTTAGTTGTATGCTTATATTTCTTTCTCCTTTCTTTTGTTTATATAATATAGGTTTTGCTTTGTGGTTACCATGAGGCTCACATATAACAACTTATATCTATAACAGTCTATTTTAAGTTAATAACAACTTAATTTTGATCCCATTGTAAAGCTCCACATTATTAATCTCACCCCAATAGCTATTTCTAATGACACACTTACTATGCATAAGTCACTGTGATGAGCAATTTGTGTCCATTATCTCACTAAGTCTTGGGGAAAAAAACTGTATCAGAAAGCTACATTTATTATTTCTATTTTACAGAGACACAAAAACAAGTCTTAGACAACATTGTTAAATAAAAAACTAATTAAAAGAGCTTTCTCTCCCAAATATAATCATTGACAATATTTCAAAGCAGTTTCTTCAAAACTTCTGCTTTTCACTAAATATTTTCATGTATACATTTTTAATGTTAATTAAGAGTCTTCTAAACATTTTAAAATCACTTAAACTTCTTAATGATGGATATTTAAGGTTTTTGAATATTTTAATCTCTAGAAATAATGTTGCAATGACCATCTTTGTGAATAAAACCTTATCTTTAACTCTATCAGATGATGCCCTTAGGATAATTAATGAGAGGAGTTATATTTTTCATTTTTTAAGATTTTTGATTCAAATGTACAATTTTTTTGTATGGAAAGTTTGTACCAACATATAATATTTAATGTACATATGTTAGAATATACATATAGGTGTATATGGAAATAGATATATAATTTTAAATTAGCTCAACATATTTGTAATATTTATTTTTTGAGATGAGCTTTGTAGACACAAGCCAATCTGGTATATGTGAATGAAAATTTCAGAAATCACTGCTAACATCACCCTACAGAAAATAAGCTTTCAACTCTCTGTTGGGATAAAAACCACTGAAGCAAATAAAATTTCTCCTTTCATAGATTAGGGAAGTAAACTGGTCCAAACAGATAAACAAAAAGCATCTAAGCTAATGAAAGAGACAGATGCCAGTTAAGAAGATGGGAGTATTGAATTGAAGACTAATGTTTTTAGACTTTAAGAAACAGATGACTAGAAATTATAAGACTTCTTTTTCAGGGCTGTCGGGGTGAAAGTCCTTATAAATAATCATTTTCTCTTTTGTTAAGTTAGAAACAGGATTACTTTGACACTCAAAGAAAAGAAAGGATATTGAAGAAAATGGAAGCATCTTGATAGTAGGAAATTACTGAAAAAAAAAAGGCTAATTTTTGAGAAAAGTGTTTAAACTTCAAGAAAATTAAATAACAAGGAATAATTAATTAATCTAGAGAATAAAGATTAAGAGCCAGCAAAGGTTATGATGACCCATAAAGCAGCACGTCATTTTCTTTATTTAATACACTAAATATTTTTTGATTACCTAATAGATTCTGAGCAGTGAATTAGACCACATTCTTCCTAAGCCATTGTATTGTAGAGTACCCTATTCCTTCTTAAGGAACCCAGGGTGAATTCTTGTACTACCTGTGGAGAACACTGTGGGTTTTTTCACTGTATGATGCATTTCCTCTATGAATCTGGGTAAAAGAGTTAAGGAGAAATATCTTCTCAGATACTGGAGGACTGTTTTTTTCATTCTTGGGTGGTAAGTGTCTGAGTAGATAAACTTTTCTGCCTCTTCCAAACAGACACTGAAGGCCCACTATCCTCATTTTACAGATGTGAAAACTGAGATCTAGGGTTAGTTTGGTGGTTGCTTAAAAAGAAAATCATTAATTAGAGATAGAACTGGGTCAAAGGCCAAGGCTTTGACATCCAAGTCTGTGTTATTCTTAGTAAACTAAACCAGTTCTTTTTAAAGCCCTATCTGTCAAAAAAAAAAAAAAAAAAAAAAGCTATTTGAATCACTTATAGTAGATAGGCACACAGGGCTTTTTTTCTGGGGAAGTCATCTGGAATGAGATAGGCAGGTATAAATATCAAAAACAAATAGACCTGTTTTCATGTAGAGGGGAAATCCAAAGCAGGAGTCCATCTGTGAAATGAGTCAATGTGGTATGTGAGACCAAGAATGGGAGATACTGCAACACTGACAGCTCAGATAAACTGGAATTTTCATCCATGGCACACTGCATACTGAACCTGCAAGAATCAACATAAATTCCAGGACTGGGTAAATGGTGAAGTAGAGGTGGTTAACTTAACCAACTTGACCTCAGATTATAGTTGAGTTTAGAGACGCAAGGTAACAAGTGATACCTTAACTATAAGACTGGGAAAGGCAGTGGATGACTATGCACCATTAACAAGGAGAAGAATAAAAAATAATTTTTTGAACAAGCATACAGTTTGCATTTAAGAATTTTTTCAAAGATTCTTTTAATGCGTGAAGAATATTCAAATACATGCATATAATTCTTCTGTAGTTCATCAACTATACTGATCACTAGGGCTTCTTCAGAAGATCCTGATAGGCTATTCACTTGGCCTGAATAGCAAAATATATGAAATGGCATTGCCTAAGGCTTTATACAGAGAAAAATTTAAAACATATCCAGCTGCCAGATGGAAGATGTGTTTGCAGAGCTCAGAAAACTGCTGCAGAGCAAACACTGCTGAACAATAGCAACCGGGCCTGCCTTGGCACTAGTTATCTATTTGCATTAAACAGAGCACAGAAGAGATATTGCTATGGTCTGCTAAGTGTTAGTGCTGGATTAAGACCTATTGTAAGTTATGAAAAACACTACAGCACAAGCAGCTATAATGATTTAAGAAAATATGACTGCTGCTGTTGTTTCATCTAGGAGGATGGCACTTATAAAAATACAAATTACTTCATATAACTGTTTTCTGATCTACATGGAATCATACAATCACATCATGCTATCATGTTTTGCAATGATATATACTACTATCATTGGCCAGGTTTATGGAAGTAGTCTCAGAAATTATCTTTCCTCAAGGTATCAATACATAAGAAGATAGGACCTTGGTTTGTGCTTAATTTGCCTAATCACCTTAGATTAATCTATGTTACCAAGGGTTATTTCTGAAGTCAATTTATACAGATGCTTTGTGTGATATGGGAGATATAAAAAGAATGTCTCCAAAGTAAGATATGTAGAAGAGAAACACAGAAGCTGGAGTCAGACAAATGAAAGGTTTTTACCACTCTGTACCTCATTATTTATTGGTCTATGAAAACTGGTAATATGTAGTTCTCATAGTCGATGGAATAATTTAATTAAACACCATAAAAGAAGGCACTGATCATAATCTGGTTTATAACAAGGTAGCAATCATGACAAAAAATATTTGATTGTTGTTAACAGGTTCCTCTTAGGCCTAGAAATATAAACTATGAGGAAGGAATGATGGTCTCTCCATCAGAATACCCATAGAGGGAAGCTGGCTACTCTTTACCACTCTCCAACCTCTATCCCATATCACCCACATATCTCAGCATTAAGTTATGGCTTATTTAACCCCATCTGGGGAATGATTTATGCACCCCTGCAGGCTAAACCCCAACTAGTATGGACACTAGTCAAAAATGTATTAATAATTTCCTTCCTAGCAAGCGGAATATGGAAATAGTTCACAGCTGCCATCAATGCCTGATGAATGAGTTTCTGGAGGTGTTCAAAACCCCAGATGCCTGTGAGAGCATCGTGCTGAAACTTTTTGACCTACACCAATGCTGTGCAGTATCTCTGCTTGACTAACTACAGACTAAACTCCCTCTGATAGGCTGGGAATACTGAGTCTCTGACCTTCGTTTGCGGTCATTACCCATCCTTCTCAAAAATGTCCCCTCAGTTGTTCTCAAATTCATAAGGTCACACATAATGCCTGCCCTGTTTAGAACAGAATTTTTTGGAACTGATGTCTACCTAGCTTAGATTTGAGTTTAGCCAGTGTCCCTGAGTTTTATGATACTGGATTTACACAGCCATTCACTCCTTCCTCACCTTATGCTTGCACCTTGTCTTGGCTGTACTCTCAAATCCACATAAACTGTTTCCAGCTCACTTCCATCTGGTTACTGGCTTTCCATTCTTAGAAGAGCTCCTCGTGTCAATAATGCAGCCCAAGCCTACAGTTTAAGTCACTCTTGGTTGCTTTATAATGGCTCATTTAGCATAAAATTCATGCAATGGGGGAAGTTGTGGCTTCCACTTCTTATGAAGTAGTTTGCTTAGGTTAACAAACTGATTTTCCACTGAGACTAACTTCTTCACTTCTATCTTATGCTCCATATTCAGCAAATAAAAGATTTTAAATGAAAAGAACCACAGTGTTTTCCACACGTAGTACAAGAATTCACCCTAGGTTCCGTAAGAAGGAATAGGGTACTCTACAATACAGTGACTTAGGAAGAATGTGAGAACATGTATATGTAAGCCAACAAAGAAAGAATGTCTGACTGTCCTGTGTCCAGAAAAATAAAAGGCCCAGAAGTGGAATATTATGCTGCATTATAGAACATTATTGAAAAGTCTAAACTGTTCTTTAGAAAAGTTTTATTTTCCAAGTTATCTATACCTATTCACACCATTTAGACTTCCTAACAAAACCTGTTGGGCCACACAGTACTCACCTGCATAGATTTACTTGTTAGAAGCTTCCAAATTAGGCATCATTAGGCGGATTACACTTTTAGAGTTTAAGACACTTGAAAATGTTACTTAAAAATAACTAGTAATAATTTTTAAGATATCTCTATTATAGGGGAATGTGTAAAAGAAGTAGAAAGAGGTAAATATCTCAATTTTCTAAAATGATAATGGATAGATCCCAGTAGTGTGGACCTAAATAGATATATATTAGTTATAATGAAACAAAAACTATAATATTACATAAGTGGGCTAGGAAAAGTCAAAAAGAATGAACCTCAATTAATTGTAGAATAGATTAGTACATATTAATTACAACTCATTGTGTCACATTCTGGGGGTCCCAATCTGGTCTAGCCCTGAGCGTTGTTCAATAGATTATTGGGTATGAATGGACAAAGGACTTGAATAGACATTTCTCCAAAGAAGATATAGAGATAGCTAATAAGCACATGAAAAGATGCTCAACATCACTAATTATTAGGAAAATTCAAATCAAAACCACTTCACACCCATTAGAAAGACTATTATAAAAAAATAATAAAAAGGAAATTACAAATGTTGATGGGGATGTAGAGAAATTGGAACCCTTGCACATTGGGAATGTAAAAAACCATTGTGGAAAACAAAAATTACCACATGAACCAGCAATTGCTTTTCTGGGTATATAACCAAAAGAATTGAAGTCAGAGACTCAAACAGATATTGGTGCACAAATGTTCATAGCAGCGTTATTCATAAGAACCAAAAAGTAGAAACAGCCAAGTATCCACTGACTGTCCATCAGTGGGTAAACAAAATGTGGAATATACATACACTGTACTATTATTCAGCCTTAAGAAAGAATGAAGTTTTGGCACCTGCTATAACGTGGATGCACCCTGAAGACACTATACTAAGTCAAGTAAGCCAAACACAAAAGGACAAACGTTGTATGACTCTGTTTCTCTGAGGTAGCTGGAGTGGTCAAATTCACAGAGACACAAAGTAGAATGGTGGATTCCAGGGGCTGGGGGGGAGGGAAAAATGGGGAGTTATTGTTGAATGTGTATAGAGTTTCAGTTTGGGAAGATGAAAAATGTTCTGGGGATGGATGGTAGTGACGGTTGCACAACAATGTGAATGTATTTAACGGCACTGAACTGTACACTTAAAGATGGTTAAGATGGTTAGTTTTATGTTATGTATATTTTACAATAAAGAAGAATAAAAACAACAACAAGTAGACTATTGGGTGGGAAGAGTTATCTCTGCATAGAAGGAGTATGCCTTATCTGCAAAATGAGTGAAGCGACCAGTCATGTCCTTGTATTTGCCCCCTATACCCTGATTATTCTCATTATCTTTCTTCTTTTTGTCTATATTTGTAGCTGAAGTCATGCTGCCTGGGAACAATAAAGAGTCACAACCTATTTCCATGATGAAAAGAACAAGGAGGGAAAAGGTATTTAGTCATATTTTTTCTTTTTCCTCATTCCTCTTTGTTGTTACATACTTCCCATAGTGTTTTTCCTCTCCTTTTCTTATTTATTTTGTCTTCATTTTCTTCTCCATCTACCTACTCCTCCTATTCTTGATCATTTCCTTTCAATCATCTTCATCAATACCTCTTCTTTTCTCTCTTTTTCCATTTCTTTTCTTCTCCTCCTGAATAATGGCAAAAGTATGTATCAATCATTAACAAGCTTGGAGCAAGTATTCAGCATCTTCATAGGATTCATAGGTCAAGATATCAAAAGTCCACCACTAGGAATATTTTAAAGTCTTTGTGAATAAACATTGGCAGCTCCCTCACAAGATGACCAAAGAAACCTGTTAACCTAACTGAGTTCATTAAGCTTACTGAAGCAAGGGAGATCACCACCTTAATAGTTTCAATAATGTCTTAAAGGGGAGAAATTCGGGAAGGTTTTGGTCTTTGGAGTCTGAGCTAAAGTAATTTGAGGAAATTAATTGGGGTTGGGAAAAGTTTGTGACATATCATATAAAATTGTTGCAACAGCAGGTTGAAGATCTTAAAGTAAATCTTGATAATCAAACTATTGCTCTAATAAGCAAGTTGTGTGTCTAGGTAAATGAACTGTTGTGCAAATCATTCACTCAGATATGTACTTTAGTCTGTAAAAATCTATTCAAGCAAAAAAAGGAAATTATTTACTGATTTGCCAGTTGATCTTTCTGGATAAAAATCTCCTGAACAAACAGTTAAATCATATTGACACAGATGGTCTCAGTTGCTAGTCCCAATAGTTAAATTATGTGGAGGCAATGGTCTTAGTTCTTACACAAGGAATGATCTTAGTTCAACACAAAGAGACTGGATTTCAGAAAAGTAGTGAGTAAAGACTCCTCTGATATACTCTGGAAAGAAGGTAAAATATAGGCTGGACAGTTCTCAATCAGGGAAGGTCTTGTATACTGGGGGCATTTGGAAATAGGTATAGGGAGTGCTATTTGCATTTAGAGAGTAGTGTCAAGGGATGGTAAATGAACTGCAATATGCAAGGCAGTCCCACACAGCAAAAAATTGTGGAAACTAAAATACCAGTAGAGCCCATATTAAAAAGCCCATATTAAAAAGTCAATAGCTGGATAATAGTAATTTTAGGTAGAGTCACAGTTGTTTAAAAACCACACTAGAAGGCAGCAACTTGTCATTTTACATTAGTCATCTCCATTAACATGTCAGCAAATACTGTATTTTTTTCAGCATTCTGAAAAAGACATTAAGGAAGAACTAGGAAAAATGAAATAAAGTTGGAAGGGATAGCTACTATTACAGGTGACACAATAAACATTCAAATTTTTCTCAAAGAATAAAGGAAATGGGAAAAAACAGAGATAACACATAGATTCAGTATATACCCACCAAAATGAAATTAAGTCAGCTTCTAAAGACCATGCTTAGAAGCAGTTTAAGCAAGGAATATTTAAAGATTTTGGCAGATTACAAAATCAATATGATCTGAGCACAAATTTCAAAGCATATTAGGAGATTGTATTGAATTGTGTACATTATATTTTAAGAGAGATATTAGCAAAACAAGGTGAAGCCTGGAGAAAATAACCAAGATGATGAAGGATGTGATGAAGGGTGTGGAGACCATAGCATATCCAAACTGTATGAGAAATTACGAAAGTAATCAAAGACTTTTAGCTTGGTGATTAGAGAAATAGAAGTTAGGAGAAATTGTTGTCTTCAATAATATATTAAGAACCATCATCTTCAAAGAAATGTTGGACATTATTCGAGTCTTGAGACTCAATGTGTGGCCCACCTACCAGAAGAATTGGCATCACCTGGGAGCTCCTTAGAAATGCAGAATCTCAGGTCTCATCCCAGACTCATTAAACCAGAATCTGCATTTTAACAAGATCCCCAGGTGATCCTTTGTCTGAGAAGTGATTAGAGAAGTGTTTCTCAAACTTATCTGAGAGGAATTATCACCTGATGTATGTGATAAAATACAGATTCCCAGAACCAAACTCAGATTTTCTGGTTCAGAATTTCCCAAGGGAAAAGGCCAGGTAATTTATAGGTTTAGCAAGTACAAAGGGTGATATTAATCACACAAATTTGGGAAACCCTATTCCCATTCACAGAACTAGACGTAGAAAGACTACCAAAATCAGATAGATTTTGACTACAATTTCTGATACTTTGTCCTATCATAAGAATAAGTTGCTTTGGGAGGTAATAAGCCCTGCTCATAGAGCTATTATAAGCAGAGGCTGACCATCTATCAGAAATGACAAAGGAGGGAAGCTTATTATTTGTGGGAGGTAGAACTTAATGAGTATATGTTTCCTTCCAAATATAAAATCTAGATTCTTCTAAATCCAGCTGTGATTTCTCA
This sequence comes from Kogia breviceps, assembly GCF_026419965.1. Lineage (NCBI taxonomy): Eukaryota > Metazoa > Chordata > Mammalia > Artiodactyla > Physeteridae > Kogia > Kogia breviceps. The sequence continues at coordinate 31,959,397 of NC_081317.1, forward strand.
AACAATTTGTAGATACACACTTAGGAATAAAAGCCAGAGGCAAATCTAAGAATAAAAAAAAGTTGACCCATATTTCTGTAGTGCATTCCCACTGATGCCTTTCATGAGCATTTGCTGGTAATTCATCTAAACTGCGATCCCAATGACACCAGGAACTGAAAATAGATCCACAGGTTCCAGGAAGTAATTAAGGGTTTTTCTACTGAGCTCAGCTTGAATTAACTTCATGGGGTCTTGCGGCTGCCTAGATTTTTCACACCAAGTTATGTCATAGTACATAATTTGATGCTGTAATTTATTCACAGTTAATTCTTATTAAATGAAGCCCAGTGGCAGTTTTACCGTAATAAGGAAGAAAGTACTGCTTGTTTTATTGCCAGAAAAGTGTTCACTGAGGTGAAAAATCAAGACACCTATGATCAGCTAATATACAGGTAATTGTTATATGGAGTTCTCAAATTGAGCAGCTACAAGAGGTCTCAAATTGAACTTCTATGAAATTCCACCCTTATTTCTCTTTTATTACTCTGGTTATTTGAAGATTAGATTCAATTAGAGTTTTGCCCTTCTGTTTCAAATTCTAGCACCAAGTTACAATGCTCACTCGGAATTTTGCGGCAGATACTGTAACAAAATCAGACAGCCGTCATTTCAGTCAGCCATGCTCTCTCTCTTTTTTATGCACAAAAGCTATTCTATAGGAAAAAATAGTTGCTCTGAGTAAGGAAGGAGAGTGGAGCAAAAGGGAGAGGGTCTGACGGGTGTGAAAATTGGCTTTGCCAGTCTAAGGTATGGACCTTAAATGCACAACCCGTTATTCCATGCAAGTACACATCACTTGTGTGAGTATGAGATTTGTGTTGGAAGTATGGCTATGGCTTGACAGAAGTATAAAGAGGGGAGAGGAATTATATGAGGTTCTGTGGTGTTCAAAGTCATTAGCTGATAATTTTTTTTTAAGGAACAGTTTTTTCTTAAGTTTGAATTTAAGAGGTAACACTCAGTTCGGTCCCATTGCCTGGCATTACCATTCATCAAACATTTCATGCTAGAAATCTCCAAATCGTGCTCAGTGCTTCTTCTTCCCCACCCCATATTCAAATGCTCACCACATCCTCATTATTTCACCTATTAAAATGCCCTTTAAAACAGTACATTAACACATTTCTGAGCACCAAGTATGTGTTGGACATAGTCTCACACTAAAGACTAAGATCCCCCCTAATCAGCTAGCCCCCAAATTATATAATAAGCCTTTATTTACTCTCCCTCATTTAAATCTTTCTTTTCCTCAAGAAATGAATTTCTACCAGGATGATCTTTATGAAAGATCTGACTCTTATAAAGTCTAAATGACTCCCAACTGGCTGAAAAACAAAGTTTCCCATGTGAGTAATCATGAAAATTGCCCGAGTTCTGTTGAAAGACAGGGAAAAATAGAGAAAAAGGAAGGAAGGAAGGAAGGAAGGAAGGGAGAGTTTTACTCAGGCTGCTATAACAAATTACCATAGACTGGTTGGCTTAAACAACAATGATTTGTTCACACAGTTCTGGAGGCTGGGATGTCCAAGATCAAGGTGCTAGCAGATTTGGTTCCTAGTGACAGACCTATTCCTGGTTTGCACGTGGCCATCTTCTCATTGTGTCCTTACATGGCAGAGAGTGAGAGAAGCAAGCTCTCTCTTCTTACAAGGGCACTAATCCCATCATGAACACTATCTCTCAAAGACCCCCATCTCCAAATAACATTACATTGGGAATTAGAGTTTCAACATATAAATATGGTGGGGGGAGGAACACAAACATGCAGTTTATAACAGAAAAAAGAAAAGAAGGAAGGAAGGAAAGAAGGAAAGAAAGAGGGAGAGAGGGAGGGAAGGGAGGAGAGAAGGAAGATAAATCTCCAGGCCCCTCCCTGTCAATTCTTATTTGGTAGGTTTGGAGTGGGGTCAAGAAAGCTGATTTTTTACCAGTATCCTTGGAATTCTTATGATTAGGCATGTTTAGGAAACAATAAAGAATATAGCCAAAATATATACCTTGGCATTCAAAATTTCCAATCTACCCTGACCCACCATCTACATAGTACTTCACATTCTTTAAGGTTCTTTGTCTTCCAGTCTAGTCATTCACAATCTTTTCTGCAAACCAAAATAACTGTGAGGCTTTGTAAATAACCCACACATGTAGGTCTTATCCCTGTATCCCTGGAGTACATGATTCTGTAGATCTAGTGTGTAGCCCACAAACCACCTAACAGGTGATTTTGATCACAACCAAGATTGAAACCTGCTGCTCTAACCACACCACATTAGACTACCAGACTTCACTTAAATAGCTAGTCCCTTTCATTTCATCATGATGATATTTTCTTCTGGCTGGGATACTCTACTTTTCTCCTTTTTCCAACCTGGGAAACTAATTTTCAAAACTCTCTTTAAATTTTCACCTCCTCTTTGAAGACTTTTGTTTCCCCCATCTCAGTCCACAAAAGATTCCCTCTTCTGAGTTTTCTTAATTTGCTCACATTGCCAGCCTCTTAGTGCATGGTCTCATATCTATTAGAATAAAATTGCCTCTTCTAATAGATTATGAGAGCCCTCTTTCCAGAGATGGTGACATTTCTTCATTATATGCCTTGTATACTAGCAACATATCTGGAAAGGAATGGAAAATAGAATGGAAGGAAGGGGGCAGTCATTGAGAGGGGGTGCAGTGGGGTGCATTTGGGGTGCTGGTACTATTCTTTTGATTTGTGTTCATTTGTTTATATATGTTTTACCTCAGTGAGAAATTTAAAAGAGAGAAAGGGAGATGGAATAAAATTGTCCACCATAATGAAGATGAACCTATGGTTCAGACTCAGAAAGGAGGCTGCCTGGTTACTTGTCTCTCTTCTGTATTACACTTTGCCTGACATCACCTTTAGAGAAGTTGGGGTCTGTTTCTCTACCTACTAGTTGCCTCTTTTACTGATTAGAGGCATGGAATTTATTACATAGTTTTTGCCAGTCTGGTGTGTCTTTTAACATAGAGTCAGATTACTATTAAATAATTATTTAACTGAATCAAAAATTCTGAATATGATCAAATTCTGAGTCAAAAATTCTGGTTTTTATGCCTTTCATGCCTCCACAACAATTTAGTAGTTGTGAACTTCAAATATGTTATTCTGTTTCTGAGGCCAAGGTTTCCATAGGATGAAATTGATTTTCATTCATTGAATGTACTATATACTAAACTCTAGTACTATATGCTAGACTCAAGGTTCAACACTGGAGATCAGACAAGCTTGCTGCTCTTAAAATCCTTACAGACTATTAGAGGAAAGAATTATTACAATATAGAGTAAGAAGTATTACAAAAGCCCCCTTGGGAGTGTGCATGTCATCAGGAAAGATTATTATCTCCTGTCCAACCCACCTCACATCAGAGTCCTGTTGTGCACCTATAAAGAGATATGTACTCTTTGGCCTCATCTGGGTGGCAGGAGAGGAAGAGGGACAAATTGTAGAATGGAAAGCACATTGTAAAATTTAAAGCCTTGGGAAGGATATGCTGTTCCTCTTGTAATGTTGTCTCTCGATTGACTTTCGACTGGCGGTTGCCTATTACATTGGCCATTCACTACTTCAATTAATTTTTACTGAATTCCAATCATTTGCAAGGTACTATGTTAAAGACTAAAAATAAAGCAGAAAAAAGACAGTTCGTCTCTGCCTTTGGAAGATCACAGGAAGAACAGACAACCAGGAAATCAAAATAATGTGGCAAGTGCTATGATAGGGAAGTAAAGATTGCATGTTCGTTTCTGAGAGAAACTGACCTAAACTTGGTAAGGTGGGGAAGTCTTTATCTGAAGGCTAAAGTGGAATTAACCAAGAAAGGAGGGGAGTATGAAGTTCTGGGACAGTGATTTGGCCAGAGGGAAGAGCACAGGCAAGGATCCAAAGGAAAAGAATGTGACAAATTCAGGGAAGTGAGAAAAGTTTAGAATGTATGTGGGGAGATAGATGGTAACTTTGGAGGCTGCAGAGGCAGGCATGAACCTGTTTGTGATGGACCATCAAAAGCTTTGTAAACTTGGTCTCAGAGTTTTGACTTACATTCTGGAGGTAAACAGAGACAGCAGAACCCCTCTTAAGTATTTTGAGCAGCAGAGTGATATTATAAGAGTTATAATTAAGAGAAAAAAATCACTTTAATTGCAGTTTGAGAAGTTCACTGTGGTTAGGGCCAGATTGGGGCAGGAAGGTAAACCAGGCTTCTCAGCAGGATATACTCACCACCTAGCAGATGGTGTGCTGGGGTATGAGTGAAGGCACCAGATAAGCACGGTGCATTCTTTTTAAAATTTTTGCTGTAGTATAGTTGATTTACAATGTTGTGTTAGTTTCAGGTGTACAGCAAAGTGAATCAGTTATACATATACATATATCTACTCTTTTTATAGAGTCTTTTCCCGTATAGGCCAGTACAGAGTATTGAGTAGAGTTCCCTGTGCTATACAGTAGGTTCTTATTAGTTATCTATTATATATATTGTAGTGTATATTGTCAATCCCAATCTCCCAATTTTATCCCTCCCCCACTTATTCCCCGGTAACCATAAATTTGTTTTCTACATCTGTGTAGCATGGTACATTTTCAAGAAGTAAACATTTTATTTAGAATTTGGGATAAAATAAGTTTAGTGTTCTGTATTCCTAAGAAGTTTCACCACACACCTGTGCATACAAGTCAGCAGAACCTTGCTCTTCTCAGACAGCCAAGCTTACATCTTCATCATGAAAGTTTGGAAAGTAGGACATTTTATTTGTAGCAACAGATTAGAAAACTTGCCATTTTTGTCTAGTCTCTGAGGCTTCCCACAAAAAAACAAAAAACAAAAAATCCAAAAACAAAACAAAAACTTGAAAGCAAAGATGATATTACTTCTCAGCCAGGATTAGTGACTCAGTACTAAGCAACAGTCATCAACATAAAAAAACCACAGGATGTACTGAGATATTTATTTAAAGTATAGGCTTTATTATTGGGGAGATGCAAATTAGACTAAATTCCAGGATCTGTTGTGTGAAAAAAAGAAACTGAACAATTACCGCATGAAATACTTTCTCAGCAACATGTGAAAGCCAAGCATGCAAATTTTGAAGGAAAAATCATCAGAAATTTTGGAGCTAAAAAGAAATGTCTTGACTAGGAGCAAAACAAACAAACAAAAAAGCCCGATCAAACAGACAAATGAAAAATTGTCTGATACTACCTTCAAGATCAGTTTCAAAACCTTTTTGGAAAAAAACTCTCATATTTAGAAGTACATTTAGAAAAGTGCTGTGCTGCAGATATGGCCAAATCTATTTGAGTCAAAAAGGGGAAACCAAATAGTTCCCTTAGAGATCTCACCAACCAACATTTTTCAATATATTCTAAACATAAGAACAATTTGTTGAGAGACTGAGGTAAACCTATTTACTTTTGCTACTGCTTGAAAGAATATACCATAATGATGTGGCTGTTTTACTGGTTAGAAAACTAAGTAATTGAAAAGTACTTGTTAGTGAAGTAATTATTATCGTAAAGACATTTTCCATAATTTGATGAGTTTTCTAGTAAAAATGAGTTTTAAATTATATGTAGAAATTTCCTGGGTGAATATAAGATTATTTATGATTTCTGATTTTTCTGTGAGCCAGGAGTTGTCCCAGAATACTCAGGACATCAACACAGTCTGAAACTATTCCTCTTGTTCCTTCTCTTCTTATCTTAAGCATCTTAAAGACCTCTAGACATTAAATAAGTAAAATACATAAACCCTACAGATATAAACAATTAAACAGTTTCTAACATAAACCTAAATAATTATGTTTCTTTCTCATGCTTCTGCAGAACTACTCCAACAGTTAGTGCTATGATAGCAGCAATCAACACAGGGCATGGGTATTACACTAGAGGTAAGCTATACCAGGGCAGGGACAACGTTATTACAGGAAGACTTAACTCTGAAGAGGGCTAATGAGAGAAGGCACACAAAAGTGACAGAATAACTTATGTATATGTTTTAAAAGTTTATAAGTGATTTGGACTCTAAAAGTGTCCAGATCCAAATTTTAATTCATGAGGATGAGGTTAACCACTCCTCTTCCACCCCACTCCCACCCAGTCAAGCAAATTCTCTGACATCAACTGAGTGTCCTACAATTCAACTCAATTCTGATGCTATCTACCCAAAGATAGTGTCAGATTCCACAGGTTAAATGTTCAGTCCTACATGACTGCTTTCCTTCCCCTGCTTCCAATGTCAGTTATAAATCCAGGATGTTACCTATACTTCTGACCAACTGGCTATAAATCAGAGGGTCCCAAAACTCCCTCCTTGGGTTCAGTTAATTTGCTGGAGTGGCTCACAGAGCTCAGGAAACCCATTTACTCACTAGATTGCTTGTTTATTATAAAAGGATATAACTCAGACACAGTGAGATGAAAGAGATGCATCAAGCAAGGGATGGGGAAAGGGCATGGAGCTTCCAAGTTCTCTCTGAGCATGCAACTATCTCCAAATATACAAGTGTTCACCAACCCAGAAGCTCTCCAAACCCTGTCCTTTGGAGGTTCTATGGAGGGCTCATTACATAGGTATTATCCATTAAACCACTGGCCATTGGCAATTGAACTCAATCTCCAGTCTCTCTTCCCTCCCCAGAGATGACCAAAAGTTCCAACCCTCTAATCACTGGTTGGTTCTTCTGGCAGTCAGATTCCCCTTTCCTTAGGGTACCTAAGGGCTTTCCAGAAGTCACCTTATTAACATAACAAAAGACATCTTTATTGCTCTTATCACAGCAAATTTCAAGGAATTTAGAAAAAGTGAGAAATACATTTTGGTCATCTGAATGACCAATATATGTTTCTTATAAACCACAATATCACAAATTCATAGAGGTTTTGTTTAGTTTTGTTTTTTTGCTTGTTTTGGTTTTTTTTGTTTTTTTGGTCGTGTTTTACTTGTATAACGTCTAGATGTATATAGTAGTCTTAAGAAAAGAAAATGAAGGCGCTCAGCATTGACATGGCTCTGAGGACTTCCACATATTGTAGAGTTAAAAAGGCACCTGTTTTGGAACACTAGGGACATGGTATTTCTATCAGTTTTAAAAAATTTTTCAGTATAATCCTATTTTCCTCTTTAAGCCAGTGTGCCAAGGGACCCTTGAGCAATTGAATGCACAGGCCCTGGTGAACTTTTGGCCATTTGCCACATAACTCCTTTTTCAACTACAAAGCTACACCACAAAATTGTAACTAGAAGAACATGGTACCCCCGGGTTTGGGCAATTCCATTTCAGGAAATAATTTATGGGGCTTCCCTGGTGGCGCAGTGGTTGAGAGTCCGCCTGCCGATGCAGGGGACACGGGTTCGTGCCCCGGTCCGGGAAGATCCCACATGCTGTGGAGCGGCTGGGCCCGTGGGCCATGGCCGCTGGGCCTGTGCGTCGGGAGCCTGTGCTCTGCAACGGGAGAGGCCACAACAGTGAGAGGCCCGCGTACCACTAAAAAAAAAAAAAAAAATTATGTAATTAACAATAAGGAAAAAAAACAAAAAATGTGAGATATTGTACCGTTCTGTATCCAAAAAAGTTTTTGAATGCCTTTTACTTCATAGTATTTCTATTAGAGACTAGCGAGAGCCTGACTCTCAGTGCCTCAACTAAGAAATTTGTAAATTAGCTTGCCTGTAGACAAATCTTTTTTTTAACCCTTCCTTTCTTAAAGCAAAAGGAAGTCTTTACTTCTCATATGTAATATCTGATTATGCTATATTAGGCGTAGCTTTTGACAAATTCATTTGATTAATGTATATCTCTGGAATTCTGAATCTTCCCCCACTACCTTATTTTTTTTTTTTTAATGAACCATCTAATTCATTTAGCACTTAGCAAAGGTAAAATTTCCTCTCTTGTGATCTTGTCTGTTTATGCCACTAGACTATTATTTGAAGGCAGGTACTTGAAGGCATGTGTATACAGTTGACTCTTGAACAACAAGAGTTTGAAATGCATGGGTCCATTTATACACAGATTTTTTTCAAAGAATATGTACTACAGTACTACAGGATCCACAGTTGGTTAAATGCACAGACACAGAACGGCATATACCGAGGGCCAACTGTAAAGTTATACTTGGATTTTCAACTGTGCAGTGCCCCTAATCCCTGCATTGTTCAAGGGTCTACCATGTATACATGTATATACAGTTTTATATGTATATATATATATAAAATATATGTATAAAATATATTTATAAAATCTCCCAGCAGAGGTCTCACACAGAATGGCTGTGCCAATAAATTTTGATGAATGAATAAATGAAACAGGAAAAATTAATAAATGTCTAAAGTATTGCTGAGTTAATGATACATATGAAAAAGTTATTTGATATGCAAAGTAGGGATTATAAGGCACATTACAAAGAATACCTAGGACGCTATTTTGTTCCAGTGGTTGATACAATTTTGTCTTCTATGAAATCATCCTGAAAAAATAAATTGTGATTTCTTATTATTATTTCTAAATGACTCAAAAAATGGGAACCCCACAGACATTACTGGGGGGCAGGGGGGTGGATGAAGGAAGTTTCACAGAAATAAGAATAAACAAACAAAGCTCAAAATTATGATTCAAGAAAATTATGGTGGTAGTAGAATGTCTGAAACAAATTATCAACTTTGTCTTGACTTCTGATGCTAAGGAATCTATATTTCAGTATACATGGTAATCTGTACATACAAGGCATTTCTTGCAAGCAGATTATGGAGTCCTTAAAGAATTTTCAAATGCAATCAAATTGTTAGGGTTCTGCTGTCAAAAAAATATATTTATGAGAGTGAGAAAACATGCTCCCAAATTTCCCTGAGCTTCCATTTCTGATATCATTCTACATCACAACTTTCTTCTTCCCTGTGGGTATCTCCTCCACTAGAACATAGACTCTAGTGGAAACTATGCCTGATTTTAATTTGTATCACCAGCAACCAGCTAATGCCTAGCTCATAAGGGGTTAAGTCAGTAGATATCTATGGAATGAATAAATGAAAGAATGAATGGGCAAAACATGCCTCTGTAATATCTGTAGAATTCAGTTTCAAGTTTATGCACTGGCAGATGAAGCAAGACTACTGGAATTAATCAGAAATGAAAACTATATTCTACTATACCACCAGAATTCAAGACATTTGCTGTGATTCATGTGGACCTGAGCTTTACTGTCTCATTTCCCCTGCTATTGGGATTTCAACATGGTGAAGGAAAATTGAACACTTACAGGAAAAATTACTAGGAGACCAAATATGTGCAATATAACCACAAAATGAAGAATATAAATTTAGAATACCTTATCTGAAATTATTATAAGTAAACATTTTGATTAAATAGCAATGCTTTTTTCAAATGGGAAAAAATGACCCACACAAGCTTTATATTATAATTTTCCAGCACTTTTCAATTAGTAAATCATCTTTTAAAAATTAAAATTAGCAAGCATATATTTGATGCATAGAGAGATTCCACATATAGTGCTATATAGAGAGATTTTATTATATATATGATAAAATGAATATCAGATAAATATCATTTGAAGTTCATAAAACCTTTTGAGATAGCTGACTCAGAAATATTATTATATTTACAGGTTAGGAAAATGAGTGTTAAGTTAAATTCCTTGCTCACCTATGCAGGACCAAGATTCAAGCATTGATCCTGTGTGTCTACTCGTGTGAGAAGAAGCAGCTTACCTGACCATCAATTTCCAGAGAGCTTATAAAAGGTATGTGGGAGGGAAACAGCATTTAGGTCTGACTTTCACCCAGACCTCTTTCCTGTGTGCTTGCTTGACTTGCCTATGTCTCCATGGCTTCTGATCCACTGAGGGCAGCAGTTCTCTCACTCTTTGCATACCCATTTATCTGCTTTGGTCATACCCTCCCCCAGCCTCAACTGCAGCCCTGAATTAATTATACTAATAATCCTTTTGCTTCCAACTGGGAAAAGTAATCAGATATTCTCCTAAGATGCTGGCATCCTGGTCTGTCATTGGGATCAGGTGTAGCATATTCAAGATCAGTCCGGAGGCTAAGTTGTTTGCTGTTCCAGGGTGGAATCCTGGCACTGAACCTAGCTGTCTGCCCTCTGAGTTTAGGCACCAAAGAGGGAAGCAAGCATTCCACTGGCACATCTGTGCTCATTTCTGAGTGTCTCAGGAAAGGGCATGATGCTACTCAGCTTCCTTCTGCAGAAACAGAAGCGTGGACTTCAAGACATCCATCCAATATTCATCAGGGTCACAAGCCATGTAGGTGCTATCCTCCTATAACCTGGAAGCCACAGAGACTACGCTAGCTTCCTACCTCCCCAAAGATAGTCTTGCCTACTAAAATGTTTAAAAACAGAGTCACAATGTTTGCCAAGGAGGTAGAATCACCGTGAACCATAACAACTAGATTTGCTCTGATGCCCATCCCCAGGGCTTTGCCCCACCACTTAATCAGTGCCTTAACTTGTCCTACTTGCCTCCCTACCACCTCCTTCCAACACCATGGACCTCAGCCCAGAAGGCTTCTTTCTATGGTACCTTGTACTAAGGACCAGAAGCACCTGCCCCTACAGCCAGACCATGGGAACCTCAGGCAGCAGTGGGCTTACATATTATAACCCTCCTTTGAAAAAAATTTGTCTCACTTCATCCTTAAAGAAGCTGTAGTGAATTTTCAATACAAAAGCTAGAGTTCTCAAGATTTCACAGATGAGAAAGTGAGCTTCAGAAAAATTGGAAAGAATGTCACAAACCTGTTTAAAATCAGAGCCTGAACTTAAATGTAGACAGTCTGATTTCTAGTTCTGGGGCAAGGGAAGGGGAGTAGGGGGGCCAGGGGTTACAGAGAATAGAGGCTTTACCTCCACAAGCTGATGCTCTGATACTCGCTGGCCTAGGCAGTGACAAACACTGAGGAGGTCTTTATTGTCATAGGGATTAAAGTTCAGTAATGCTGAATTAGAGGTGACCCACTGGTAATGGCAAAAAGCACCAAGACAACATTTGGACAGTTTTTAATCCTGGTTGTTTTAGTCTTGGTGGACTGTTAGTGGAACCACACAGGGAGCAACCACAGATCAAAGGGCTTCAGAACCAGGACATATTGGAGAAATTCTGGTTTTCCCTCCAACAGCCTCCTTTCTTAGGAAAAACTCAAACATTTTGTGACAAGGATTTTTGCAGAAAACAGAGCATATTCAGTGCCTCCCAATTACCCAAGAGCCCAGTTCCCAACCATGGCTTCCAAGGCCTTTGTGCTCTGTCTCTGCTCACTTCTCTACCTCCTCTTTCACCTCCAGCTCCACACTGCAGTATGAACTGCCTGCAGTTCCACAAAAGGCTTGTGTTCTCTCTTATTTCCAGGTCCTTGCTCAAACTTTCATTTCTGTGTGGAACATTCTTTTCTATTCTCTTTCTTCTTGTGTCATCTTTCCCAAATACGCTTAGTCATTATTATGTTTGGAAAACCCTTCTGAGTTCCCCTAATAACACATTAGTTACCCTGATGTGTCTTTCTCTTATCATACACTGTACTGTACCCTCTTTGTAATGACATCACTCACTCAAAGGAAAGCTCCAGAAGAACAGAGATCATTTTCAGCTGCTAGAAATATGTCTGGCATGTAGTATGCATTCTAAAAATATTTATTGATTTAAGGTTGAATTCTTACTGTTAAAGAGAATTTTAGCTCCAGAGTTATCTACATTTATAAAAATTGGAATAGTAGCAAATAGGAATGGAAATGGAAGGGTAGAACTAGAATAAATAGCAAGTTAATATAGAGTAGATTTGAAGTGGCCTTTGTGCTGGATATTCTGTTTGACCCCTTCCCGATGCACACTCCACCTTAATCAAACCTGCTCTGGGTTCCAGGAGGCCAAATTTTGGGGACCATATATACCATGTTCTCTTACCATCTGACTTCCTATTAGGTTCTGCCAGTGGATGCAGCAGAAGGAGATTATGAGGCAGCAGGAGTGATTAATAAATTGAGACATTTGTCTTCTTGGCTCCCCACTCTCCAGGCTGAATCCCAGCCATTTAACCACCAAAGTGACCATCTCCTACAGGTTCATGTCTCTCCCAATTCAGGGACAGAGGCTAAGGCTTAACCATCAAGTGTGAATTCCTCCTTCCCCCTTCCCCACACACACCTTTGTAAACAGTTTCTTTTCAGTGTACCATCTTCTTACAGGGACCCTAATCCATAGAGTCTTATATTTTGTGAGATTTGGACTTAACTCTGCAGGAAGTGAGAACCAAAAGCTTTTAGAATATAAAGATATCCATACAGTTCGAATATTAGCAGAAGAAAATAACCTATTACACTACAGGTTCCTCAGGAACAGAGCCTTTGCCTTATTTGAGTCCATAACCAGTGCCTGTAAGAATGTATGATATACATGGCCTACAATACATACTTGTTAAATATGTAACCTCAAAAACAATGGATCAAATCTGTGTAGCCTAAAGCTTGAATTATAATCAAGTGCAGACAAAGCGTTTTCTTAAAGAGCCCCTAGTAACAAAAAACAGGTAGATTCCAGAGAAATCCTATAAACTAAAAGCAGGCAATCTAAATGAGTACTTCCCTGAGAGAGTGGGACCTGAAAAGGACCTCTTCCCATATAGGTGTTGTTCCAGCCCTTATACAGCCATCTTACCATGTCCACAGATAATTCTTTCTCAGTGATTAACTACACTAGGACAGTGCTGCAGTGAGCAGTTATTGCTTTACAATCCATAAGGACAGATTTGGAATTGAAGGCAGCATTGTCAGCAAGGCACCACTTACCTCATCCTGCAGATATCACTCTGACATCAAAAGGTGGTTGACTTTGATAAACTTTCCAAATATAGAGCCTATAGGGGTATTTTTAGAATCAGGAAGCTTGCAAGACAGGTACAAGATGCCAATCAGAGCTGAGGAAGTGAGGGGGAAAATGAGAAATTAAACAAAGAAAAACACTGCTGGATCTCCTGAGCAAGTTCTTCTACCTCCCCCTTGTGGCCAAATTTTCCTAGAATTAGGATTTTAAAAAATTTTTTTTTCCCCTCAAAATAACATTTATTAGTATTTAGGTCACATTATAAAAATGAAACTTGTTTATTGCAAAGAGAATAGAAAATTCACTGGAGTGGATAGGTAGAATACCATGTGAAAATGTGTAAATTCTGCAACCGAGTTTTAAAAATGAATTAATGTTTCAACAAAGGCTTAACCAAGAACAAAGAGATTCATCCAGAGTTTGGTACAGAGTGGCGAACTTCATTTTCATAGAAACTCATGTAATTCTCATGATAACCCTTAACAGTAAATATAATTGTCCCCAAATTAGTAATCTAAGAGTGGATATGAAAGCTTTCACATATTTGGTGCCTACTGTGTTATAGCATGTGTAAGAATTCTGCATAAATTCATTTAATTCTTAAAATATCCCTAAGGGATTAGCTAAGAATAGCAATTTTTATTAAACTTCCCAAGGTAACGTAGTTTATACATTGCAGAGATGTAACTTTAACCTGATCTTTGAACTACAAATTCTCCCATATTTCCGCTATTCCATGTTGTTTCATCATATTCTTTCTGAATTCCCCTTTTAATTTTCTACCAGTATTTCTTAAAGTTGGACTTGCACACCTCCAGTAGGGACACCTATGACCTCTAGGAGATTCTCCTACCTTTATACTCTTCTATGTATCTCATACCTGCCAAAGATGAGGTAGAGACTCTCCTCTTGACCTTATGCATTAATTACACACATGTTAATAATTAGTGTGATAATCAGAATTAGAAAGTACACTTTGTTCTCTTTAACACTCCCCCCCCCTCAACTCCTAGAGTAGGGAACACTCTATGGAGATAATGGTGCAGAATTATTCCCTTTAAAATTATAGTAGACACATTTGGATTCAGTAAACAGTGGGAGTTATCAAATTTTCTAAGTTCAAAGTGGAATAATAGAGAAGTGAAGAACCTTGTGAATTACTGAGTTTGGGGGCATACTTGAAAAAAACTACAAAATCACGTATAGCTATTCAAAACACTATATAATAAAGAGGGGATAAAGGAACGTATTATCTGCTCGTTTGTCTCTTTTATCCAAACCAGAGAATCTTAATTCTCATTTTCTAGGACCTCTGGGTGTGATTAAGTCTGCCAAATTAACTCATAAACTTTAAATGATAACTATATATTAATTAGCATTTTAAAAATATGTTATGCAGTTTATTGAAGGAGTTGTTATGGGCTAGGTGGATGGTAGTAAAAGTAAAAGACATGGGAGAAGTTATTATCAAATTTCCAAATGTTTAATAATTTATTTCTTCAGTGCAACAGATCACCCAGTAATGCTTAAGAGTCAAATTCTGCTTGGGTTTCGTTCCTGGCTTTACAACTCACAAGACTGTGACCTTGAGCAAGTTATTTATCCTATCTAAGCCTCTTATCCCACATTTGTAGTGATAACAACAAAAATTTATTGTGAGGAGGCTCAGATAAATGAGCAACGCCCTTAAGCACTTTAGTATAAGGAAGTTTCGACTGATGTTTGCTCTTTGTATTTGAGCTTGACAATTACTTCACCCAAAATTTACCTTCAAGAGAGCATCTACTAACCACTGGCTAACAGTGGTTATACCATGGCTGGGATCAAAGCCAGGAACACTCTGGATAGAAGTATTTCTTTGGTGGATTTTCTGCTGATGAGACACCTTTTCATGCTTTCAAACCTTGATAATATATCTTGTATTTGTATAACAATTACATGTTTTCAAATACAATTGTATACATTTTCTTATTTGGTTTGACAACCAACACTTCAGCTCCATGGCTACTGTGCTGTTTCTGTGGCCAGTCCTGCCACTGCACTCTGAAACTTTGATTAAGTCCATGTTTAACCAGTACATGAAGTTGGATCCTAGGCTGGAATTTGGAAAATCACCAAAAGTACACATGGCACCTCCCTGACTTTTGCCTCTAAACACCCATATATTTGCTATATACTTGCTGGGCTATGAGATAACCTCCAAGAGGTTGCAGATTAAGTGTTTGACACTAATATTCATTGTGTAAGTTAAAAATAAACTAATATTATAGCATTTGTCTGATTACAAAAGCAAAGCAACTATAGAGACATATAGAAAAGAAAACAATCCTTTTGTTGGTGAGAGTAGATAGATCCTGTTAACATTTTAATGCATTTCATTTTACTATCTTTACATGAATATTTGTGGGTTTGCTTTCTTTTAAACAGGGGGATTAAAACACATAGAGAATTTTCAATCAATCAATAAGTAAAAATATACATATCTTGTTACAGTCTTCTCAGACAGTGGATGTGATTATCTGAAGTTGCAAATTCAAATATAAATTGTTCTTACAAATGACGATAGTACTGAGGACCGTCCTACCCACCACCATCAGCGCTATGAGGACCAAAACATAGTTATGTTCGTTTCCTCTTCTGTGTCCTCACAATATTTTTGTCATGTATTCCTAACAGTAACAAATCTGTCTCTCTGAAACTACACTGTGAGCTCTTTGAGGACAGAATTGATGGGTGGTTTATCTTGGGGAGATAATCCAGTGTAATATTTAAGAGAGAGAATTCTGGAGTAAGATTGCTTGGGCTGGTTTGTTAACTCAGCTATTTGACACTTGGAGAGTTACTCAGCTTCCTCGTTGGAAACTCCAAAGGCTTGTTTCAAGAATAAGATGAGATAATCTTATATGAAGAAGTTAGTCCATAGTAAATGTTCAGTAAACATAACGTTGTAGATCCAGAACCTGACATTGAGCATAGCATGGAGAAAGTTCCAAAAAATTGTTGAAACAAATATTTCCAGCGTGAGCAATAATTATGAAGTTGACATCTAAAAGGTCTGATCCAGGCCTGTCACTGACTAGTTATGGGATTTTGTACAAGTCAGTATCTCTGGGTTTTTGTCTTTCTCATCTGTAACATGGGAATAATGAGCATTTAAAAAAATCAAACTATAACAAGTGTTTTATAAAAGCATTATGCTTGAACACCACGAATAGATTTTCCTGAGAATGAATTCTCAGAAGTGATACTAATGAATCAGAGACTATAAATGCTTTTGAATTTGGTTGGGGGGGTACATTTTACCTCTCTCCTTTCCAGAAGGGCTATGCCAATTAGCAAGCTCAGTAGCATTGTAACAGAATTCATATTTTACTCTCACCAAAAAGAGGACTGTTATTTTTTAAATGATTTGACCAGTGTGATGTTTTCTTTGGTTCTTGCCATTTTAATAGATGCTTTTTTGTTGCTGTTGTTACTGTTGAGGTTCAGCTTTTCAGGTTTTTACAGATGTATTGACAATTTGTATTTTTGACTTGTTTGTGCACTTTCTCTTTATATCTTTTGTCTATTTTTCTATAGAACCATTCAACACTTCCTTGTCAATGTGTAATATCTCATGACATATTAAGAATGTTAACACGGTGTTATATTTTCTAATCATTTCTTTCAAGATACTGACGTAAAAATGTTTACAAAATAGAACAGAAGAAAACACTAAACCATAAAGCTCTTGACAAACATTAGCTTTTAAAAAATAATCTCAAAGCCCTAAGTACAAACCAAATTTAGACTTCTAAAACTCATTTCTATTAGTCCTTATATCCCGGAGAGTTTATGGCTTTCTATTTATAAACATTATCTCATTAGGAAAATGCAAAATTTCTGGGGCACCCATGAAAAATTGTGTGAAAAAGAGCTTTAAAATTGTCAAATTTTAAAGTTGTCACATTACCTTAAAATAGCCTGCTTTTGCAGTTAGAAGCTTGAGTGAGTTCTCACTGATTAAAGTTAAGAACCTCTTAAAAAATTTAATTAACCAAAACAGTTGTTCTAATATTAAACATTCTCTCAGTAAATCTTAGAGCTTTAGTACTGAACCAGAATAACCTTTTTTTCTAAATTCAACCATTTATTTTAATGCATATTAAAAGATTTTGAAACATTTTGGCAAAATAGGATTAGTTTTCTTTTTCCTCGGGGTTACCCCCGGCCCAGAAACCCCAAAACAAAAAAACCCAAAGCAAAACAAAAAAACCATTAACTTATAAAAAGAACACTTGGCTTTTATTTTTTAAAATAAACCACTTAGTAATTGGGTTTCTCTCCTGAAAAGTCTTCTTTCTGTTAATGGATTTTTTTGTAGCCCTTAGTTCAGTGCTATTAGCGAGAGTTTTATTCACCTTCCTTTCTCTGCTGCCAGAATACCTGTGTTTATGTGTTTATGATCCCATGAACTGATCTTGGATTGGGAAGAAGTGTTGGATTTTATATTCCTAGAGCCAGCACAGGACTTGGTCCATTACAGATACTAAGTAATGTTTTATTGAACTGGGTAATGGTAAAAACACATACAAGATCCAAGGTATGAACTTACCTTCTGCCTTCCATAATCTTCTGAGGGCAGATAAAAACAATTTTTAAAATGTTTAGCCAACATTTTCCAAATTGAGATTCCATGGAGTAGTGTTACAGGAGATTTTTGTAGGTCTCCACATGTTCAGCAAAAAGAAAATTAAGTATTTGGGAAACATTGCTTACTTTAGGAGATGTATTATGCACCCATGTACCTATGAAGCCTCTGAAGGGATACTGTGGCATAAAAAAAGGGGACTATTTCATACACACCTCTTTCAGTTTCTAACATAAAAAGATGTTTGATTGGTTCATTTTAAAAGCTGCAAGAAGATATTGCCTTATGAAAGAAGAACTGGGAGCTAAAAGTGAGGGTCAGTAGTGAGACGTATAGGTTAAGAAGCAAAGTGAACTCATTAAATTAATTAATAAGTAATAGAGTTGACTTACAGAAAAAAAATCAGTAATATGGAAAATAAACTGGATAAACAAGAATGCAAGCTAAAAAGATAGATAAATATGATGAGATAAACATTATGATAAACATTTTGAGCAGAGCCAAGATTTAACCTATGACTCAAATCTGCTACTCTTGAAAATTAAGACAAAGATATAATTTAAATACTTCTGGGAGAAAAATGAATTAAAAACTGGAAATTACACATTAAATGACTTACCAGGTTATGTGAAAAACACATCAAATAAATCACACCCAGATTTATCCTGGGTCTTGGAATTTTAACTACATATTTTGGAAATGTACAAACATACACAAAAATAAAGTGAACAATATAAGGAAACTTCATGTATCCATTACCCAGCTTCAGCAATTATAAACATTATTTTAGTTTTTCTTTAATTGTATCCCCTTTTCCTTTTGGGGGAAATATTCCATACTTTTTGTCTATAAATATTCAATACACACCTTCAATAAATAAGAACAGATTTTTTTTTATATAACCACCATAATATTGTCATATCTAGCAATGTTAATAGTAAACTCAATTTCCCTTTGGCCTGATCATAAAAATACAGGGAGGTTAGACAACCATCTAACTGATTTCAGTTAAAATATCTTACCTTTGAAAAAACAAAACAAAGAAACTAGAAAATACCTTGTATACACATTCTTAAGACCCATCTTAAAGTATTAGAAGGGACTGTGAAAGTGAGGGTCCCTGAAGCCCAAGCTTCTTTACCTTCATGGTAAATTTTCCCTTGGCTGGAATCTATGTGTCACTCTACAGCACCCTGTTAAGAGGCGGCAAGATTCCACATGCTGTGTGATTATTCCAAGAGAGGTAGAGAACAGAAAATCTGTCCTGTTACTGCTTTTTCCTCAGTATCTAAGATGATGCTTCATACTAAAGGTTACTTAATAAATGTTAAATGAATGAACAATGGCAGTAAAACCTCCCAGACTCAACAAAGATTTCTATGCCTCATATATCTCAGAACTACTGGATCTGAAGCAGCAGTGCTGGGAAGAACTAGGAACTTCTCAGTAGTAACTAGTAAGGATCAAGTCCTAAAACAAGACAAGAGCCTGCTCCAATTCTTTGGCACAGCGTAGGACCCAGACACTTTAGTATCACACCAGAAAGACTGAGCCCAAATCATGAAACAGACTGAACTTCTTCTGGCTGGAGAGGCAGGATGAGGGTTTAAATTCTGATTATCTAGATTAAAAGGAAAAAAATATTACTTTTTCCCATACAATTGAGGAGTCAGGCTAAGATTCCTAACTTCTCCTTTTAGATTGAGTGCTTCAGTTATGTTAGTCATTGTCCCATATATTATTCCATTTACTGTTATAGTGACCTTCTGATTCTAGTACATAGGGGTTGGAGTCTCAGGTTTTGATCTCAGACAGACCTAATCAAATACTGGCTCTTCCATTTATTAATGTATGACATAAGGGAATATTTATAACAGCCATAATCATCTGTTTCCTAGTCTTCAAAATATGAATATTGCTACTATCTGTATCACTGGCTTATTGCTATGAAGGTGAAATAAGATGGCACATAGTAAATTTCAACATGTATTAGCTAAAGTTATCAAATATGTATATATAGAGAAAAAATGATAGAGAAAATAACTTACCAAGGACATCAAGGTAGTAAATATACAGAAAAAATTTAAGCAGAGGTTTTTTGGTCCTATGGCTAGTTCTCTTTCCAAAGTCCTTAAAAATTAACTCCAGACGAACTTCAAGATAGCGGGGAAGGGTAAGACGCGGAGATCACCTTCCTCCCCACAAATACATCAAAAATACATCTACATGTGGAACAACTCCTACAGAACACCTGCTGAACGCTGGCAGGAGACCCCAGACCTCCGAAAAGGCAAGAAACGCCCCACGTACCTGGGTAGGGCAAAAGAGAAAAGAATAAACAGAGACAAAAGAATAGGGACGGGACCTGCACCTCGTGGAGGGAGCTGTGAAGGAGGAAAGGTTCCCACACACTAGAAGCCCCTTTGCGGGCGGAGATTGTGGGTGGCGGAGGCGGGAAGCTTCGGAGCCATGGAGGAGAGCGCAGCAACAGGGGTGCGGAGGGCAAAGCGGAGAGATTCTCGCACAGAGAATTGGTGCCGACCGGCACTCACCAGCCCGAGAGGCTTGTCTGCTCACCCGCCAGGGCAGGAGGGAGCTGGGAGCTGAGGCTCGGGTTTCGGTTGGATCCCAGGGAGAGGACTGGGGTTGGCTGCATGAACACAGCCTGAAGGGGTTAGTGCGCCACGGCTGGCCGGGAGGGAGTCCGAGAAAAATTCTGGAGGTGCCGAAGAGGCAAGAGACTTTTTCTTTCCTCTTTGTTTCCTGGTGCGTGAGGAGAGGGAATTAAGCACGCCACTTAAAGCAGCTCCAGAGACGGGCACGAGCCGCGGATATCAGCGCGGACCCCAGAGACGGGCATGAGACGCTAAGGCTGCTGCTGCCGCCACCAAGAAGCCTGTGTGCAAGCACAGGTCACTCTCCACACCTCCCCTCTCAGGAGCCTGTGCAGCCCGCCACTGCCAGGGTCCCGGGATCCAGGGACAATTTCCCCGGGAGAACGCACGGCACGCCTCAGGCTGGTGCAACGTCACGCTGGCCTCTGCCGCCGCAGGCTCGCCCCGTATCCATACCCCTCCCTCCTCCCGGCCTGAGTGAGCCAGAGCCCCCGAATCAGCTGCTTCTTTAACCCCGTCCTGTCTGAGCGAAGAACAGACGCCCTCAGGCGACCTACACGCAGAGGCGGGTCCAAATCCAAAGCTGAACCCCCGGAGCTGTGAGAACAAAGAAGAGAAAGGGAAGTTTCCCCCAGCAGCCTCAGGAGCAGCAGATTAAATCTCCACAATCAACTTGATGTACCCTGCATCTGTGGGATACCTGAATAGACAACGAATCATCCCAAACTGAGGAAGTGGATTTGGGAGCAGCAATATATATATATTTTCCCCCTTTTTCTCTTTTTGTGAGTGTGTATGTGTATGCTTCTGTGTGTGATTTTGTCTGTATAGCTTTGCTTTTACCATTTGTCCTAGGGTTCTGTCGGGTAATTTTTTTTTTTATTACTTAAAAAATGTTTTTTCTTAATAATTATTTTTTATTTTAATAACTCTTTCTTTCTTTCTTTCTTTCTTTCTTTCTTTCTTTCTTTCTTTCTTTCTTTCTTTCTTTCTTTCTTTCTTTCTTTCTTTCTTTCTTTCTTTCTTTCTTTCTTTCTTTCTTTCTTTCTTTCTTTCTTTCTTTCTTTCTTTCCTCACTTTTATTTTGAGCCATGTGGAGGACAGGCTTTTGGTGCTCCAGCCAGGTGTCAGGGCTGTGCTACTGAGGTGGGACAGGCACGTTCAGGACACTGGTCCACAAGAGACCTCCCAGCTCCACATAATATCAAATGGTGGAAATCTCCCAGAGATCTCCATCTCAACACCAAGACCCAGCTCCACTCAACGACCAGCAAGCTACAGTGTAGGACACCCTATGCCAAATAACTAGCAAGACAGGAACACAACCGCATCCATTAGCACAAAGGCTGCCTAAAATAATAATAAGGCCACAGACACCCCAACACACACGACCAGAAGTGGACCTTCCCACCGGAAAGGCAAGATCAATCCTCATCCACCAGAACATAGGCACTAGTCCCTTCCACCAGGAAGCCTACACAAGTCACTGAACCAACCATAGCCACTGGAGGTAGACACCAAAAACAACAGGAACTATGAACTTGCAGCCTGTGAAAAGGAGACCCCAAACACAGTAAGTTAAGCAAAATGAGAAGACCGAGAAACACACAGCAGATGAAGAAGCAAGGCAAAAACCCACCAGACCTAACAAATGAAGAGGAAATAGGCAATCTACCTGAAAAAGAATTCAGAATAATGATAGTAAAGATGATCCAACATCTTGGAAATAGAATGGAGAAAATACAAGAAACGTTTAACAAGGACTTAGAAGAACTAAAGAGCAAGCAAACAGTGATGAACATGACAATAAACGAAATTTAAAATTCTCTAGAAGGGTTCAATAGCACAATAACTGAGGCAGAAGAACGGGTAAGTGACCTGGAAGATAAAATAGTGGAAATAACTACTGCAGAGCAGAATAAAGAAAAAAGAATGAAAAGAATTGAGGACAGTCTCAGAGACCTCTGGGACAACATTAAACACACCAACATTTGAATTATAGGGGTCCCAGAAGAAAAAGAAAGGGACTGAGAAAATATTTGAAGAGATTATAGATGAAAACTTCCCTAATATGGGAAAGGAAATAGTTAATCAAGTCCAGGAAGCACAGAGAGTCCCATACAAGATAAATCCAAGGAGAAACAGGTCAAGACACATATTAATCAAACTATCAAAAATTAAATACAAGGAAAAAATATTAAAAGCAGCAAGGGAAAAAAAACCAAATAACACATAAGGGAATCCCCATAAGGTTAACAGCTGATCTTTCAGCAGAAACTCTGCAAGCCAGAAGGGGATGACAAGGCATATTTAAAGTTATGAAGGAGAAAAGCCTACAATCAAGATTACTCTACCCAGCAATGATCTCATTCAGATTTGATGGGGAAATTAAAGCCTTTACAGACAAGCAAAAGCTAAGAGAATTCAGCACCACCGAACCAGCTTTACAACAAATGCTAAAGGAAATTCTCTAGGCAGGGAACACAAGAGAAGGAAAATACCTACAATAATAAACCCAAAACAACTAAGAAAATGGTAATAGGTACATACATATTGATAATTACCTTAAATGTAAATGGATTAAATGCTCCAACCAAAAGACATAGACTGGCTGAATGGATACAAAAACAAAACCCGTATATATGCTGTCTACAAGAGACCCACTTCAGACCTAGGGACACATACAGACTGAAAGTGAGGGGATGGAAAAAGATATTCCATGCAAATGGAAATCAAAAGAAAGCTGGAGTAGCAATTCTCATATCAGACAGAATAGACTTTAAAACAAAGACTATTATAAGAGACAAAGACAGACACTACATAATGATCAAGGGATCAATCCACGAAGAAGATATAACAATTGTAAACATTTATGCACCCAACATAGGAGCACCTCAATACATAAGGCAAATACTAACAGCCATGAAGGGGAAATCGACAGTAACACAATCATAGTAGGGGACTTTAACACCCCACTTTCACCAATGGGCATATCATCCACAATGAATATAAATAAGGAAACAAGTTTTAAATGATACATTAAACAAGATGGACTTAATTGATATTTATAGGACATTCCATCTGAAAATAACAGAATACACATTCTTCTCAAGTGCTCATGGAACATTCTCCAGGATAGATCATATCTTGGGTCACAAATCAAGCCTTGGTAAATTTAAGAAAATTGAAATCTTATCAAGTATCTTTTCTGACCACAACACCATGAGGCTAGATATCAGTTACAGGAAAAATTTGTAAGAAATACAAACACATGGAGGCTAAACAACACAGTACTTAAAATCCAAGAGATAACTGAAGAAATCAAAGAGGAAATCAAAAAATACCTAGAAACAAATGACAATGAAAACATGATGACCCAAAATCTATGGGAGGCAGCAAAAGCAGTTCTAAGAGGGAAGTTTATAACAATACAACCTTACCTTAAGAAACAAGAAACATCTCAAATAAACAACCTAAACTTACACCTAAAGCAATTAGAGAAAGAAGAACAAAAAAACCCCAAAGTTAGCAGAAGGAAAGAAATCAAATAGATCAGATCAGAAATAAATGAAAAAGAAATGAAGTAAATGATAGCAAAGATCAATAAAACTAAAAGCTCGTTCTTTGAGATGATAAACAAAATTGATAAACCATTAGCCGGACTTATCAAGAAAAAAGGGAGAACACTCAAATCAATAGAGTTAGAAATGATAAAGGAGAAGTAACAATTGACACTGCAGAAATACAAAGGATCATGAGAGATTACTACAAGCAACTATATGCCAATAAAATGGACAATCTGGAAGAAATGGACAAATTCTTAGAACTGCACAACCTTCTGAGACTGAATCAGGAAGAAATAGATAATATGAAGAGACAAACCACAGGCACTGAAATTGAAACTGTGATGAAAACTCTTCCAACAAACAAAAGCCCAGGACCAGATGGCTTTACAGGCCAATTCTATCAAATATTTAGAGAAGAGCTAACACCTATCCTCAAACTCTTCCAACATAGAGCAGAGGGAGGAACACTCCCAAACTCATCTACGAGGCCACCATCACTCTGATACCAAAACCAGACAAAGATGTCACAAAGAAAGAAAACTATAGGCCAATATCACTGATGAACATAGATGCAAAAATCCTTCACAAAATACTAGCAAACAGAATCCCACAGCACATTAAAAGGATTATACACTATGATCAAGTGGGGTTTATCCCAGTAATGCAAGGATTCTTCAGTATATGGAAATTAATCAATGTGAGACACCATATTAACGAATTGAAGGAGAAAAACCATATGATCATCTCAATAGATGCAGAAAAAGGTTTTGACAAATATCAACACCAATTTATGAAAAGAACCCTCCAGAAAGTAGGCATAGAGGGAACTTACCTCAACATAACAAAGGCCATATATGACAAAGCCACAGCCAACATCATTCTCAATGGTGAAAAAGTGAAACCATTTCCACTAAGATCAGGAACAAGACAAGGTTGCACACTCTCACCACTATTATTCAACATACTTTTGGAAGTTTTAGCCACAGCAATCAGAGAAGAAGGAGAAATAAAAGAAATCCAAATTGGAAAAGAAGAAGTAAAGCTGTCACTGTTTGCAGATGGCATGATACTATACATAGAGAATCCTAAAGATGCTACCAGAAAACTCCCAGAGCTAATCAATGAATTTGGTAAAGTAGCAGGACACAAAAGTAATGCACAGCAATCTCTTGCATTCCTATACAGGAATGATGAAAAATCTGAAAGTGAAATTAAGAAAACACTCCCATTTATCATTGCAACAAAAAGAATAAAAAATCTAGGAATAAACCTACCTAAGGAGACAAAAGATCTGTATGCAGAAAATTATAAGACACTGATGAAAAAATTAAAGATGATACAAATAGATGGAGAGATGTACCATGTTCTTGGATTGGAAGAATCAACATTGTAAAAATGACTCTACTACCCAAAACAATCTACAGATTCAATGCAATTCCTATCAAAGTACCACTGGCATTTTTCAGAGAACTAGAACAAAAAATCTCACAATTTGTGTAGAAACACAAAAGACCACAAATAGCCAAAGCAATCTTGAGAAAGAAAAATGGAGCTGATGGAATCAGGCTCCCTGACTTCAGACTATACTACAAAGCTACAGTAATCAAGACAGTATGGTACCGGCACAGAAACAGAAATATAGATCAATGGAACAGGATAGAAAGCCCAGAGATAAACCCACACACATATGGTCACCTTATCTTTGATAAAAGAGGCAAGAATATACAGTGGAGAAAATATAGCCTCTTCAGTAAGTGGTGCTGGGTAAACTGGACAGCTACATGTAAAAGTATGAAATTGGAACACTCCCTAACACCCAACACAAAAAATAAACTCAAAATGGATTAAAGACCTAAATGTAAGACCAGACACCATCAACTCTTAGAGGAAAACATAGGCAGAACACTCTATGACATAAATCACAGCAGGATTCTTTTTGACTCACCTCCTAGAGAAATGGAAATAAAAGCAAAAATAAACAAATGGGACCTAATGAAACTTAAAAGCTTTGTACAGCAAAGGAAACCATAAACAAGATGAAAAGACAACCCTCAGAATGGGAGAACATATTCTCAAATGAAGCAACTGACAAAGGATTAATCTCCAAAATTTACAAGCAGCTCATGCAGCTCAATATTAAAAAAACAAACAACCCAATCCAAAAATGGGCAGAAGACCTAAATAGATATTTCTCCAAAGAAGATATACAGGTTGCCAACAGACACATGAAAGAATGCTCAACATCACTAATCATTAGAGAAATGCATATCAAAACTACAATGAGATATCATCTCATACCAGTCAGAATGGCCACCATCAAAAAATCTACAAACAATAAATGCTGGAGAGGGTGTGGAGAAAAGGGAACCCTCTTGCACTGTTGGTGGAAATGTAAATTGATAAAACCACTATGGAGAACAGTATGGAGGCTCCTTAAAAAAGTACAAATAGAACTACCATACGACCCAGCAATCCCACTACTGGGCATATACCCTGAGAAAACCATAATTCAAAAAGAGTCATGTACCAAAATGTTCATTGCAGCTCTATTTACAATAGCCAGGACATGGAAGCAACCTAGGTGTCCATCAACAGATGAATGGATAAAGAAGATGTGGCACATATATACAATGGAATATTACTGAGCCATAAAAGGAAAGAAAACTGAGTTATTTGTAGTGAGGTGGATGGACCTATAGTCTGTCATACAGAGTGAAGTAAGTCAGAAAGAGAAAAACAAATACCAAATATATATGCTAACACATATATATGGAATCTAGAAAAAAAAAGTTCATGAAGAACCTAGGGGTAAGACAGGAATAAAGATGCATACCTACTAGAGAATGGACTTGAGGATATGGGGAGGGGGAAGGGTAAGTTGTGACAAAGTGAGAGAGTGACATGGACATATATACACTACCAAACGTAAAATAGATAGCTAATGGGAAGCAGCCGCATAGCACACGGAGATCAGCTCGGTGCTTTGTGACCACCTAGAGGGGTGGGATTGAGGGGGTGGGAGGGAGGGAGATGCAAGAGGGAAGAGATATGGGGACATATGTATATGTATAACTGATTCACTTTATTATAAGGCAGAAACTAACACACCATTGTAAAGCAATTATGCTCCAATAGAGATGTTAAAAATAAAAATAAAAAGTAAATAAATAAATTTGTTGTTTAAGCCGTGAAGAAAAAAATACTTTATTGCTAAAAATGCTAACCACCATCTGAGCCTTCAGCAAGTTGTAATATTTCTGCAATAGAAAGAGAGATAACTGATCACAGATCACTATAACAAATACAATAATGATGAAAAAGGTTGAAATATCACCAGAATTACCAAAATGTGACACAGAGACAAGAAGTGAGAAAATGCTGTTGGAAAAATGTCACCAGTGGATTTGCTTGATGCAGGGTGGCCACAAATCTTCAGTTTGTCTAAAAAGAAGAAAAAATGCAATATCTGCTAAGTGCAATAAAGTGAAGCTCAATAAATGAGGTGTGCCTGTATATACAGTGGAATATTATTCAGCCACAAAAAAAGAATGAAATCTTACACTTGCTACAACATGGATGGACCTTGAGGGCATTATGCTAAGTGAAATAAATCAGAAAGACAGATAATGTGTGATCTCACTTTTACATGGAGGAGTCTAAAAACAACAAACAAACAACAACCCCCCTCAATTAAAGAAAACAAGCTCATAGAACAGATTGGTGGTTGCCAGAGGTGGGAGGTAGGAGAAATGGGTGAAGGGGGTCAAAGGTACAAACTTAAGTCATGGGGATGTGTAATGTACAGTATGGTGACTACAGTTAATAGAACTATTGAAAATACTAATAGTACTAATTTGAAAGTTGCTAAGAGAGTAGATCTTTAAAGTTTTCATAAGAAAAAAAATTTTTCATGTGCTGATGGATGTTAACTAGACTTATTGTGGTGATCATTTCACAATGTATACAAATATCAAATCATTATGTTGTACACCTGAAACTAATATAATGTATATCAATTATACCTCAATTTAAAAAAGAGAGAGAAAAGGAGGTTCTTTGGGGTTCATGCTGTAGTTTGGAAATAGATGAGAACATTCTTTTTCCTTAAAAAAAAAAAAAAAAACTCCAGTTTAACAGTTGCCATCTTAAGACATCTAAATACTGCCAGTATTTGATATTTCTAATTCTCTAAATTTTTAATAGTCCTATTATTTTATCATCTTTCCAAATATAACCACTGAGGTAAATTTTATCACAGACCAAATTTCCAAAGTCATGCCTCATCGAAGTGTTGAGTATTTTATCTTGCTGGTTTCTCTAATTGCTTTAGGAGATAAAATAAAATCATTGTGAATAGATTTTCTGGAAATCAA
The DNA here is from genome assembly GCF_026419965.1 of Kogia breviceps. Lineage (NCBI taxonomy): Eukaryota > Metazoa > Chordata > Mammalia > Artiodactyla > Physeteridae > Kogia > Kogia breviceps. The sequence goes on from NC_081317.1 coordinate 31,987,498, forward strand.
GCCTGGAGAGTGGAGCTGTTCAACAGTGTTTTTCATGGTCAATATATACTGTCATACTGTATTTTTCCACGAAGCAATCACCACATTGGCTTCTGGCTCACCTTACCCTTCCCAAATCAGATTTCAAAAAGATTAAACTGAAATGATCTGTTCTGAACATTTTATTTCATCACCCAAATAGGTTGGCGTTTCTTAAGAGATTAGGTTCAAGTTTTAATGTATCTTCATAAAAGAGATATCTTCAAGTTAACTATACTTTCAGAAATACTTCCTAGGCTTTTTAGCATTCCTCATAGTTTATCTGTTGAAACAGCTGGCTGAGAGTTGCAAACATGTTTGCTAAGAAAATAATCAGATCCACTAAAGTATTTAATAGCAAGTAGTTGGTTCCTATGAACTACATTCACGTATTCTTGAGAATTCTCAAGAATTTAAAGTACCTTAAAATGTGCATACTTATCTGAAACAGTGTGGTGCCCCTTACAAGTTTCTTCCAATACACAAAAGAGTCCACTTGGGATCCTAGCAGGCAATACAGAATCAGAGGTCCTATTCCAAATGTAATGTATCAGTATTTAGATAAATGGAAACCATGCTCCTGGTAACATTTTTACGCATAAATTATTAAGTCTCTAAACCACAGGAAATTTTTCAAGTGTTAACTATATAAACCTCCTTTCAGATCCCATTTGCTCACAGTGTCTAAGATTTCTCTTCCAGTCCTTAAAATATGATAATTCTGTGTCCCTTCACTCTCTTTTAATTTTCTGCATGCATCTTGAGGTCTATCTGATACTTTTCTTGTTTATTTCCTGCCTCCCTCTTCACCTAAAATTAAACTCCATGAAAAAGAAGGAAATCTGTTTTTTTGTTTGTTTTCTTTGTGGTACACGGGCCTCTCACTGCCGTGGCCCCTCCCTCTGCGGGGCACAGGCTCCGGACGCACAGGCCCAGCGGCCATGGCCCACGGACCCAGCCGCTCCGCGACATGCGGGATCCTCCCGGACGGGGGCACGAACCCACGCTCCCTGCATTGGCAGGCGGACCCCCAACCACTGCGCCACCAGGGAAGCCCAGGAAATCTGTTTTGCTGTTGCTTTTTGTGCCACACCTTAAGCAGTGCTTGATCCTTAGAGGGTGCTTAATAAATATTAAATGAATGAACCTGTAAGTACGATCCTCTGACTCTCCCTAAATGTCTGTGACAGAGGTTAGCTGCTCTAGTAAATCATTAATAGACAGAGATCATGCCTATTTGGGTAATAACCGATTTTCAAAATAAGTTGTTCTGCCAAAAATAAACCTGCTGAAAGATAAACTGAGTCATATTAAAACTTTTAAGAGGTCATCTGGGCATTTAGTCATTCCAATTGGTGGTGTCAAGTCGGAAGTGGTTAGGGGTGCTCCATCTACAAGACCCAGGGTAGACACGTATAAAGTGCAGAAGCATAGAAAGGAAATTATTTGATGGGCTATAACTTAAAGCCTAGCTGGCTATTTGTGATTTGTTTTCCTTAACATTTTGATTTCATAATCTTGAGCTATGTACAGGTTTAGATTTTGGTTTGCTTATGTAGGCCATCATGGCATTAGAGCCACATTAGTCTAATAGCCTCCTTGTTTAGTTAATTTAACACTGCATAATTAAAAATAAATTATAAAAACAATCTTTTCCATGAGGAAAGGAGGAATATGAGCTAGACAGTTTCAGAATCACAATGAAAATATTTTTCTAACAGGTATTTCAATAAGGGTGTTTTTATAAGTGAAAGTATTGATATATAATTTAGGTATCTCAGATTAAATTCTCTCAGGGTAAACTGGGGTCACAATATACAAAGAATTTTAGGCAATGTAAAGGGTTTAGGTTTTCTGCCTGCAATGGCAGCAGTTGAAGAATTTTACGAAGGGATAAAACTGTATGGTTTTGCATTTTTAAAATAAGTCCACCATGGATCCACCCTGATTAAGGAAGGAAGAGTAAGTGTATAAGAACCCAGATTGGAAGTTTAATGAAGAAGCAAAAGTGAGAGATGATGGCGGTTTGTTCTGCTTCTGTGCTTACCAAGCATTCTTCAGATTTTGATTTGCCTGCTGACTTAATGAACACATTCTAGAAATGCCAGTATAAGAATGCTACTTTATTTTAAAAGTTTAACTTTTCTTTTACAATTAATGTTAGAATTCTGATTTTATAATCAGTTTGATGAATTTAATTACTGTGATTCTACTTGTGTTGGAAAATAACATAAAATTCAGGTTTCTGGGCTTTCCTGGTGGCGCAGTGGTTGAGAGTCCGCCTGCCGATGCAGGGGACACCGGTTTGTGCCCCGGTCCGGGAGGATCCCACATGCCGCGGAGCGGCTGGGCCCGTGAGCCATGGCCGCCGAGCCTGCGCGTCCGGAGCCTGTGCTCTGCAACGGGAGAGGCCACAACAGTGAGAGGCCCGCGTACCGCAAAAAAAAAAAAAAAAAAATTCAGGTTTCTGAGATCAGAAGAATGATGATCACCGTCTGGACATTGACAAATTCAACAGGATAATGATAACGGCACCTTATAAAGGCTTGTGGGACTTCTCAGCCTCCATAATTGTGTGACCTAATTCCTTATAATAAATTATATATATACATATATATATGTATATATATCTCCTATTGGTTCTATTTCTCTGGAGAACCCTGATTAATACACTATTTTACTGTGATGGACATTTGGATATGAAGAATGCTGCTCTGGACATTCTTATATATGTATTATGGTTCAGAGGTTCCCCAGATTCTTGGAGTAGAATCTCTAGGAGTGGATTTCCAGGTAAAAGAGTATGAATAGGTTCAGTTGATTACACAGGTTAAAACCATTTTCAAACAATCAATTTACACACTTACCAGTAGTGGATGTGAATTCCCATTGCTCCACATCCTTGCCAACACAAGGCATTGTCAGTTTATTTTAGCATTTCTGATTAATTGTCGTAGTATCAAGATCTTCGAAGTTTTAGTTTTCATTTCTTATGAACCTTCTTTCTTTTTTTTCACATTACTTCTTCTGCATTCCTTTGCAGAAATAGAGATAATGTCCACCGCCCTCCCTTTATTTTAATGCTTTGCCTCAGGATTAGAAGATATTTTATCAATAAATTTCTTTCGCCTTTACTTCTCATTCCTCCTGTGACACCACCCCTTTATGGAATATTGACTATAAGCCTTTGTAGTGCTTAATCAATATACACAATGGCAATAAGACATATGCAATATTTAGGGTTGTCCCTCCCCCTGGATGCCCGTTAACAGCTTCTTTGGATGGTTCTCTCTTTACTCAACACATGCTTTTTCTCATCAGGACAGTAACAAAGACCAAGAAATAATCTTCATAACTAAATACACAGAACTCATAGAACTCCTTCCACATCTCCAGTGGCTCAGGTTCCAGCCAAGTACACCTGTTCCTGTAGAAATGTGTAGCCAGTACTTCTTACACAGTGATTGCCATACTTCAGCTTATCACTTTCCATTGTTCCAATGGTGTGATTTTTTTGAAATTTATGATCTGATCATTTGAAAAATCATTTTAGAGCAATTCCCAGATAAGTAATATTATTGATACAAAGAAGCAGAAAATTTCAAGATCAATAAGAGAGTTTAGAAATATTTTACTATTGACTTTTTAAAATACATTTGACCTCATGTTACATGTTTATGCACTAAATAGAAATTTATATTGTCTTTTCCATTTAACATTTTGAGTACAGCATTTCTCATGCCACTACAAATTCTTCCTAAATATTATTTTAATTCATTATATCAGTATATATCACCATATATTTAATCATTCTATTTTTATGGGAGATTTAATTTTCTCTACTATATACAATACTGTAATAATAATCTTTGTGGATAAATTTAACATTTAATATCATTTTATTGGAACTAGAAAACCTAGTCAAATGGTATAAACAATTTTAAAAATTTGGTACATGATGCTGAAAGCTTTTCCCTAAGTTTTATAGCCTTGATGTTTCCCTTAGTATAAAAAGTGTCTGTCTCATGCCATCCTTCCCAAAATTCAGTACATTAGAAATAGAAATGTATTTTGGTTTGCATTATGTACTTTTAACAATGAATATTTTCTGTTGTTAAATGTATAATGCCCATTACCATTTACTCTATTGAGAATTATCTGTGGCATTGTACTGACGAACCCTCTCCTAAGCTGGAGTTCTGGAAGGCAGGACTATGGTGGAATAGACTGGTATAAATGTAGGCTGTATCGTCTGGAGGGAAAAGACACCTAAAAGACAGCTGTTAGGAATGAAGCTTAGGTTAAGAAGTCAGATGAAGTATAAATCTAAGAGAGTCCAGGCAAAGAATTGTGCTTTTTGGTGTGTTTTCTTGGATCACTTGTTTTGGGAGAAGCCAACTGCCACGTTGTGAGATCATGAAAAAAATCCCATGTAGAGATCCGTGTGATAAGGAACTTAGATCTCCTACCAACAGCCACATGAATGAGCCATCTTGGAAGCAGATCCTCCAGCGACAAACAAGTCTTTAGGTGATGACAGCCCTGGTCAATATCTCAACTGAAATCTCATGAAAGACCCTGAGTCAGAACCACCCTGCTAAGCAGTGCCTGTATTCCTGACTCACAGAAACTGGGAGATCATAAATATGAGTTGTTCTAAGCTACTAAGTTTTGGGAGTTTGTTATGCAGTAATAAATATCTATTTTACCTGCTTTACATTCCTCCATAGCACTTATTACTATCATACTATATATAATTTCTTTATTTTGATTGTTGTATAACTTATTATTTGTAGAGCATAAACATATGGAGAGAGAATTCCATCTGTTTTTCCTACTGATATATCTTCAGCATCTACAATTACAGCAATAATATTGATAGTAATAATAACATAATGAACATTTATTTGATAAACAAGATGTCTATTAGGCATCTAAGTAGTTATTTCAAGTAGGCAATTCGATACACAAATCCAGAGTTACTAGAGGAAGTTATGGCTTGGATAAAGGTTTGGGAGTCCAAAGAACACTGAGAATGTTCTTCTTGGAAATGAATGATGCCACTAGCACTATAGGTAGAAAGCAAAGGCTGTCCCAGGTCACACCTCTATAGTACTCTAACAGTTAGCAAAGAAGAGATGACCACAAACCAAAAAAGACTGAGAAAGAGCAGCCAGTGGTGAAGAAGAGAAAATTATCAATTATCAGAAAGTGACAGCAAGGAATAAAAAGAAAACAATAAGTATAGAATGTCTGCTATTTGCCAATCTAGGCACTTTAAATACTTCACTTCCACCAGTTTTCAAAATAACTCTGTGAGGTAGGTTTTATTACTCACAGTTTGTAGGAGGAAACCACTTGGAGGCTCAGTACTTGCCCTTGCTCACATTTCCAAGAAGTAGTGGAACTAGGAGTTGAATCTAGATCAGAATATCATGTCTCTCCCCTAAATCATTCCTGGGGATTGGTATTTAATATCCATCTATTCTGAATGTGTGACACTGTGTTATCCTTTTAACAATCACAGTGAAATATTTTTTTAGTTACTATGATACAGTCACATATAGAAAAGTACCAGGCAGCTCAAGGTTACAAGCAAAATGTGAAATGTTACACCTCAAGAAATACCAGGTTTCCCAGAGGAACACTTTGAAGACAGTAGATACTTGACTTTCTCACTTACCTTGGCACATTCTGTGACTTTACCTGCATGCTGGAGTTCACCTGAGTAAACATCATAAATTTTATTTGGTGAAGGTGAAAGCCCTAGTCATAAGTCATGATTATATCATACTAAAAGTGTAGTCAAGCGTGATGTTTTTTGGATGACTAGCAATTGAAATTATTAATCATTTAATTGAAGAATTCACTTCAGAGAAACTCGTGAACAGAGCTCATGCTAATATTGTCCTAAAGGTTCTTGAGCCCCTTCTTGAGCCCATCCAGATATTCATTTTCATCATATTCCAAGATGTCAATAACAGCGAGATAGACTTTTAATATAAAATGCTGTGATATTTTCAACGTAGCAGTTTGCAACCAAACAGACTTCAAACATCCATGCATGAGTGATTTTTCAAGTGGGTGACAGAATGACTAAATATGTTAGAAATATCTCTACAGCATTCCCAAAATTTATATGGCTAACCCTGAAGCCATTCTTGAGCCCATCCAGATATCCAGATGTAGCTTCCCAAGGAACCCAGATATGCCTCTATTTTGAAAACACTACATATATGTATAGTACATATATAAAATGGGAGAAAGTAAGTCTCTGCTTAAAAATTATATTATATACAATACTTATATATTGTAAACATATAGTATGAATTTTATACACACACACACACACACACACACACACACACACACATATATATAAAATGCTAAGTTCCTTAATTCTATTTCCGACCTAATTTATTTCTGAAAGAGCCTCCTAACAGGTTTCTGGTCACATTCCCCTCAAATTTACCAACTGCATGGCTGCCAAAATTTGTTTTCAAAAATGCAAATATGGCTATCCACAGTTATCTATTCAAAGCCCTTCAACACTTCTCTTTTGACTCCAGGGTAAAATTCAGGTCCCTAATGTAGCATAAACCATTCATTATGCAATTCCTGCCTTGTGTTCCAGCTGCATCTCTCATTACTTTCACTCTACCTTGCACTGTATGCTCCAACAACTTCACACTATTAACAATTTTCTACTCAAACAAGCCTGTGCATTTACTCATGCTTCTTCTTCTACCTAGAGCAGCTTCTAATTATCTTTCCCTACCTTATATTTGCTTATCCTTTAAGATTCAACTCAGGCATCACACAATCCTGGAATCCTTCCTGAGCTTTCCAGAATGGTTGCAACAAAATACAATTTGCACATCCTTATCACTTTTAGTGATGCTGCAACTATTTATTTAGGCATTTATATCCCTTACTAGAAGTTGACCTCCCAGAGCTCATGATAAATCATCTTTTTTCTCTATATTCCCTGCCTAGTCTTAGAAATTTGGGATGTGGTTTTGGTGCTGGAATAAGAATACTTATTCTTCCTCCCTTTAGGGAGTTTCTGCCAACAGAGCTAAATATGAAAGTGGTAATGCCATAATAAATAATGAAGAATAATGTTAATGTTAATTTTTTATTCTTCCAAGTGCAGGGGTTATCTGGTAAATGCTGTTGATGTGAAAGGATTAAGCCTTGAAGAATATATGGCACTTCCTTTGCTCTGTTTCTCTGAATCTGAAATGGCCATCACTGTAGATGAGGATGGTACCTACTTTATCTATGTAGCCAATGGCAGAACACAGGGAACCAGATGACAGCTGGGCCTGCTGAGGTAAGCCTTGCCAGGGACTCTAACCAAATAGATTCATGGAGTACCAGAGGGGAAGTAGAACATAAAGACTCTGTATTTTATATATAGTAATCCCACACTCCAATTGAATGAGTCCCAGTGAATGTGTCAGGCTTTGAACAGTTTAGTAATTCCTTGTCCCTTGTGAAGGCTCTAGAAAGCTGGTTAGACAAAGTGACCATGTTTGTTCCTTCTTGCTTTCTCGTCTATAATTCCTTGTTTGTGTGCTCCCTATTAATAATACATCCTTATATTTTATAACGATTTATAATATTCAAAGTTTCCCATACATTATACCATATAATCTTCAACAAAACTCAGTTGTTAAACATTAATATCTCTTTATGCAGGTAGGAAATTTGAGGATGATAAATGTAAAATAATTAGCCCTGGTTATAAAGCTAATGAACAGCAGAAGCAAGAAAGTCCCCAGGTCTTCTGAATGTGAAACTATGATATATTCAACCTGGTAGTGTGCAACAAAGCATGCTTGCAATGCCTATGCATGAGTGTTTCTCAACTCTGGTAACAGTAGACTAAACATGTTAGAAATACCTCTACAGTGTTCCCAAATTTCAGGTGGCTGTCCCTGGTGCCATTTTTGAGCCCCTCCAGTTATCTGGTTCCAGCCACCCAAAAAAACTATTATGCCTCTGTTTTGAAAACTCCTCATATGCATAGTACACATATAATATGGAAGAAAAAGAATGTAAGTGAAAACAGTCTCTCGAGGCTCTTTATTTATGAATGCATTTAAGTCAAGAATCCCATGTGTAGCCTAGTTATTTCAACATAGATTTCAGACAGGTTCCTACTGGCCTGTGGGCTAAACGTTTGGATCTAAAATGTTTACAGGAGAGACTTAGAATTCCTTTAAAAAAATCTCAGAAAAGGGAAATCTCAGTTTCCTAAGGACTGAAATTTCCCTAGGGAATCTCATCATGAGAAAAGAGAAAGTACAAACAGGTTTAGAGTTCAAGGAGAAGGTCTTGCTGCTTTTGCGGACCTTGGGATTCGCCCTCAGAAGAGAAGGAAAAGTAGGATCTGGGGGTTCCTTCACGTTGTTAATCCTAACCCACCAGGGCATGAAAGAAGCCAAAAACTTAGAACAGAAGCTCTGTCCGTGAATAAAAGCTGTAGTTGAAGTGAGAATCTCCCTTCACCAGTGGTGTTTCAGGGATGTGTTAGCAAACAAGATATAGGATAATAAGAACCTGCCTCACTTGATAAGAACTCGCAAGTCATCTTATCAAAGAGTTAAAAAATTCAAGCACAAACTGTTTAGAAAGTCAGCAAAATGTGTAATGTTATTTTGATATATTTTCACCAAAAATGAGTAAAAACATTTTTAACTGTCACTTAAAAAGAATTATTACATGTGGTGGGAAACATGTTTTGTGAAACACCTAATTCTGTGATATACCAGAAAAATAAGTATAAGAATAATAAGAAAAGATCTCGGGGCTTCCCTGGTGGCGCAGTGGTTGAGAATCCACCTGCCGATGCAGGGGACACGGGTTCGTGCCCTGGTCCGGGAAGATCCCACATGCTGCGGAGCGGCTGGGCCCGTGAGCCATGGCCGGTGAGCCTGTGCGTCCGGAGCCTGTGCTCCGCAACGGGAGAGGCCACAACAGTGAGAGGCCCACGTACCACAAAAAAAAAAAAAAAAAAAGATCTTGAATACCCTCCATCTCAGGTCTTTGATACTGAGATCTGCTTAGTCATCATTGTGACATAAAAATATGTTGAAGATCTTGAGAAACATGTAGGCCCATTACGAACAATTGTGAACTGACAATCTTCTAGCCTAATGATAAGACTGTGTTTCCCCTAGAATCTACGGCTTTCATCAAATATTCACCTCTTTGTTTGCCAGGGTGTGCTTTTTGCTTTTTCTCAACCTACTGATAGAGATATTTAATAATTTATAGTAAAAAATGTGTAAAATCATACATTGGTATAAAACAAAAGGAAAACATAATAAACAAGAGCTACAATTTACATGAAATCAGCAAACTAGGAATTAGAGACAGTGGAAGAACCAACCAAATAAATAGTCATGGTTCTTTTCCTGTAGGATAAGCTATCACCTACCTATCAGGAAAAAAATATACCAGTGAAAAAAAGTATAAAAATTATAAGAGTCATAGGAATGCAGGGGAGGGAAGTTTGGGAGGGTTGTAAAGAAAAGGTTACTTTAAAATTAGATGTTTTAATTAAGGCTATGTCAACCTTTTGAGAGCTCCAGAGTTCTTTGCTAAAAGATATGTGACAGGATTACATCCCATAGTGTTAATCTTGTGAGATATTTTTTCTCTTCTTTCTTAATAGAACATTGGGTGTCATTCTCCTCCAGCATACTCGAAAACAGAAATAAATATAGTGCTCATAGGCTTACTTTCAGAGTTGTCTTTTCCCCCACAGAAACTATGTAAGGTTAGGCCTAAGAGACATCAGAGAGGAGGAGAAATAGCAACTTAAGTGGGGAGAGAGATTCATAAGAAAAATGAGGGGAACAGGAGTGGGAGGATAAAGAAGAAACTTCTACAGCAGAATTTCTTAAGTAGGGTTCTCTGGAAACCTAGGAGTCCACAAGATGTCACTAGGGATTCCTTGAAAGATTGTGATCAAGTGTTCCACCTTTACAGGACCAGTTACACTGAACGGACTCACAGAACTAACAGTCCTATTGTAAACCTACCTTTGGCAGGATTCCATTTATTATCTGGTCCCTGTAGGCCCCCACTCTAACAGGGTCTGTGACGATACTTTGAGACTCCAGGTAGCAATATAAACTCAGACCCTGCATCTGATAGCCTTCACATTGTCTGGATATTACTATATCCCTGCATCAGTCACCTGAGTAAATGGCTATAGGTGTCTTTGGGGAAAACATTATAGTCTATACCTGCCATGGTTTTGCATTGTCCTTCCTCCTGGGGATTTTACTAGCTATTCAATTAAAATGTTCTGGGTCTGAAAACTGACTCAAGTTGAGAATCTTTGCAAAAGAATGTGACTTCCAATTAAGGTGGCCCATCCACAATCTTGCATATGCATATTCATTTTCTTTTGATTGTATATATTAAGCAACACACTTGTCTGCTAATCTATATTACCACCAGGGATACTATATTCTATTAATCATCTCCTAAGCCTCCTTGGCTGTCCTTCTGAATTTATCAGTTATTACAGCAATTGCAGTCTTCTTGCTGCAGCCTTGGGACCCTCTCATCCCCATTATTATTAACTAGATAAGCTTGTGACCATCGACCAAGCATGGTGGTGCCCATCCATCTAGTGCATTCCTGAAGGCCTTGGTGAGGGATATATTCCCTAAAGTTTCCCAGTAGAACCTGTGATAGATCTTCTGGCCTCACATAATTTTTCTGCCCCAACATGTCCACATCCCTGAGCCTTTTAATCCCTTTCAACACAGTTGGTCACACATACCTCCAACTGACTTCCTGGAAGACAACTTTCTTGATGTAATAGACAATCAGAGGGAAATTTGCATTATAAAAAAGAAATCTTTACATTCTAAAACTTAACTGTCCTCCTGTTGTTTTGCTGTTGTTATAACTAAATAAACCAATGCAAAACAAATTGCATAGGTTAAAAGTGAATTGCATTATGATTACTGTTTTTATTGTTTCTTTATTTATTATACCCTTTTAAAAATATTTTATTAATGTTTGTATTTTACAAACAAGCCTGATGGTCCAGTGTGACAATTTTTGAAGACAGTATGTGAGAGGAAAGAGAGAGATTCTAGAGTTAGACCTATGAACAATTCCCATATAGTTAGTGATGAAGAATTACAATCTTCTTGGTTATTTCACTGCACCAGTACATCAAGGGAGACAAAAAGAAGTCCTTTCACTACAAGGGAAGCTATTTATCTATGGATTTTCATGCGCTGGTAATGCAAGTTGTATTGATGCATTGCATGTTATCTGTGGTAGGCAAGTTAAAATGCAGCAGTGCCTCCAGAAAACTTGGAAAGACATTTAACCACAAATCACATGTATTTGACAAGAAAAGATACTGATTATTTTAAACATCTATTGGAATTTCAAAACAGAGTGAAGCTTTTGTCAGGAAAAGGTCACATTCAGTGGAAAGTCTCAAAATCAAGTTACTGAGTAACAAAACATATTGCTTAGAAGAAGAAAGTTACACAGTTGGTGAGAAACTAAAAATGCCAGCACATAGTGAGTAAAATAAGGTCCAGTAGGAGAAATTGAAAAGGTTCCATTCTCAGAAATATGTGTCAATACAGCAATGACATGTCACATAATATTGAATAGGTTTTGTATAATGAACAGAAAAACAAGAGCTTTTCTATCCAGGTTGATGAGAGAAAAGGATTTCACCAATAAATAGCATGCTACAGCATTTGTAAGATTGATGAATATTGGAGGAATTCAAGAAAGATTTCACTGCTGCGATAAGTTGTCCAAGCTAACAAAGGTCAAAATACATTTAATGTTTTTTTTCACAGTTGGAAAAAAATAAAGATTTATGTTGGAGAAATTACATTGGCATTTGCCCTGATGGTGTCCCATCGATGGTTGGGTCCATGAGAAGGTTTCTCTAATTGTTAAAAAAGAAAATGCAAACATTGTCTCAACCCACTGATTTCTGCAGAGAGGTGAAGATGAAATAAATTACATTCTGCTTGATGCTGCAGAAATCAGGCTTTATTAAGCAAAAACAAGTTTACTTGCAAATGTTTTGAAAACTAAAAACCTGGGGAAAGAGCATGTAAATTTCCTCTAAATGCAGACATCTGTTGGCTTAGCAGAGAAAAGTTCTCAGTATGATATTTGAACTAAAATATGTATTGTAGGGTTGCTAGTACTTAAAAAAAATAGTTGTTGGATTTTGCTGAGTGCTTTGAAGAAGAAGAATGCTTCAGAAACTAGCCAACTTAAGAGATATTTTGCTTCACATGAACTAGTTGAACACAACTGAAAAATTCTTGGGCTTAAAAGGAAACTGAATTTTTGGGGGTGAGAGGTGGAAACTTCATGTGGTAGAAGAAAATGTTGTCATGTTCCCACTGCTGCTGGGGTTTGAAAATGTAGGAAGGGAATCAAATTATATTGAAAAACACCTAGGAAAATTGCTGGAAAAATATGAACAGTTTTTTCCTTTCTGTAACACATACATATGACTGAATATGGTACTTTCTCTGAACCTTCTGCTTAGCCTGATAACTTGACTTTGAGAGGAAAAAAAAAGAACTTTGTGAGTTGCAGACTGATCTGATACTCAAGAGGATATTTATTCACTTGCTTTAGACAAGTGCTAGATTTCTGTGAATAAAGAGCACCCTGCCATTCATTGGAAAGCAATGAACATCGTGCTAAAGTTTTCAGATTTTGACATGTGTGATCCAGCTTATTCATTTAGCAATCCTCAAGAGGACAGAAATTATCTTATTTCTATTGAAAATGAAATCTGTGTGTGCTCATCTCAAGTTTCATTCAAAACTGAGAATTTGTGCAGTAAAAATGAAGTGCAGATTCCACATTAAACGATAAAAGCAGTCTTTATTTCTAGTTTCTAAAATACCACTTCTATGTATATATAAGCCTATAAAAGAGAATAAGAAACCAATACATACATATATATAATTTTGCAACTGCTAGAATTAAAATAGAGCTAGGGTTAAAATTGACATAATCGCATGTCACTCAGTTTTAAAAAAGAAATGATCAAAGCCTTGCATGAAATTGTATTTAGGATGTGTATTTTATCATATTATCTTGTCTTATCGTTTTAGTAACTTTACTATATTCAACATTGTCAATAAATTTTCCTGTAACTTGCATTACTTAAATTAACATTATCTTTATTTAAATTAAATTTACAAATCTACCTTTAGAAAATTAAATCTTATTTTGACATAAGCCAGTTATTTAACACAGGCAAACTACAGCCCACAGGCCAAATCTGGCCTGCATAAAACATGTTTTCACAAATAAAGTTTTTATTGAAACACAGCCATGTCCATTTCTTTATGGATTATCCATGTCTGCTTTTCCTCTGAAACAGCAGAATTGAACAGTTGTACAGAAACTATAAGAGTCGCTAAGGCTAAAATATTTATCATCTAGCCCTTTACAGGAAGAGGTTGTTGGTCCGTTTTTAAGAGAAGCTTACTATGTTTGCCTATGAGTTTTTAAATATTTGAAAAATAAAGAAAAATCTAAGCTAGACTTAAAAATCTAGTTGGACTTTTTTTTCCAAGAGGTTTGGCTGTAAAGTCATTCTTGATTTAAATAGAGAAAGGCCTGATTAGCAGCTTGTATAATAGAAATTTGTGCAAAGACTTTTAAGCCTACTTAGATACAATTTTTGAAAATCAAGAAAGAAATTTAAGAAAAGGAAGACCTGAACTTTTCTTTATCAACACTACTGACTTGCATAGAGTTTATTTCCTGTGTGGGGAAGGGGAACTACAAAGAAATAGGCTAATAATTTAGCCAAATAAATAGATCCACAGAAAAATATCATTCTCTATTCAAAAGAACATTGGCAATTATTGGAGGATTATTGCATCTACTTACTGGTAATCCTAAGGTACCATGAACTATTGCTATAATACTTTTTCTGCAGGGATTTCCTGACACCCTACTATATTTCGATAGCTCCTCTAGGGTAAGAAGATTGAGAAATGCTGCTCCAGAGGTTGTGGAAATAGAGTGTAAGAGACCCAAAGAATCAGCTGTCGGTGAGTGGGATCCCCTCCCACCATCCTCATATCATTGATGCACACAGCCTGCCCTTCAACTGTCCTGGAAATATGTAAGCTTCCCTTTTATAAGAGTGGAGATTGTGGACCCAGGAGATGGACATGCACGGAGATGAAGGTAAGAAGAAAGAACCTCACCATCCCACCATAACAAAATCTGATAGAAGCACTTGAGAACGTCCCTTAGGGCAGTACCTAAGGAGGCATTCAGCTTTCCTGTTACAGAAAGAAAAGGGCATTCCCCTGACCAGGAGACTGAATGGGGCAGATTATGAAGTATAACAGAACTGAGTCAATTCCTACCTCTTAACTCCCTGAGTGCAAAGATGAAATGAAACACAGAGATAAAGCAAGAGAGAGAGCTGAGATGTAGAAAGGTAGAGTGAGGTGAGAGGGTTCCAGAGCTTCCCCCTGCAGTACTTTCTGAGACTGGTCACATGAGTAAGTCATTTGCAATTAAGGGCTGAACAGCACCATATTGTATCATTTTCTTGGAGGGTTGGTGGGGTGGGGTGGCACCAGAGGTTCCACAATTCCAACTTGGTAGTTGGATCTTAATGACTTAATTTCTCACGGCTGATACCAGCCAAGTCCTTGTCAACAAATGCAAATTACAAATACTTACTTAGCTACAGACTAACTTCATTTTGAGTCATGTTTGTTTACTCTGTCCTGTTTGAGACTCTGAACAAGTTTCTCTGGAAAAATAGAAGAGGGAAAACAGTGAGAGAGAAAGAGAGCTGATAAAGTTTGGAAACAGATCCCAGAATTTTAATGATGCCAATAAGAAGGGAAGGCATGTAATTTGTAAAGTACCCACAGGGCCCTAAAACATGATTAGTCAAGCACATAGAAAACATTTTCAAACCTTTTCTTAATTGTAACAGATGGTTGAGCAATAAATTTCTATTTCAAGCTAAAGGCTGTTCTGCAAATATATCTGGCTGGAGCCCTGGCTGGCCAGCATAGTATTGCATTGTTCAAGGAAGATGGAATCTGTATTACTGTGCTATTAGAATTGCTCCCATTAGCTGCCTGAGTAGAACTATTATTGAAGCTGAAACCCTTAGTATTATAAAATTTCAGACCTAAAAGGAAAAAGCCTTCCATATTCTTCTCATTTTACAGATTAAAAAAAAAAAAAAGTACGATCTAGACAGGTTAAGTAATATTCCCCAAACCACAAAGCTAATTAATTTCAGAGCTGGAACCCAAACTTGAAACACCCGATTTTTATTCAAGTGCTATTTCCACTCACCATTATGTGTGATGCCACGAGTAATAATGAACCTCAAAGAGACTAAAAACTTGTCCAATGTCTCATAGCTAGTTTGTACAAAATTTTGTATATGTCCAAATCTTCTCACTTCAGGTTCTATGATTTCTGCACTAGATCCCATATGACAGCTTATAAAATAATTCCTATGACTATTAGTTCTCTGCATGAGAAAGAAACATTGACTTACAAATTAAATTGACCTAAATTCTAACCTCAATACTGTCACCTGCTAGCGGTGTGCACTTTAGTAATATATAGGATCTCACTAAGTATCAGAATATAGGTTAATCATCCATAAAATGGACATGTTAACACCAACATCTTAAAGCTGTTATGAGTTTTAAATAAGCATATATATAAAATACCTAGCACTGTGCCTGTCATATACCAAATACTCAGTAGATACTAGTTGGGTCCATTTTCCTCTATGTCTACATCAAAATGTTCATATTCCTTAGGATATATGTTGCCAGTATGTCATTAATTTGAAGTGGGGAGAAGAAAATTTTCTACTCTGTAAAAACCACATCATCCACTTAGATCTTTAAGTCAGTGATGGGGACTGAACCAGGGAGGGTGAACAGGAAAGTGAAAAGGGTATATCTAAAAAATGTGCACCTGCTCACAAGTGAGGGGAAACAAGAGAAAATATATAGGCTTTCAATTTTAGTGCCATCTATTTCAGCCCCTGTAATTAGTTGTAATTTATGATAAGACCCGCCCCTGGGAAGTCTTTCAAACACCAAATATACCCCAAGCCTTCTAACAGAAATTCATTTCATGTCCTCCCTCTCAGCCCACTTATACATCTAGAAGAAATATGGATCTCTCATCCAGCAGTCAGATGTGAGGGCTCGTGGGGTGAGAAAATAGCAATAAGAAGCCATGTAGTCTAGGTCTCTCTGGCAAGGAGGTTAGGAGAAGTGGGCTCTTACTCTGGGTACCCTGAACTTGGGTGTCTTTAAGCTGTTACTGCCTTATCAAAAAGCCAGGTGACAACCTCAGAATCCTGACTCAGTCAAGTTGCCATTATTGTTCCCAATTTATGGTTGAGTAACTGACCCTCTAACCCAGAGATTTATATGTTGCAAGTGACAGAATCAGTATTCTGATTCTGATCAGCTTGCAAGTGACAGAATCAGTACTGTTAG